>NC_082721.1:82822947-83145447 GCF_030144855.1 Hypanus sabinus
CATTACATATGAAAAAAAACATACATAATAGTTACAATATAAATGAGTTTACCAAGACATAAGCCATAAGATATATGTATGGACATAGTAAGTCTAAATATTTCATAATGTATAATATAAAGAAAACAGAAAAAAGAAAGGAAAAAAACAAAAAAAAATTATATAATGCAAAACTAGCTAATCTAATCTAATAACTATAACTAATAAGTAATATAGAAGAAAAAAGAAACAAAAAAAAGAGAGAAGGGAAAAAAAAGGGGGCTGTTTATAATATCTCACAAAAATAAGTATTCATCAATGCCGTCACTTCCGGTCCTCTCAAAATACATAAGCTAAAAGCTGGGAAATCAAATGAACTTGGCACAGGGTCATATTGCATCATATGAAAGTGTTGAATAAATGGTCTCCATAACTTTTCAAATTTAATAGAAGTCTCAAAAGTACCACTTCTAATTTTTTCTAAATTTAAACATAACATAGTTTGAGAGAACCAATTAAATACAGTGGGAGGATCAATTTCTTTCCAATTCAACAATATAGATCTTCTAGCCATCAGAGTTAGAAATGCAATCATTCGACGGGCAGAAGAAAATAAATGCAGCAGGTCTAAGATTGGTAAACCAAAAATTGCGGTAATAGGATGAAGTTGTAAATCGATATTCAAAACCGCAGAAATAATATCAAAAATATCTTTCCAATATTTCTCCAAAAATGAACACGACCAAAACATATGAGTTAAAGACGCAATTTCAGAATGACATCTATCACAAATAGGACTTATATGAGAGTAAAAATGAGCTAATTTATCCTTGGACATATGGGCCCTATGTACGACCTTAAATTGTATTAATGAATGTTTGGCACATAACGATGATGTATTAACTAATTGAAGAATTCTATCCCAATTCTCACTAGAAATACTAAAACTCTTTCCCAATCCTTTTTAGTCTTATAAAGAGGTTCTGAACGTATCTTCATTATTATATTATAAAGTTTTGAAATAAGCCCTTTTTGAAAAGGGTCTAATTCAAATAAACTCTCCAAAGTATCTGAAGGCACAAAATTTGGAAACGTAGAGAGTACAGAACTTAAAAAATGTCTAATCTGTAAATATCTAACAAAATGAAATCTAGGCAAGTTATATTTGTTGGATAATTGCTCAAAAGACATGAAACAATCGTCTAAAAATAAATCAGAAAATCTTAGTAATCCCTTAGTTTTCTAAGCCGAATAAGCTTGATCTATAATGGAAGGGTGAAAAAAACAATTAGATACAATAGGACTATTTAAAACGAATTGAGTCAACCCAAAAAATCTCCGAAATTGAAACCATATACGCAAAGTATGTTTAACTATCGGGTTGTCAATTCGTTTCGGCAATTTAGAAAGAGCAAAAGGGAGAGAAGTCCCTAAAATAGAACCCAGGGCATAAGCTGATACCGATTTAGTTTCTAAACTCACCCAACAAGGGCCAAAAGATCCACCCCCATCTTTCAACCAACATAACAAATATCTAATATTAACTGCCCAATAGTAAAATCTGAAATTAGGTAATGCTAACCCACCTTCCTTTTTTGTCTTCTGTAAATATGTTTTACCTAACCTGGGATTTTTATTCTGCCATATATATGAAGAAATTTTAGAGTCAACATTAGTAAAAAAAGATTTCGGGATAAAAATTGGTATCGCTTGAAAAATATATAAAAACTTAGGTAAAATAACCATCTTAATAGCATTAATTCTACTTATTAGGGATAAAGACAAAGGTGACCACTTAGTAAACAAACCTTTAATCTGATCAATTAAGGGTAAAAAATTAAATCTAAATAAATCTTTATGGTTTTTTGTGATTTTGATCCCTAAATAAGTAAAAAAGTCATTAACTAATTTAAAAGGTAAATTTCCATAAATTGGGACCCGTTTATTCAATGGAAACAATTCACTTTTATTAAGATTTAACTTATACCCAGAAAACTCACTAAGTTGAGCCAATAATGATAAAACTGCTGGAATGGATTTCTCTGGGTTAGAAATGAATAGTAATAAATCATCTGCATACAAAGATAACTTATGAATATCTGTCCCACGATTAATACCCAAAATATCCTGTGATTGTCTGATGGCAATTGCCAAAGGTTCTAAGGCAATGTTAAATAGTAATGGACTAAGAGGACATCCCTGTCTAGTGCCCCGAAATAGGCGAAAAAAGGGAGATCTTTGATTATTGGTAAACACTGAGGCTACTGGAGTATGATAAATCAATTTAATCCATGATATAAATATCGGACTAAAATTAAACTTCTCCAACACATTAAATAAGTAAGGCCATTCAACTCTATCAAATGCTTTCTCCGCATCTAATGAAATCACGCATTCTGAAGTATCATGTGAGGGAGTATAAACAATATTCAACAATCTCCTAATGTTAAAAAAAGAATAACGATTTTTAATAGCCAGTTTGATCATCTGAAATAATTTTGGGCAATACATTCTCCAATCTAGATGCCAGTAACTTGGAAAAAATCTTGGAGTCTACATTCAATAAAGATATAGGTCTATAAGAAGCACAGTCTTTATCTTTCTTCAATATTAGAGAAATAGAAGCTCTATAAAAAGATTGTGGCAAATTCCCCAATCTAATGGCTTCCTCAAAAACCTTACCAGTTTTTTTTTGTTTTGTTTTTTGTTTTAATGTTTTTTGTTTTTTGTTTAATGTTTTTTTGTACCAGTTTGTGTTAGTTTTTTTAGTTGGGCTGTTTTTGAACTTCAAATATGTCTGTGTTGTCGTCACTTCCGGGTCTTCTCACTACTTTTGTTCCTCTTCCGGGTGCATGAGTTTATAAGTTGGCTAACCCTTTCTATACCAAAGGGTTGATCATAGAATTATGGCTCAGACCATTAATTTTGTGTCTTGGAATACTAATGGTTTAAATCATCCAATTAAACGAAAGAAGATTTTCAAAGTATTCCAAAGACTTAATGCTCACATCATTTTTGTACAAGAAACTCATGTGAGGAGGGAGGACAAATTTCGTTTTTTTAGATTTTGGCGGGGTCAACAGTATCACGCAAATTCGAATGCTAAAGTAAAAGGAGTTTCAATTTTTATTGACTCCTCTATTTCATTTGTTCAACATGATATTTTTTTGGATCCGAATGGCAGATTTTTGTTAATTATGGGTTTACTTTGTAATAAAAAGGTTGCTTTGGTTAATGTTTATGCTCCAAATGTGGATTGTCCTGACTTTTTTAAGTCTTTATTTACTTCTTTACCCAATCTAAATGAATATAAGTTAATAATGGGTGGTGACTTTAATTGTTGTTTAAATCCTCTGATGGATAAATCTTTATCTATTCAGACTTTACCTAATAAGTCGGCCACTTGTATTAACTCTTTTTTGACTGACAATGGAGTTTTTGATATTTGGAGATTCCGGTATCCTAATGACAAAGAGTTTTCTTTTTTCTCACATGTTTATCACTCTTATTCAAGAATTGATTATTTTTTGTAGACTCTTGTTTTATTCCATTGGTAGTCGGTTGTAACTATGATATTATAGCTATCTCTGATCATGCTCCGTTATTACTTTCTATGAAATTTACGGATACAGCTTCTAATGCTAGACAATGGTGATTTGACTCTACTTTGTTGCAAGACTCTGACTTTATAAAATTTATGGAGGAACAGATCGACTTCTTCTTCTCAACTAATTCTACAGATGATATTTCCTGCGGAACACTTTGGGACACTTTTAAAGCTTATATACGTGGACAGATTATTTCTTATTCTGTTGGTTTGAGGAAATGTATCAAGATGGAAACTCTTTTATTGGTTGATAAAATTAAAGAGATTGATAAGAAATATTCGATTGCTCCTAGTAAGGAGCTTTACAAACAAAGGGTTGAACTTCAAATGGAACATAGTTTATTACTTACATCCTCGATTGAAAATCAATTAATGAAAACTAAATCTGATTTTTATATACATAGTGATAAATCTGGTAAACTGTTAGCTAGTCAATTGAAGAATGCTTTGGTTAAACGTCAAATCACTAAGATTGGTCAGCAGAATGGGAATCTGACAGTTAATCATGATGAGATAAATAAGGCATTTCAAGATTTCTATACCTCCCTGTATCAATCTGAATTTCCTCAAGATTATAATACCATGTCTGATTTTCTTGGAAAATTAAATTTTCCAAGATTATCATCTGATGATCTTTTGATATTGGATACTCCTATTACGGATGTAGAAATTAAGGGGGTTATTTCCTCAATGAATTCTGGGAAAGCACTGGGTCCAGATGGTTATACAGTTGAATTTTTTAAATTTTTTTCCGCTACTCTTTCCCCTTGGTTAGGTAAGGTTTTTGAGGAAGCCATTAGATTGGGGAATTTGCCACAATCTTTTTATAGAGCTTCTATTTCTCTAATATTGAAGAAAGATAAAGCAAGGCTTTCCATTTCCCACCACCCCACCCAGTCCCTCCACCCCATGCTGACAATTTTTACAGGAACACTATTGAGAGTGTCCTGACCAGCTGGATATCTCTCCAGTATGGGAATTGCAAGGCAACTGATCATAAATCCATACAAAGTATGTAAGGACTGCTGAAAGGAACATTAGGGTCTCTCTTCCACCCATGGGAGATATTTATCAGGAGTGCCATGTGTGCAGGGCCCTTAGCTTTGTCAATGATCCCTGCCATCTGTCCAACAGTCTCTTTGACCCCCTACCATCAAGCAGGAGGTACAGTAGCATTAAAACAGCGATCGTTAGGATGGGAGACAGCTTCTTCCCCCGGGCCGTAAGATTACTGAACTCCCTGCCGCCACCCAGGCCTCATCAGTTATGAAGCACCAGTAGCATTATACTGTTTACATTTTAACTTGTGTTGTAAATGCACCTCGTGATTTGTGGTAATATTACTTTGTGTTGTGTGTGAGTTTACTGTGTTGTGCACCTTGCTCTGGAGGGATGTTGGTTTGTTTGGTGGGATATACGTGTATGGGTAAATAACTACTGTATATACAAGGGGTGATTGATAAGTTTGTGGCCTAAGGTGGAAGGAGTCAATTTTAGAAAACCTAGCACATTTATTTTTCAACACAGTCCCCTCCTACATTTACACACTTAACCCAGCGGTTGTGGAGCATACAGATCCCTTCTTTGTAGAAGTCAATGTCTTGGACCTCCAGAAGTGGTCCACAGCAGGGGGTGATTGATAAATTCATGGCCCAAGGTAGGAGATGAGTTATTAACTTCAAACTTTCTGCATAATTACTCTAAGAGTTGAATTGCATGTGCATATAATAAGAGCTGTATAAGACATCTTCTACTTTAAGCCACAAACTTATCCATCACCCCCTGCTGTGGACATTTCCTGGAGGTCCAAATCTGTATGCTCTACGACTGCTGGACTAAGTGTGTAAATGTAGGAGGGGACTGTGTTGAAAAATAAATGTGCTAGGTTTTCTAAAATTGACTCCTTCTACCTTAGGGCAAGAACTTATCAATCACCCCTCATACTTGAGCGCCACTTGTTAGGGACATTCGTGAAAGTTTGAGAAACTTTTAAAGATGGTAGACTTAATATAAGGAGTATTTCAATGTTCTGAAGTCACCTGAAATGACAGTGAATAGAAAGAAAGGTGGGACAAGTACAAAATGCTGGAGGAACTCAGCAGGACCGGCAGCATCTGTGGAAAAGAGTAAACAGTCAACATTTTGGGCCGACACCCTTCTTCAGGACTGAGAAGGAAGGGGAGAAGTTGGGGGAGGGAAGAAGGAAGTACAAGATAGCAGGTGATGGGTGCAACTGGGCAGGCAAGGAGATCAGATGAAACAAATATTCTGTCTGGGTAACCTTCAACGTGATGGCATAACAGTGAATTGCCCTCTTCCTCTCCTTTACATTCCCCATTCCTGTTTCCCTCTCTCACCTCATCTCCCTACCTGCCCATCACCTCCCTGTGGTGCTCCTCCCCCTCCCCTTTCTTCCCTCATCTTCAGTCCTTTCCTGTCCGATTCCACCTTCCCCAGCCCTGTACTATATCCCTTTCACCAATCAACCTCCTTGCTCTTAACTTCACCCCTCCCCCTCTCCCGGTTTCCCCTATCACTTACCATCTTGTACTTGTTCCTACCCTCCTCCCACCTTCTTGTTCAGACTTCTCCCTGTCTCCTACCAAACCTGATGAAGGGTCTCGACTCGAAGCGTTGACTGTTTACTCTTTTCCATAGATGCTGCCTGGACTTCTGTGTTCCTCCAGCACTTTCTGTGTGTTGCTGCGGATTTCCAGCATCTGCAGATTTTCTTCTGTTTGACACAAGTATAATCTAGATTTGTAATCTGAATGAATTTTGTTAACATGATTCTCCTTTGACAGATCGAAACTTGAGCATTGTTCCAGCTCCTGAAGTGCTGGAAGTTAACAAACCATATCAGCTGGAGTGCACTGGCCCGAAGGTCTATCCACAGAACAGACTCGTACTCACCTGGCTCAGAGGGAGTGAGACTGTTCAACGTATTTCCACAGAGGACCCAGGTCTCCCGGAAGATGGTCCATTGAAGAATGTCCTTCATTTCATTGCAAGTATTTCTGATGATGGAATGGTGTACACCTGCTTGGCAGAGTTGATCTTGGGCTCTAATACGACCACACGGATCGCAAATGCCTCTGTGACTCTGCAAACGTATTGTGAGTTCCATTTTGAAATCGAACTGCCTCCCTCACCCCCCCCCCCCACATTGGTTAAGAATTGGCAAAAATAGGCAATGAGTGGCCCTGTTTTAAAAGCTTTCACATTTCTTGTTTTATCTGTTCAGCAAAACTTGTTTAATCTTGAACCGAGACTGAAAGTTTACAACTTCAGGGCATCATGGAAGTGGAAGAGATTATTTGGCTGCAGATCACTGAAACAATTCCAAACTTCTGCAAATTCGGCACTTTTACCCGATACTCCTGTGTCCCTCTTGGTGGTCAGTGCAGGCGGTGGGTATTGGATAGAGTCATAGAAAAGTACAGCCCATCTAGTCTGTGCAGAACCATTTAATCTACCTACTCCCATCAAACTGCATCAGCGCCATAGCCCTCCATACCCCTACCATCCAGGTACCTATCCTAACTTCTCAAGTGTTGAAATTGACCACTTGCACTGGCAGCTCATTCCACATTCTCACAACCATTTGAATGAAATAGTTTCCCCTCGTGTTCCCCTTAAGCTTTTCCCCTTTCACATAATCCATGACCTCTAGTCATAGTCCCACCCAACCTCAGTGCAAAATGCCTGCTAGCATTTACCCTATCTATGCACCTTATAATTTTGTATCATTCTATGAAATCTCCTCTCAATCTTCGACATTCCAAGGAATAAAGTCCAAACCTATTCAATCTTTCCTCATAACTCAGGTCCTGCAGTCCAGGGCTAAATCCTTGAACATTTCATCTGTACTTTTTCAACCTCATTTACATCCTTCCAATAGGTAGGTGACCAGAACTGCACACAATACTCCAAATCAGGCCTCACCAATGTCTTACAAAACTTCAACATAACATCCCATCTCCTGTACGCAATACTTTGATTCATGAAGGGAAACGTGCCAAAAGCTTTCTTTATGACCATTCTTTAGGGATCAGCCCTTCTCTTGGACCAGTTTGGGCTGAACAAAATAGATTGAAAGACTACAACACAGAATAGCCCTTCGAGTCATGTTGCCCACTGATCCACCATTTTAACCCGAGCCTAATCGCATGACAATTTACAATGACCCGATGGTGGTGGAGGCAACTACAATAGGGTCTTTTAACAGACACCTGGACAGGTATATGGAGCTCAGAAAAAGAGGGCTGTGGGTAACCCTAGATAATTTCACAAGTAAGGACATGTTCAGCACAACTATGTGGGCCAAAGGTCCTATATTGTGCTGTGGGTTTTCTATGTTTCTGTAACCCACCAACCTGTATGTCTTTGGACTGTGGGAGGAAACCCACACGGTCACAGGGAAAATATATAAACTCCTTACTGGCAGCAGTGGGAATTGTACAGGGATCGCCCGCACTGTGAAGCGTTGTGCTAACCACTACACTACCGTGCCGCCCCAAACCAGCAGCTCGTTGAGATCACACTGTTGAGAAGTCAGTGAGAGTTCACTCCTGTATCACTGCTCATGGGAGGAGCAAAGAGTTAAATCTTTGGGGTGCCTTTAGAGCAAGAAGAGTTCAGAGAAAGGGCAAAGTATGAAACGGCTGATACTGGCATGGGTTTGATGAACTCCTGTCTGTGTATGTGTGTATGTTTACGTCTGTGTGTATGTGTGTGTTTACGTCTGTGTATGTGTGTTTGTTTGTATGTGTGTGTGTTTACGTCTGTGTATGTGTGTGTGTTTACCTGTGTGTATGTGTGTGTGTGTGTGTGTGTGTGTGTGTTGCAAAGTTCCACTCCGCAGGATGCTCTGAACCAATGTGTCATTTGCTTTGATGAGATTGGGTCAGGAGTGAATGACGCTGGGAACTGTGGGAGGGGATTTTGATAATTCCCGCAGCACCTTCTTTAGCCTCTGGACACTCAGTAAGGTTGGTGGGTGCTGTACCACAAACAGACTTCAACAGAGACGCATTTGCTACCTCAGTCTAGTGGCGCAGAAGGGCTGCAGAACTCACTTTGAGAAAGTTTCTAACAATGTTTTCTGTTGTTACAGTTTTCTCCAACCCTGAATTCCACATCCCGAACACCACTGAGGGTATTCCAGTGAATATTACCTGCAGTGTGTTTAACGTCTCAGGGGAACTTCAACTCAGTCTGAAGAAGGGAAGTGAGATATTAGTGAGTAGGTCAGCCAGTACTGGGCTGACTATCTACCACACTGTGAATCCACGAGCAGAGCTGAATGGACAGCAGTTCACCTGCGAGGCCGAGCTGACATTTCACCCTCACTCCAACACCATTGTTAAACGACAGTCAGCCATTCTTAATGTCCAGTATAAGTGATCTGATTATCAACACTAAATGCTTTTGAGTCTTTATTTCAAATGCAGATGAATGAACAACCAGCTCTCCTCCCACTCCATACAGAACTCCACAAACTACGGGAGTGTCCTGAAGTCTTCCCCCTTCCTTTCCTCTTATAAAAAGTACTGGATCTGGATTAACAACCAAACTTATTTACAGCTATTTTTGGTATTATTCCATCGGAAGCTGGAAATACTCCTGCTGCCGCTCAGCGGATGAAAGCCTTTTCAACCTTATTGGCTAGGAAAGCCATTTTACTGAAATGGGAGGACGCTAACCCTCCTACCGCCTTTTATTGGCTTTCCTCCATCATGTCCTGTTTAAGTCTAGAGAAAATAAGGACATTGGATACATCCTTTAAACCTGAAGAAAGCTGGCGACCTTTTATTCAATATTTTCACATGATCTGATTTTTGTACTGATTCTCTTCCAGCTATTTTTTCAGAACCTTGGATTTGATCAAAGAGTCTCTCTTCTCTTGAACTGCCCAGTCCTTTTTTTTCTGTTTAGAATAGTGTTTTTTTCTCTTTTCTTTTATATAAAAATTCTAATAGTCCTTCCTTGCTTCATAAATTGATAACAGGAGAATTTTACATTCTATTTCAAATTTATACTTTGTAGATCAACACTATGTGTGATTTTGATATTGTTTATTTTACCTTCTGTACCAGAGATATTCTACTCCTGTCTGTATACACACTTCTTTTTAAAATCAATAAAAAGATTGAAAAAAGAAAAGAAAAAGACGGGTCTCAGCCTGAAATGTCATTTCCATAGATGCTGCCTGACCTGCTGAGTCCCTCCAGCATTGTGTGTGTGTTGCTTTGGGAGTGTTTGACTGGATCAATCATCTCTCCTACTTTAATGTATCAGTACTGTGGAGACGCATGGGGCCATTGTATGTTAGTGTCCTGTTGTACAATCGTGAACAGTATTCTCTGTCCACACACAACATGGTCCCAATGCTGACATGACCATTTGTGGGACAGGGGACAGGGTGAATGGCAGTGAAGACTTTAAGGTGTGCAAGGTAATTTTTTGTTACATGGAGAGTGGTAGCTTCCTGGAACATGCTCACAGAAGCAGATGTGATTTAACTTTTAATAATATTTAGACAGGCAGGGAATAGAGGGACACAGACCTTGTGCAGGCTGTCAGAATGGTATCTTGGTCAGTGTGCACAAGATGGGCTGAAGGACTGTACTGAGTTATACTTCATTTTTATTCTGTACTGTGTTATATTTATTTTTACCTATTGAGATACAGCACAGAATAGGCCATTCTGGCCCTTAGAGCCGCTCGGCCATGTCATCCCCTGATTTAACCCTTGCCTGATCATGGGACACCTTACAATGACCAATTAACCTCCCAACCGGTACGTCTTTGGACTGTGGGAGGAAACCCATGTGGTGACAGGGAGAATGTATAGACTCCTTCCAGGCAGTGGCAGGAAATGATCCCTGGTTTCCTGTACTGTAGAGCGTTGTGCTAACCGTTCTTGCCTGTGTTAAATTAGCTAAGGGTTAATTAGAAGGAAATATTAAAGAAATTCATACTATTTGGGTTAATATGACAAATAATAAGGGAGCACATCCGACATCAGTGTTGGGATGGGAATCTGGGGTTTGGATGGACAAGTTACGATTTGGGAGAATCAGGAGGTCTCTTAGCAAATCTTGTCTGACAAATCGGTTAGAGTTTTTCGAAGAGGGGACCATGAGGATGCTGGTCAGGAGGGACAAGGCAGAAATGGTTAACTGGATTCACAAATGGTTTGCCAGTTGGAAGCAGAGGGGAATGGTGGAAACCTGTTTCTTGGGCTGAAGGCCTGTGATTAATGGTATCCCGCAGAGACTGCTACTGGCATCTTTGTTGTTCGTTATTTATACAAGTAGAAGCTATTTGGGTGTGAATGTACCAGGCCTGAGTTTGCAGATGGTACCAATGGTATTGTAGGCAGTAAATACAGTTATCAGTAACTGCAGTGGCATCCTGGTTATTGAAGAGTGGGCCGAGGGCTGGCCAATGGTGTTCAATCCTGATCCGTTTGAGGGTGGGACTCTCACAATGAATGGAACCACCCTGGCAAGTGCAGTGGAACAAGTATTGAACAGGCAGGGACTGCCAAAGAGTCACCTTCATAGACATAGATACATAGTCACATGTGAGTAATTGGATGGTGCTAGTTTGTAGACCCCAAATGGCCTGTAACTGTACTACATCTTTAAATAAAATAAAAATTATACCCTTGAATTGTTACAATGAAGCCATTCAGCCCATCAAGACCTTCCCTGCTCTTGTCAAATTAATCCATTTAGCCCATTGCCCTTGCACTCTACTTTCCCTCGAGCCCATCCTTCAGCCTGATTGATTCCATTCCCCTCAGCCCTCAGGAGGAGAGTTCCACATCAGAAACACTCCACATGAACGAGTTCCACTCAACTCCCCACGGTTGCCTGGGACTCTGACTCGAAGAACTTCCAATTGACAGGGTCACCTGATCACTATTTGTTCCGTCTAAACCCAAACCAAGTGAAATCTTCAATTCAATGCAAGTTTAATTGTCATTCAACTATGGATGAATACAGGCAAACGAGAGAGCATTAATAATGGGGTCAAGGTGCTAAAACGCATTACAAACAGTCACACGCAAGAACACATTCACGGAATAAGAGAGTCCAGGTTTGCCTCCTACACTCCCCCCATCCCACCCGGAAACACCACGACTTGATGCCCAGTTCTTGCACATTCAAATCAATAAATCCATATAGATCATCAGTAAATTACAATGACACAGATTATGCATATAGTCCAGACCCCTCGGTTCAAATGGAATCTTCAATCAACCACTACAGCGCTATGCTGCACGCGGTAGAGCCTGACGGCTCAGACGCCTCACCCCCAGTGGCTGAAAAGCAAGTGAACCTGCGGCTTGAGTCCCAAGTCCACTCATTGCCCCCCTCTGACTCCCAGTGCCCTCTGACCCCCTTCCCATGCCCCCGTCTGAACCCCCCTGTGCCCTCTCTCTGCCTCCCTGTGTCCTCTCTGAATTCCCACACACAACCCCTCTCTGCCTTCCACCTCCCGTGCCCCCTCCCACCTCCAACACGTCAATTTCCTGATTTCCCCCTCCCCCTCACCCTTCCCAATGAAAATGTTGTATATTTTGTTTTGCTGATTAGTTTCTTTGGAGCCTGCGACACTGACATGGCCACGTCAGTTACCTGTTTCTGATTTCCCTTACGCCACTGCTAAGCTTCCCTCGTGAACTAACGCCGTCGGTCTGGTGAAGGTATTTGTGCAAAGCTTTTGGTGACTCAGTAACCGGTGAACAACTGGAATAAACAGTATTCCCACGTCAGGGAGCAAACACCAAATGATTGTGTTGGTTTTGTTCTGCTCTTTGTCAGTGGAGCGTACCTGGACAGCTTTCCACGTTGTGATCCTGTAACTCACTGAAACATTTTGTCTCGAGGTTTCCTGTCACCTGGCCAGCCTGTTAACAAAGGCCAACATAACTCTGTCCTTCGTAGGTTCCCTTTTGAATCCCAAGTTCCCCTCTTCTGTGACAACTGGTTTTGTAATGTCACAAACTAGAGAAACGCGCCTAATGTTCCCACGCATCTCAGACATGTGCCCTCGTGTTCAAAGTAAATTTACTGTCAGAGTTCATACACGTCACCACATAGAACCCTGAGGTTCATTAACCACTGGGCATCCTCAGCAAATCCACAGAATAGTCACTAGAACAGGATCAATGAGAGATCAGAAGGCAGTAAACTGCAAATACAAATTGAAATAAATAGCAATAAATAACCAGAACATGAGATAATAATTGTGATTTTATACACCTTTATAAGATCAGTCTCACACACTCCAGATAATACAGTCCGAGCCTGTCCGACATGTCCCTGTGACTCAGTTCAACAGGACTTTTCAAGGAGCAAACAAAGAGGTGGGGGAAGCACTGGGACAATTCAGAAACAAAAACACAATGTTGGCAACACACAAGTCGGGCCAAGTTAACACTTCAGATCGATGACTCTTAGGCAGGCACTTTTTGGGACCTCAGGTTGACTAATGCTGGATGTTCCAGAGAGTATGGAGTGGGGAGAGGGGAGAGGTTTGGGGAATAAGAGATCCTGAATCAAGTCCGGGATGGGTTCTGATACCCGCCCAAAACTTCTAGAAGGTGGTATCTGATTTCTAAATGACATTGAACCCATGAACACTACCTCATGACTTTTATTCTGCACTACTTATTTTAATTTAACTATTTAATAGACATATACTTGGTGTAATTCAGCTTCCTTTATTTTTAACAAATCGTCATTGAGCTATACTCAATGATATTGAGTGATATTAAATCTGATTCTGATCTGTAACTTGTCACCTTTCCTTTCTGTTGCTATATCTAAGGTGGTGTATTTCCACCAAAATTGAAATAACAATGCTCATTGTCTCTGCTTTGAGGATCTCAGGGAAGGAATGGGTCCAGTGCAGGGAGGGTTAAAAGAGTTGAGTCTCAATATCAAAATGCATGCTGCACTGCCACCCCGTGGAATTGCTATGAACTACAGGCTTCCTCAGCTCTCAAAAGCAGGATGTTACCAATGCTCAACAGGCATTAATACTGTAATGCACATCTTTCACTGTTCTAAATGTGAACCGCTGCCAACTACAGGCATGAAGCTTACTGCTGTCAACCCCTGACAGAGTTCAGCAAATTACTCAGTGGATGACAAAGTAATTCCATTAGGGATAACGGAGCCACTGTTATACTGTATTGTTATTGATTGTGATTCTTATCCCAGGTTGGGACCCTAGAACTTGCAGGTATTGGTTTAAGCTGAGAGGGGGAAGGTGCAATAGGACCCTGAGGAGCAGCTTTGTCACTGAGAGGCTATATGGAATGAGGTACCAGATGAAAAAGTCTCAAAGGTTCATTTGTTATCACAGTATGTACGCAGTATATAACTGTGGGATTCACCTTCTTCAGTCAGCCAGGAAATAAAGAAAAATATGGAAGCCACTCATGCCCCTCCCCCACACTAGTTTTGTAACGTCACAAACTAGAGAAACACGTCTCATGTTCCCACTCATCTCAGACATGTGCCCTCGTGTTCAAAGTTCAAAGTAAATTTACTGTCAAAGTTCATACACGTCACCACATAGAACCCTGAGGTTCATTTGCCTCTGGGCATCCTCAGCAAATCCACAGAATAGTCACTAGAACAGGATCAATCAGAAGGCCTTCCTTCCTAGCGTGTCACACCAGACAGTCAGCCATCCTTGTCTGACGTGTAGTGTCAGGATTGGTCTCTTTTCAGAGTAACCGGATCACGATATGAACGTTCCTTGATTTTTACGAGGCCGAGTGGCTAGCTTGATGGTCAACCCAGCACGGATGGAAAGCATGCCGTGGGGGTGGCCCGTCCTAGATTCAAACTCGGGAGCCTTCTCTCCAGAGTCTGGCACTAATGCAATAAACTGCAAATACAAATTGAAATAAATAGCAATAAATAACCAGAACATGAGATAATAGTTGTGATTTTATACACCTTTATAAGATCAGTCTCACACACTCCGGATAATACAGTCCGAGCCTGTCCGACATGTCCCTGTGACTCAGTTCAACAGGACTTTTCAAGGAGCAAACAAAGAGGTGGGGGAAGCACTGGGACAATTCAGAAACAAAAACACAATGTTGGCAACACACAAGTCGGGCAAAGTTAACAGTTCAGATCGATGACTCTTAGTCAGGCACTTTTGGGGACCTCAGGTTGGCTAATGCTGGATGTTCCAGAGAGTATGGAGTGGGGAGAGGGGAGAGGTTTGGGGAATAAGAGATCCTGAATCTGGTCCGGGATGGGTTCTGATACCCGCCCAAATCTTCTAGAAGGTGGTATTTGATTTCTAAATGACATTGAACCCGTGACTACTACCTCACAACCTTTTATTGTGTACTACTTATTTTAATTTAACTACTTAATAGACATATATTTATACTTGGTGTAATTCAGTTTTCTTTCTTTATATTTAACAAATCATCATTGATCTATACTGGTGATATTAAATCTGATTCTGGTCTGTAACTTGTCACCTTTCCTTTCTGTCGCTATATCTAAGGTGGAGTATTGGAATTATACAATTTCCACCAAAATTGAAATAACAATGCTCATTGTCTCTCCTTTGAGGATCTCAGGGAAGGAATGGGCTCAGTGCAGGGAGGGTTAAAAGAGTTGAGGCTCAATATCCAAATGAATGATGCACTGCCACCCCGTGGAATTGTAACAAACTGCAGGCTTCCTCTGCTCACCTCAAAAGCAGCCTATGATAAGGGATTATTCCCATCACTTCAATATCCAGCCCAATTGAAATTATTTCCCAAAGTTTCAACTCCACGTGTTTTTCTGGACCCCAAGGAGGCATTGGACTAGGTTAACTCTACTCTGGTTGTAGCCGAGATTTGAATGGTTTTTGGTCTGCTGAATAATTGTTATTTTGGAAAGAAAATAAGCTTTGAAGATTTCTGATTTGCTTAAGATAGCCTTTGATCGATCGATTATTTTCCTCTGCAGGGCTTTTCAATTTTAGGGCCATATGATTTTTTGTAACTGGAGGGAGGAATTAAGGAAAGCTTTTAAAACCACTGTTATAAAATGGGCAGCTCGTGGAGTCTCCCTCTTTGTTACTCCATGGGGATGCATTTTGGCTTTTTTTTTGCTGAATTTTGGGCTTTTTGGGGTGGTGGGAGAATTGGGTGTATTTTTGAGTTATAGGATTTACTGCAGGATTAATTTTAGTTTTCTTTTTTGTTTTTTTTTTCCATTACAGAGTTCCAAAGCATGCATGTTTTGTATATGGTTATGCTTATCACCACCAGTTTTGATTAGCCCGTGCTGGTATGTGTGTATTAATGTGTTAAATAAAACAAAAATTTTTTTATATAAACTAAACAGATAAATGTTATAAGTTGGAACGTACGTGGTTGGAATCATCCTATTAAGCGAAAGAAGACTTTTAAAATCATTAATCAAATCCAACCCGATATAATTTCTGCTCAAGAAATACATATCAAAACGGGCGATCAAAACAGATTTTTTAAAATGTGGAAGGGCCTTCAATTTCATGCTACTTGTCAAAATAAAACAAAGGTAGTATCTATTTTTATTAAATCTAATATTTTATTCATCCAAGAAGACATTTTGTCAGATATTAATGGTAGATTTTTAATTGTTAAGGGATCAATTTGTAATACAAAAATTATTCTAGTTAACCTATATGGATCTAATGTAGATGACCCTTCTTTTTTAAAAAAAGGTAATTGCTTTATTGCCGGGTTTAAATGAATATATGTTGTTAATGGGTGGTGATTTCAACTGTTGTTTAAATCTGCTGATTGACAAGAGTTCAATCAATCAGCAGCATCTGAGTTGTTCTGCATCACTTATTAACTCTTTTTTAATTGATTTTGGCCTGGTTGAAATTTGGAGACATTTACATCCAAATGATAGAGATTATTTTTTTCAGATGTTCACAAAAAATATTTGAGAAGCAATTATTATATAGCTGATCCCTGATTTTTGTCCGAAGTCCAGAAATGTGAATACGATGCTATAGCTCTCTCAGATCATGTGCCTTTAAGCATAGCTTTTGAATTGAATGATGTTGTTATTGCAAATTTGCCTTGGCGTTTTGCAGAAAATTTATTACAAAGTTCGGACTTTGTCAAATGAATTGAGACTCAGATAAAAGATTTTTTTGCATATAATATGGGAGATATGTCGACATTTATTATATGGGATACATTTAAATCATATTTATGTGGTCATATAATCTCCTATTTCGCTAAGCTTAAGAAACAGACAAAAACAGAGTTAGATAAGATTTCCAAACAAATTAAAGACATGGATAATATTTATGCAATCTCTCCTAACATCAATTTACTCAAACAAACAGTTGAACTCCAATCACAATATCATTTATTATTAACATCCTATTGAAAGAAATTTGCTTAAATTGAAAAGTCAATTTTATGTGTTTGGAGATAAAAATAATAAGCTATTAGTATCACAATTAGAAGCAGCTAGAGCTAAAAGACAAATTTTAAAAATTTGTTAGGGAGATGGTAGTTTAGCATGTAATTATGAAGATATTAATAAAATTTTTCAAGACTTATATTGAACTTTATAAATCTCAATTTAGATCAACAAACTCTTGATGCTCCTATTAATGAAAATGAAATTCAGAAAAACAATTTTTCAATGTAGTCTGGTAAAGTTCCTGGACTGGATGGTTGTTCTGTCGGATCTTATAAATTTTGAAAATTGCTCTCTTCATAAATGTTGGAAATGCTTAAAGATTCTTTTTTGATAGGAGAGTTACCTCCCACATTTTATGAAGCTTCTATTTCTTTAATTCTTAAGAAAGATAAAGACCCTACTGACTGTGCTTCATCTAGACCTAGTTCATTGTTAAATGTGGATGCTAAAATTCTTTCAAAAATAATGGCTAATCGGCTGGAGAATGGTTTAGCTACAATTATCTATCAAGACCAAACAGGTTTGGTAAAGGGCCGTTATTCCTTCTCTAATGTCTGGAGACTGTTGAATGTTATATATTCATCCTTTTCAAAGACTCTCCAATGTGTTGTCTCTCTTGATGCTGAAAAGGCATTTGACAGAATTGAATGGAAGTACTTATTTAATGTTTTAGAGAAATTCGGCTTTGGTATTAATTTTAATAAGTGGATCAGAATAATATATAAATGCCCTATTGCTACTGTTATTGCTAATAATTGCAGATCTTCTTTTTTTGGCTATTGCGGGGTACGAGACAAGGGTGTCCATTAAGTCCTTCGATATTTAATTTGGTGCTGGAACCCTTGGCTATTGCACTTCATGAAGCTAAAGATATTCATGGAATTCTCAGAAATGGGACTGTTCATAAGATCTCCCTTTATGCTGATGATCTCTAAGTTTATATTTCAAATCCTGAGGAAGCCATTCCTAGTTTATTGAAACTATTAAATGATTTTGGAAAGTTTTCAGGATACAAACTAAACGTTCATAAAGGTGAATTATTTCCCCTAAATGACTCTGCTTCTATATATGATGACGTTCCTTTTAGAGTTATGGACTCATCTAAATACTTAGGTATTATTATCACTAAAAATCATAAAGAGCTTCATAAAGCTAATTTGGCTCCTTTAGTAGATTTTATGAAGCAATAAGTTTTTAGATGGCATCCACTTACTCTTTCGTTAGCCGGCTGAATTCATGCAGTTAAAATGATGATTTTACCAAAATTTTTATATGTATTTCAAAATATCCCTATTTTTTTAACTAAGAAGTTTTTCGATCAGGTTGACTCTATTATTTCATCTTTTGTTTGGAATAATAAAAGACCAAAAATTGTTAAGTATCTTTCACAAAAATTAAAAAAGATGGAGGTCTTGCTCTGCCTAATTTCAGAATGTATTACTGGGCTGTTATTACAAATTTGGCTCTAGTTTTGTAATTTTTTTAATCTCAAAAAACTATAAACATTTTAGTTTAACTTATCCAAATTATTTATTTATACCTTCATTAAGTGATCCTACCTTTCTTCTTTGGAGGAATAAAGGAATTTATTCCTTTATGGATCTGTTCCAAGATGGCCAATTGATATCTTTTGAGAAATTTGTAACTAAATACTCTCTCTCATATTCACATTTCCTGCAATATCTTCAGGTCAGACACTTCTTACAAGAATATTTAAGTAATTTTCCATATATACAGGTTTCTGACCTGTTAGATATTATTTTAAAAATGAATCCTTTAGTGAAGGGTCTTATTGGGAAAATTTATAATTAATTGTTACAACAGCACAATTACCCTTCACTTAAGAATAATCAAGATTGGGAGAGAGAGCTTAACATGACCTTGATAACAGAAGATTGGTTGTGGATTCTGAAGTTGGTTAACTCTTCTTCGATCTGTGCCAGTCACTCTTTAATTCAATTTAAAATTGTACATTGTTACTATTTGACAAAGGAGAGACTGTCTAAAATGTTTCCTAATGTTGATAGTCAGTGTGACAGATGTAAAACCAAGATGGCCACATTGACACATATGTTTTGGTCATGTCCTGTATTGAAACATTTTTGGAAGTCTATATTCTGTACAATTTCTAAAGTTTTAAAAATTAATTTGCAACCTAATAAATTGACAGTTTTATTTGGTATAATCCCTAAATATATTCATGGTATTTCTCCATCAGACCAACATACAATTGCATTTGTTACATTATTGGCCAGAAGGGCTATTTTGTTGAAATGGAAAGATACTTCTGCTCCCACTTTGATATAATGGTTCTCTCAGGTAATGCTATGTCTTAGTTTGGAGAAAATCAGAAGTCAAACTTTTAATCCTCAATTTGATTTCCAGAAAAGGTGAAGTTCATTCACCCACTACTATATTGAGTTTGAGTTGATTAATATGGTTTCTGAATTAATAATATGGTTTCCTTCTGATTTGAGTTGGCAGATTGATGTTTTTCTTTTATGGAAGCTTGAATGATGTATAGCTCCAGGGTTGTGCTCCCAATGGGTTTTTATTCTCATTTTGTTTTCAGTTAGTAGGGGTTTTTTATTTAGTTAGTAGGGGTTCTATTTTTGTTTTCTTTTTTCTTTCAAAACAAATATTCTTAACAATTCATTTTTTCTTATTATTATTGATATTTTGCTTAGCTTTGTTAATCAGTTATTTGCTAATTTAATTCTTCATTGTACATAATGACATATTGACTTAAAGTATCTCTTTTTGTTGATTTTCAATAATAATTAATAAAAAAGATTTTAAAATTAAATATGCCCAATGATTTGGACTCCATAGTTTCCTGTGGCAACAAATTCCACAGATTCACCACTCTCTGGCTGAAGAACTTCTTCCTCATCTGCAATCTAAAAGGACACCCCTCTATTCCGTGGCTGTGTCCTTTGGCCCCGGACTCTGCCACTCTGCTCTCCAAAATCCACTCTATTGAGGCCTTTCAACACTCGATAGTTTTCAATGAGATTCCCTCATTCTTTTGAAGTCCACTGAGTACAGGCCCAGAGCCGTCAAACGCTCCTCCTATGACAAGCCTTTCAATGCAGAAATCATTTTCATGAAGCTCCTTTGACCCTTCTCCAGTTTCAATTTAGGAGGCAAGTCATTTGATAAGGTACCACATCCAAGGCTTATTGAGAAAGTAAGGAGACATGCAATCCAAGGGGATATTGCTTTGTGGATCCAGAACTGGCTTGCCCACAGAGGCAAAGAGTGGTTGTAGATGGGTCATATTCTGCATTGAGGCTGGTGACCAGTGGTGTGCCTCAGGGATCTGTTCTGGGGCCCCCTACTGTTTGTGATTTTTATAAATGACCTGGGTGAGGAAGTGGAGGGATGGGTTAGTAAAATTGCTGATGACACAAAGGTTGGGGGTGTTGTGGACAGTGTGAAGGGCTGTCATAGGTTACAGCGGGACATTGATAGGATGGAAGACTGGGCTGAGAAGTGGCAGATGGAGTTCAACCCCGATCAGTGTGAGCTGGTTCATTTTGGTAGGCCAATTATGGTAGCAGAATATAGCATTAATATGAAGGACCTTGGAGTCCAAGTCCGTCGAACACACAAAGCTGCTACGCAGGTTGTTTCCTTGGTTAGGAAGGCATATGTGCATTGGCCTTCATCAATTGTGGGACTGAGTTTTAGAACCAAGAGGTAATGTTCCAGCTATATAGGAAGTGGAAGATGGAGTTCAACCCAAATAAGTGTGAGATGGTTCATTTTGGGAGGTCAAATATGATGGCAGAATATAGCATTAATGGCAAGACTCTAAGCAGTGTGGAGGAACAGAGGGAACTTGAGGTTAGAGTCCGTAGAACACTCAAAGCTGCTACCCAGGTTGACTCTGTGGTTAAGAAGGCATACAGTGCATTGGCCTTCATCAATCGTGGGATTGAGTTTAAGAGCTGAGAGGTAATGTTGCAGCTATATAGGACCCTGGTCAGACCCCACGGAGTACTGTGCTCAATTCTGGACACCTCACTACAAGAAAGACATAGAAACCATAGAAAGGGTGCAGAGGAGATTTACAAGGATGCTGGATTGGGGAGCATGCCTTATGAGAATAGATTGAGTGAACTTGGCTTTTTCTCCTTGGAGCAACGGAGGATGAGAGGTGACCTGATAGAGGTGTACAAGATAATGAGCAGAATTGATTGTGTGGATAGTCAGAGGCTTTTTCCCAGGACTGAAGAGGGCATAGTTTTAAGGTGCTTGGAAGTAGGTACAGAGGAGATGTCAGGGGTAAGTATTTCACTCGGAGAGTGATGAGTGCGTGGAATGGGTTACTGGCAGCGGCAGTGGAAGTGGAAATGATAGGGTTTTTTAAAAGACTCCTGTATGGATACATAGAGCTTAAAAAAAATAGACGGCTATGGGAAAGCCTAGGTAGTTCTGAGGTAAGGACATGTTTGGCACAGCTTTGTCAGCTGAAGGGCCTGTATTGTGCTGTAGGGTTTCTGTATTTCTGTTCTATGTTTCAGCATATCCTTTCTTAGATAAGGGGCCTAAAACTGCTCACAATACTCCAAGTGAGGCCTCACCAGTGCTTCATAAATCCTTAACATTACCTCCTTGCTTTTATATTTTAGTCCTCTCAAAATGGTCTGAAAATCACTTGGACAGGACCATGGATAGGAAAATTTATTTGCATTTCGATCAAGCATTAGCATGTAAGTGACTTTGACTGTGGAATGATTGTTGGTGCCAGACAGGGTGGTTTGAGTAACTCAAGCTGCTGACCTACTGAGATTTTCACGCACAACAAGAGTTGCCGAGAATTGTGTGAAAAACAAAAAAACATCCAGTGGGTGGTGATTCTGTGGACAAAAGCAGCTTGTTAACAAGAAAAGTCAGAGGAGACTGGCCAGAGTGGTTCAAGCTGACAGGAAAGTGACAGTAACTCAACTAACCACTTGTTAAACAGTGGTGTGCAGAAGAGCATCTCTGAATGCACAACACGTCGAACCATGAAGTGGATGGGCTACAGCAGCAGAAGACCACACTGGGCTCTTCAGGTATATCTAATAAAGTGGCCACTGAGTGTGTTTGACTTGCTGTGCTTGGTGGTAGCACAGGGCATTAAAGTAAAAGTCTCTCTTACTCTGAGAAGTGGAACTTGGTCAGCACCAAAATCACCAAGGAACAATTCTGTGCTCTTAACTTTCAGCTTTTAATTTCTATTTCTAATCAACTTTATAGATCCTCCACAGGAAGCACAGATCTCTGGAAAGCAGAACTGGGCTGAAGGGGAATCCCAGATTTTAACCTGTCGCACAGATGCCAACCCAGTTCCCAAGGTGCGCTGGATCAAAGATGGAAAAACTTGCAGTCGTGGTCAGAGACTGCACGTCCCCTCGGTCCAGCTGGGAGACGGTGGTCAGTACATTTGCGGAGTCAGCAATAATACTGGTTCCACCAGCTCCTCTCACAATGTAGAGATCTTGTGTAAGTACAGGAGGTTTCTTTGTGGAATAGACCATAAGACTCAGGAGCAGAATAAGTTGCTTTATTCCCTGCCTGTACAATATCATCACACAGTCAGATCAAAAACAAACAGAATATGCCCAGGGCACAAGGGATTGGCAGCTCTGCAAAATGGAACTTCAGTTTAATGTCTGAGTTAAAGGACAGCACTGGGCCAGTGTAGGACCTCCTCAGAACAACTTGTATATTATGTAACCATTAATAAAAGTATAACAGACAAGATTGAAATAAATGAAAAAAATCAAAAGAATCAAGGGGCATTGCTGCATGCCAACAGAGTTTCTGCATTTGCCATCCTGGCCACACATGCCATAGGTTCACCAACACCCCTGGCCTCGATTTTGTGCTCCATTCTCTGGTGTACAACTTAAATCCAGAACTGTTTGAAACGAGACTGGCGGTGCTCCCGTGAGCCACAGTGGACACGGTGAGTTAGTGCTGAGATTCTTCACCTTGTGTTTCCTGGAGAAAACTGTGGGCTGGTGCCAAATCCCACCCACCAGAGAAGCAGACAGTGGGATTGCTCCCTGCACAAGGCTCTCTTAAAATGCTTCTGGTTGAGAGGAGCTCCTGTGGCTCGAGAGAGAATCTGTTGTTTCTCAGCCTGACAACGATGAGAGTTCTGGGCTCATCACATGGAGAGATGGTTTGTTTACTGAGGGAGGACTCTGGAATGAAGGCTCTCTGGACTTTGACCACAGCTGCTCAGGAGTCAGCTCAGCACACAGTCCAATGTGATTTTCCAGCCCTTTGAATACACAGTGTAATGATGTCTAGTCGCCTCATTATAGGAAAGATGAGGAAGCTTTGGAGATGGTGCAGGGGAGATTTAGCAGGATGCTGACTGGATTAGAGAGCATGCCTTCTATGCAAAGGTTGAGTGAGTTCTTTGGAGCCAAGGAGGATGATTGTATAAGATTGTAAGAGGCGTAGGAAGAGTGGGCAGCAGCGCCTTATTCCCAGGCAGGTAATGGCTGTAGCAGAGGAGATCCTTTTATGGGAGTCAGAGGCAGGTTTTTACAGAGAAGGAGGAAGAGTCTGGACTGCACTGTCAGGGGTGGGTGTTGAGTCGGATACATAAGGGACTTTTAAGACACTTAGATAGGCATGTGAATGAAGAATGGAGGACAATGGGCTGTGTAGGAGGGAGGGGTTGGGTTATTGATGGAATAGGTTTATAAAGGTCGGTACAACATCATGGGACAAAGGGCCCACCCTGTTCTGTGTCCTATGGGAGGGGCTGGTTAATTTCACTCTTTTCACTCTTTTCCAGATAAACCACGAAACACAACTATATCAGTAAATAACAAAATCGTGTCCGGGCTTACAGTCTTCATCAGAGAAGATGATGAAGTTACAATGACCTGTCACTCCATTGGAAACCCCCAAGTAACACTGGAATGGGAAAAGCCCGGTCAGGGCGTCAAAGGGTTCTCCACATTTCCCGGCGGTCCTGCGGTTCTCCACATTTCCCAGGCAACATCAGAACACAAAGGAATTTACACGTGTAGAGCCCGCAATGCACATGGAACAGATGAGAAGCAAGTGGAAATCAAGGTGGAAGGTCAGTGAGTTACCTTGGTCACAGTGCATGGATGAGAAAGTAAATAATTAACCCTTTCAGAGCCGAGATATCATCCCCGTGTGATCATGAGTAAATGTTGAGAGTTATGACATGCCCAGGATAAACAAAGGTGTACAATCTCTCTATCTTTCAATAATTTTATTAATTATGTAAATTGCATGGATATAAATACAAAGTTCATAAGGATACAAGTAATACGAATTACATTACATTTAAATCAAAGTAATCATCACAGTATCACATATTCCAAATCAATCATATAGAAACAAAGATTGAATTATGAAATGAAATAAAGTAGAATGGTGGTATTTTATTTTAAAGAAATCTATTGCCACTACCAAAATGAGCTGGTTGGTGAAAAGAAGAGAGAAAAAAACCATACCATATAATAACATAATGATGATGGCTCAGAACCATACTTCAATAACAGTTCAAAGATTATGAACATAACACAGAAAGGGTCCCCATAACATTAGAAAATCATGTTTAGAGTCAGAAATCGAACAAGGAATCTTCTCTAGATCAAGGCACAAGATAACTTCAGAATGATTGTGTAATGGCTTTTGTGCATGTTCCCTGGGTGATGATTGGAAGTTGCTGCTGAAGATCTTGATACCCATCCTAATACTGTTACTCCTGCTGGTAATCACCTGGTTCCTAACAAACAGAGCTCGGAAAACAGGGCATTACAAGCAGTACCCCACAAAAATCAGGAAATCCCTTCTGGGAATGATCAGGAATCTTTTCCTCTAAAAGAAGTAAAATCAGACAAAGTTCTAAACAATAACCACTCACAGACTAATAGACATGGTGTTACATCGATCAATTCTGCACAGATAAAACAATAATTTAATGACTATTGTTACTGAGGGACATTGCTGATTCCAATACTACAGTCTACCGGCAACATATACTGTGCTAAATGCAAGGACACTTCACTCCCAAGAGTGTTGAATTCCGGGCTGTTTTTGAATCAATTCATCAAAAAGTTGATTTGGATTTCTACAAAGACAGAGTCACCATCTGAGCATGACCATTGGGGCTATTTCAGCAGTAAGGGCATTTGAGCCCGGCAACTTTCCGTCCCCCTCATGGAAATTACCGTTGGATCACAGACTTGTTCACGTGTTGCAAACATCTACTTCCATGGTAACTATTTGCATGAATGACACAAATATTGTCTTTATAGCCTGTTACAAGTGGATAAAATGTGAGACAACACCTTTCACAACTTTCTCATCTTCTTGTTTAAATAGTCGATATCCAATCACTTTCTATCCCTGTAATCTCCTCCAGTGACACAACTCCCCGAGGACTTTCTGGCTGTCCATTGCTGATTCATCCCCGCACTAGGGGGAGCTGTGCTTGCAGCTGCCTTCAGTGTTAAACTCTGCAGTTCCCTGCCCCGACCACACGGTATCTCTCTCTTGTTTTGTTTAACATCCCCTGGTGTCCATTGATGTACGGTTCTGGGAGTGTTATAAATGGAAGTCAGGGGCACTCTGTCCGAGTGCCTTCCCAAATAAATTTGTGTTCTAATCCTACCCAGACCCAATTCCATTGAATATATTTAGTGATGGCACATCCACAACCTGTGCATGAAGAATTCCATCAATTTACAGCTGGAGAGAAGAAATTCCTCCCTAATTCAGTCCCAAATGACCACCCACTCACCCTGAAACTTTGCCTCTCGTTGCACAGTCTTCCATTTTTAGAAAGAGCAGACTTCCTGATTCCTTTCACATTGAGATCGGTTCTTCTAACCTCTAGTGGTTAGTGGTACACCACCTGTTTGTGGAGAGTTGAATTTACAATCTTCACAAATTAACTTTTTTTCTCTAAATCATTCAGAAAAATAAGGAAAACACTGGTAAACTTCTTTGTAAAAGCTGGTTGTACACAATTCTCAGGACTAACATTTCTCATTTCACACAGTCGACAAGCAGGGATATGTCGTAAGCAACACTGAAAAATTTAGGAGGAACACAGCAAGTCTGGCAGCACCTCTGGAAATGAATAAACACTCGACGTTTCAGGCCGAGACCCTTCATCAGGACTGGAAAGGAAGGGGGGAGACAACAGAATTAAATGGTAGGGTGACGGGAAGCAGGATAGCCTGAAAATGAGATGTGAAAACAGGTGGGAAAGGTAAAGGGCTGGAGAGTGGATCAGAGGAGAAAGAGAAAGAGGAGGAGCAGGTGAGAAGAGCTAAGGAGTCAGAGTGGGGAACAGAAGAAGAGGGGGGGATGGAGGGAAAATTCCTTTTACCTGGACAAATTAATATCCATTATAAAGAAATATCATAATAAAGAGAGAATCAGTTTTATTTGTCATATACAATTAGGAATTTGCTGTGGTGTATTGGTGGGACAAGCAACTAAAGACTAACATAAAAATAAAGTTCAAAGTAGAGAACTGGTGTCAAATGTGCATAAATATTGGCATATATTTGTCCAGCCTTCTTAAACACTTGACTACCGTTCATGCTCTGCATCTCGAACAAGGTCAGGTCTGGGAGGGAGAGTACTTCAAATAGTCTTGCAGCCAGAATAGTTCTGAGAGTCCATTGAAATTGTGGTTACTGCCAGAGGCCTCGTGCTCTGGAACTGGAATTGGAATGAGGGCAGTATCGTATGTAGAGAGACAGTGAAAAGCTTGTCTTGCTGACTGTGCGTACAGATCAATTCACCACACGGTGCACTGAGGTAGTACAAGGGAAAACAATATCAGAATGCAGAGTAATGTGTAACAGTGACAGAGGGTGCAGTGCAGGCAGAAAATAAGGTACTAGAGTGTAATGAGGCAGGTTGTGAGGTCAAGAGTCTATTGTACTTATAACAGCAGGGTAGAAGCAGTCCCTGAGCCTGGTGCTGTGTGCTTTCAGACTCTTGTATCTCCGGCCCATATGGAGAGGGGAGAAGAGAGAATGTCTGGGGTGGGAGGGGTCTTTGATGATGCCAGTTGCTTTCTTCAGGGAGGGGGACGTGTAGACAGAGTCTCTGAAAGGGAGGCTGGTTTCCATGATGAGCAGAGCTGTGTCCACACTCTCTGCAGTTTCTTGTGTTGACGGGCAGAGTAGTTGTCGTACCAAGCTGAGAGAGGTTGCTTCCCATGCTGCATCAATTAAAAATCGGTCAGTGTCAACGGGGACATATCTACTTTGTTTAGCCTCGGGGGAAGTAGAGGCATTGGTGACATTTCCTGGCCGTGGGATCTGTGAGTATGGGCAAGGAGAGGCTCATCCACACCGCTAGGAACTTGAAGTTCTTAACAGTCTCCACCACAGTTTGTACAGACAGGTGCGAGTGCACCGCACCACCCACCACCCCTCAACCCCAACCCAGACCTCCTAAAAGTCAATGAGCAGCTCTTTGGTGTTTCCTGCGCTGGGAAGGGTTGTTGCCTATCTGTCCCTTTCCTGCATACTGACTCAGTTATTTGTCTATCTGTCCCTTTCCTGCATACTGACTCAGTTATTTGCCTAGCTGTCTCCTTTGTGCATACTGACTCAGTTATTTGTCTATCTGTCTCTTTCCTGTACACTGACTCAGTGAGATACAGCCCGCTATGCAACCTATCAGTCAGGTGTTCCCAACCTTTTTGATGCCATGGACCCCTACCATTAACTGAGGGGTCCGTGAACCCCAGGGTGGGAGCCAGTGGTATGAGTGGAGTTAGAACAGAATCTGGCAGAGTGTGGAATGTTATATACCAGTGTTAAACAGTGACAAACACACCCCCACCAGTACTGTACCCGGTGTTACACAATTACAGACTCTTCCCCTTCATTATCGTACCCCAGTGTTACACAGTTACAGACACTTCCCCACCAGTACTGTACCCAGAGTTACACAATTACAGACCTGTCCCCACCAGTACTGTACCCAGTGTTACACAATTACAGACCCTTCCCCACCAGTACTGTAACCCAGTGTGATACAGAACTGTCTGATGTTCATTTTATTCCTGTAACTCCTAATTTTTGCTAAATTACTTTTCACGTTAAATTCATCTCATTTCTGCCTCAGTTTTGGACGCACCCAGTTGTGTTTCTGAAATCTAAATAATCAGACTCAGTACTTTTCACTGCCTTGAGCTTTCTGATGTCACGTAACTACATTGTGGACTCAATCGAATTGCAAATAGTTTATACTGTATTGTAAACAGTTTTTGTCACAGCATTACAAGTATAACAGTATGCGTTTCACTGTCATATTTTTAACCTTTTGTTGCAGCCGGTGACTAGTATTTACTGTGTGTTTCATTACATAGACACCCATAAACCATGTCTTGTGTAGACGATATTTTCAGCACTGGTATTCATGTTCCTACCGCTCAGCAACATTGTCGATACTGATAGGTATTGTCGATTATTTAGGTATGTGAAAAGCAAAAAAATAGTTAAGACCAAAATTGGACCATTGAAGGCGGAAACGGGTGAATTTATTATGGGGAACAAGGAAATGGCAGACGAGTTGAACAGGTACTTTGGATCTGTCTTCACTAGGGAATACACAAACAATCTCCCAGATGTAATAGTGGCCAAAGGAACTAGGGTAAAGGATGAACTGAAGGAAATTTATATTAGGCAAGAAACGGTGTTGGATAGACTGTTGAGTCTGAAGGCTGATAAGTCCCCGGGACCTGATGGTCTGCTCTAGAAACCGTGGACGCATTGGTAATCATTTTCCAATATTCTATAGATTCAAGAACAGTTCCTGCTGATTGGAGGGTGGCTGGTGTTGTCCCACTTTTCAAGAAAGGAGGGAGAGAGAAAACATGGAATTGTAGACTGGTTAGCCTGACATCAGTGATGGGAAAGATGCTGGAGTCAATTATAAAAGAGGAAATTACGACACATTTGGATAGCAGTAGAAGGATCAGTCCGAGTCAGCATGGATTTATGAAGGGAAAATCATGCTTGACTAATCTTCTGGAGTTTTTTCAGGATCTAACTATGAAAATGGACAAGGGAGAGCCAGTGGATGTAGTGTACCTGGACTTCCAGAAAGCTTTTGATAAAGTCCCACATAGGAGATTAGTGGACAAAATTAGGGCACATGGTATTGGGGGCAGAGTACTGACATGGATTGAAAGTTGGCTGGCTGACAGGAACCAAAGAGTACCGATTAACGGGTCCCTTTCAGAATGGCAGGCTATGACCAGTGGGGTACCGCAAGGTTCAGTGCTGGGACCGCAGCTGTTTACAATATACATTAATGATTTATTAGCAAATTTGCTGATGACACAAAGCTGGGTGGCAGTGTGAAATGTCAGGAGGATGTTATGAGAATGCAGGGTGACTTGGACAGGTTGGGTGAGTGGGCAAATGTATGGCAGATGCAGTTTAATGTGGATAAATGTGAGGTTATCCACTTTGGTGGCAAGGACAGGAAGGCAGATTACTATCTAAATGGAGTCAAGTTAGGAAAAGGAGAAGTACAATGAGATCTAGGTGTTCTTGTACATCAGTCAATGAAAGCAAGCATGCAGGTACAGCAGGCAGTGAAGAAAGCTAATGGCATGCTGGCCTTTATAACAAGAGGAATTGAGTACAGGAGTAAAGAGGTCCTTCTGCAGCTGTACAGGGCCCTGGTGAGACCCCACCTGGAGTATTGTGTGCAGTTTTGGTCTCCAAATTTGAGGAAGGACATCCTTGTTATTGAGGGAGTGCAGCGTAGGTTCACGAGGTTAATTCCCGGAATGGCGGGACTGTCATATGTTGAAAGATTGGAGTGACTGGGCTTGTATACACTGGAATTTAGAAGGATGAGAGGGGATCTGATTGAAACATAAGATTATTAAGGGATTGGACATGCTGGAGGCAGGAAGCATGTTCCCGCAGATGGGTGAGTCCAGAACTAGAGGCCACAGTTTAAGAATAAGGGGTAGGCCATTTAGAACAGAGATGCGGAAAAACTTTTTCACCCAGGGAGTGGTGGATATGTGGAATGCTCTGCCCCAGAAGGCAGTGGAGGCCAAGATTCTGGATTCATTCAAGAGAGAGTTAGATAGAGCTCTTATAGATAGCGGGGTCAAGGGATATGGGGAGAGGGCAGGAACGGGGTACTGTGCAGCCATGATCACAGTGAATGGTCTACTCCTGCACCTACTGTCTATTGTCTATTAATATAGAAGAGTGTTTCTAGTCAATACGTTAGTGTCGGTAAATTTTAATGAAGTGAATGTATATTTGAAAGAAAACTTATGTTGTCAGTGAAGCTCTATTAAACATCAATGTTGGTGAGAAGAATCTTTTCACACCATGCTTGGTGTTGAAAGTAACTGAAGCAATGTCTCACTCTGATGTGCTTGATCACACATCAGGCACAATGTCCAACACCCACAGGGTTCTGCAGAAGTTTCTCACCGTCTATTTTTCACTTACTGAGATGTAGAACAGGACAGCCTTGAGCCACATCACTCAGCAACCCCCCCCCCCCCACCCCGATTTAATCCTAGCCACATCACGGGGCAGTTTACAAAGACCAATTAACCTCAGAACCAGTACGTGTTTGGACTGTGGGAGGAAACCGGAGAACTCAGGGAGGAAGCCTTACAGAGGATGTTAGGAATGAACTCCTGACGTCCCGATCTATAATAGCGTTGTGCTAACCGCTACGCCATCCCTCCCATCTACACCGTGTCCATATCCCTCCACCTTCCTTATATCCATATGCCTATTTAAATATCTCTTAAAAGTCTCTAATGTATTTGCATCTACCACTACACCAGGCAGTGCATTCCTGGCATTCACCACTCTGAGTAGTTAAAAAAAAACTGACCCCTTACATCCACCTGGAACCTGTTCCCTCTCACATTCAATGCCACCCCCCTGGTACTAGATGTTTCAACCCCAGGAAATAGATACTCTTTGTCCACCCTACGTCTGCCTCTCTTGTAATTCTCTAGCAGATCACCCCTCAGACTTCAGCGACCCAGAGAAAACTGAAGTTTATCCAGCCTGTCTTGTTAGCACATGCCCTCTGAACCAGGCAGCACCCTCTTCTACACCCTCTCCAAAGCTTCAACATCCTTCATATCGATGGGCAACCAGAACAGTATGTAGTACTCCAGATGTGGCCTAATCAGAGTATTAGTGGGCACAGATTGCTGCAGAACTCCAGTAAATACAGACCTTCAGCTCAAATAAGTCCCTTCAACCACTACCCTCTGTCTGCTATGGGCAAGCCAGTTCTGAGTGCAAACAGTAAATTCACCATGGACCCTATGCATCTTAATCTTTTGGATTACCATCCCATGAGGGACTTTGTCAAACACCTTCCTAAAATCCATGTAGACAACATCCATTGCCCTACCCTCTTCAGTCTCTCTCGTCACCAGTCTTTGGTCTTAATCAGCTCAGCCACATTAAGTTCTTTGCTGAGTCACTTCCTCCAGTTAAACTCTGTTACTCCAGGATTGCCGTATAAGTATTGACGACCCCTGTCCTGTTCAGTAGTAAATTGGTCACACAGAGTGATACAGCAGAGAAATGTTCCCATTGGCCACTGTGTTCATGCCAACTGAGATTAAATTCTATCAGTCATGACTCTGCCCACATTACCAACTCATCAATATCATCCGGCAGCCGATAACACTCAGGTCAACAAAGCAGTCAATGTCCATCTCATCTGCACACTAACCAAATACATTTACATCCAAGTTCATACTTTGCGCAGAAGGTAGGAATATCAGCGGTGATCCCTGTGGTAAACCACAGCTCACAAGCTTCCAACCACAAAACCAAACACTTCATCACCCACACGTGCCCATTCAGCATCTAATTTGCCAGTTTTCCCTGGATGCCACTGGCAAGCACCGCTCTCATTCCGTCTTTCTCCATGCACGTCTGCATTATCTCTCTGTAATGCAGTACATTGAATCCGACATGTGTCCATCCATTTCTCCAGAACTTCCTTCAACTTGCATTCTGAGTCCTTTAAGTCTGGCTTTTGTCGAAGATGGGTGGATTAAGGTTTTAGATTGGTTCAAACACTCTGCTCTAAAATTTGGAGATTCTCTCAAGGTGATCCTTGGTACGTAGGTGCTTCTCCCACAATGATTCTCTTTCTGAAGTTTGGTTGGAATTTCTACATCAGGGAAATGAGGTAAGGCTCAAACAGCACAGCTCAGAACTCATTCACGTAGTTCATTAAAACCAGCTGAAGTACCAGATTTATACTGCCCCTTCTGTGTTTAAATGCACTTGCTGGCCTCTCTCTCCCAACATGTAGTTAATCCTGTTTTCAGGTGCCTTGTAAGCTACCTTCCACCTCTAGACATTGCTTATCCTCTGACTCTGCTTGACTTCAGATCGCACTCAGCAAGCTGAGACCTTTTCATTCTGTTGCTGACTGTGCAATGTGCCTCTTAAACACTGTAACCCATAAATGCAAATCTGTCTTCTTAGCACTCCCTATTTAAATCCAAAATCAATTCATTAATAATTTAATAATACAGTCTTGATTGAATCATCTGAATATCAAGTACCAGAGGAAATAACAAACTGGACCACTGTTACACTAAGTTCAAGATTGCCTACCACGCTATCCCGTGCCCTCACTTTGGGAAGACTGATGAACTGGCTGTGCTTCTACTCCCTGAGTATGGGCAGACACTAAAGGCTGCAACGCCAATAATGACGGCCAAGAAGGTATGGACCGGGGAGACACAGGAGCACTTACAGGGCTGCTCTGTACTGTGTACAGGGTGCTATCTTCGAGCCTGGATGAGTATGCCACACTTGTCACCGATTTCTCATAGACCTGATTTTATTCTCACAAATCAATGAATCTGTTGTAAAAAAAAGATCACTCCCTACTTGTACATAGTTCTTTCGTTTTGCCTGTTTTTTCTTTCCACTCTTTTCTATAAGTGTATACCTCAGATAAATACTTTGTGGAGATTTGTGATATATATGATTATATGATATATATGTACAATGTCTGAAATACATCTTATGGAAATGTTTGTTTGATGAACTTCAAAAAAAATTAATTACAAAAAGAAATATTTAAAAAAAGCCTGTGTGGATGAGTGTGTGCCTATGAAAGCTTACTGTACATTCTCAGACCACAAGCTGTGGGTGAAACAGGAGATTTGTAGTCTTCTGAGGGCTGGATCTGTGGCATTTAATTCTGGCAACCCAGGTCTACACAAGAAAACCAGGTATGACTTGCAAAGGACTATTTCAAGAGCCAAGAAACAATTCTGGGAGAGGTTGGAGGTGATATTGGATACATGTCAACTCTGGTAGAGGTTGCAGGGTGTTACTTCCTGCAAAGCAAAACCCAACATCATGAATGGAGCGATGCTTCAGTACCAGACGAGCTCAACATCTTTTCCACTCGCTTTGCAAATGAAAACAAAACCACAGCTATGAGAACACTTGCAGCATCCGATGCCACAGTGATGTCAGTCTCGGAGGCTGATGGCAGGCTGTCTTTCAAGAGGGTGAACCCTCGCAAGGAAGCAGGGCTCAATGGAGTACCAGGTCAAGCTCTAAAAACCTGTGCCAACAACTGGCATGGGGTGCTCAAAGACACTTTCATTCTTTCATTGCTACAGGCAGAATTTCCCACCTACTGCAAAAGCTAAACAATTATACCAGTGCCCAAGAAGGGCAGTGTGAGATGCCTCAATAGTCCAGTAGCGCTCACATGGACAGTGATGAAATACTTTGAGAGGTTGGTCATGGCTAGAATCAACATCTGGCTCAGGAAAACCTGGACCACTGCAATTTGACTACAGCCACAATAGGTCTACAGCAGATGTGATCTGAATGGCTTTCCAGGCAGACTTGGATGTCCTGGACAATGCAAGTACTAATGTCAGAATGCTATTCATTGACTGTAGCTCAGCATTTAACACCATCATTCCTACAGTCCTGATCGCAAAGCTACAAAACCTCGGTTTCTGTACCTCCCTCCGCAACTGGATCCTCGACTTCCTATGAAAGACCACAATCTGTGCAGATTGGAAATAACGTCTCCACCTCATTGACAATTTACACAGGAATACGTGCTTGGCCCACTGCTCTACTCTCTCTATACTCATGATAGTGTGGTTAGCATAGCTCAACCAGCATTCTAAATTTGCTGATGATGCAACCATTGTTGGCAGAATTTCAGAAGGAGATGAGGGTGTACTGGAGTGAGATATACAAGTTAGTTGAGTAGTGTCACAGCAACTCTGCACTCAACATCACCAAGACCAAAGAGCTGATTGTGGACTTCAGAAAGGGTAAGACAAGGGAACACAAACCAATCCACATAGAGGGATCAGAAGTGGAGAGAGTGAGCAGCTTCAAGTTCATTGGTGTTAATATCTCTGAGGACCTAACCTGGACCCAACATATTGATGCAGCTACAAAGAAGGCAGAACAGACGCTATACTTCATTAGGAGTTTGAGGAGATTTGGTTTGTCAAATAAAACACTAGAAAGCTTCTACAAATGTACCATAGAGAGCATTCTGACTGGCTGCATCACCACCTGGTATGTGGGGGGTGGGGGTCTACAGCACAGGATTGAAATGTTGCAGAAACTTATAAAATTAGTCAGCTCCATCATTGACGCCAACCTTTGTGGTATCCAAGACATCTTCAAAGAGCAGTGCCTTCAGCAGGCGAAGTCCATTGTTGAGGATCCTCACCACCCAGGGCATGCCCTCTTATCATTGTTACCATCAGGAAGGAGGTACAGGAGCCTGAATGCACACACTCAGTGATTCAGGAACAGCTTCTTCCCCTCGGACATCTGATATCTGAAAGAATATTGAACCCATGAACACTACCTCACTACTTTTTTACTTCTGTTTTTTGCACTACTTATTTTAATGTAACTATTTAATGGACATATATATACTCACTGTAACTCAGTTGATTTGTCATGTATTTCATTGTACTGCTGCTGTAAAGACAACAGATTTCACACCATAAGCTGACGATATTAAACCTGATTCCAGTTCTGATCTCACCCTTTGCACAGCAAAGATGTTTTGAAGCAGAATAAGTTTTGTTCTGGGCTTTTCAGCATGTTAAAACTTGCTATCTCATTTTCCACTAATCTTCACACCAGCATACACCCTTTGAGCTGCACTAGAGTGGCTTGCTGTTAATGTGCTGACTTGGTAACAGGTGCAGCAAATAACAGTAACACAGACCAGAAGTCTCTTTGTCAAGTAAACAATCTCTTCAAGGCTTCCCTTCCAGCCTGTTGTCAGTTTGAAAGGTTCAGTTCTGACACTAAGAAAACACAGCACCTAAGGAATAAGAGCTTCAGTCCAATTTTTCATCTATTTTTGTTTCTCTATGAGTTATGCAGGCATCTAGCTGCAAGTTCTGACATGTACAATGCTGGCATGATGTAGATTTTAACCAAGGGTACAGACCAACAGGACTGCACTTGCTGACAGGATGACAGATCAGATCCTGAGTGTTCTGCAATGAGGCTTCACGTTGTCTTGCTGTGTACTCAGAAAACAGAGGAGGACAAAAGAAGCAGTCATGGCATCCTTTGTTCCAAACACACCTGATAACAGAACATTAAAAAGATTCAAGTAAAAAGGAACCAGAATAGAAAGATATTGCCATGCATGAGGTTGTGGTTACATGCTGAGAAATGGATTTTCACTTCACACCCAGACAGTGAGTTCACAGTCTGAGACCGGTTCAGGGGGGATGACAATTCTCCAGAAACAAAGTGAAGAAAAACTCAAACTCGGGCCAGGGTTGGCGTGCTGCGATTTCACAGTCCAGGGTGCTGATACACAAGGACACCGTACCAACTACAACTTCAGACAAACAACAGAAGGAGATCTACGTAAGGTGGCGCAGACTCTGTTTCCCGAGACTCAGTCTGGGCTGTCTGCTAGCTCTGTGGTGACAGGCCTAGGCTTGGCCAAGTTCCCTTAGGCCGAGCAGTTGTGAGCAGGACTCTTGCAGTTTTCAGAGAGAGTGCTGATTTTCCTGAGACCTTTGTTCGTGCATTTGAAATGGATTGGCTGCTGCCCCCCACCCCCCCCCCCCAGCCACCTTGGTAGGGTAACATCCTCGAAATAAGGCTTTAAGCCATTCAGGACAGAAACAAAAAGAAATCTTCACCCAGACAGCAGCAGAGATTAGCGCAGGAATGCACTAATTAGAGGTAATTTTTTCGGCAGTTTGAACAGGGCACGACTGTGCAAGCATGTGAAGGTCGGCCTGTGAGACAACAGAAGAGTTTAAAAAGCGTGCAGATTAATGAAACAGGCGTTGGAGGAGCAGGCGATAGAGTAGTGGGAGACAGAGTAGGAAGGCTTTGGCTCGAGAGGCTTTGGCGAGCAGAGGCTGAGGACGAGCTTGCTCCCAGTGAGGTAAGGCCGGGTAAGTTCGTTTAATTAATTTAATTAACTTAGGAGTAAGTAATAAAGGCAGCATTTAGGGCATTTGGGTGCTCCATTAGCAGTATGTGGGAAATCAATGGGAGCACAATTGTCCCTGATGACTACACCTGCAAAAAGTGCATCCAGCAGCAGCTCCTGACAAACTGAGTAACGGAACTGGAGCTGGATGAACTTCGGATCATTCGTGAGACAGAGGCAGAAATAGACAAGAATTACAGGGAGATAGTCACCCCTAAAAGTCAGGAGACAGGTAGCTGGGCGACTGTCAGGAGAGGGAAAGGGATTAGACAGAATGATCAGAGCACCCCTGTGGCCGTTCCCATCAATAATAAGTACACTGTTTTGGATACTGTTGATGGGGACAACCTACCAGGAACAAATTGGAGTAGTTGCATCTCTGGCCCTGAGACTGGACTCTCAGCTCAGAAGGGAAGGAGGGAAAAGAGGAGAGCAGTAGTGAGAGGGGATTCGATAGTTAGGGGGACAGATAAGAGGTTCTGTGGAAGAGATCAAGAATCCCGGATGGTCTGTTGCCTCCCTGGTGCCAGGGTCGGCGATATCTCGGATCGAGTTCTCAGTATTCTCAAGAGGGAGGGTGAGCAGCATTAGGGTTAGGGTTAGTGCATGGAGTAAAGCCAGATCTAACATATAAAGAGGATTTGAGGAAAGAGAAGCAGAATAAAGGATGTAAAGGCAGTAAGGTTGAAAGGCTAAAGTGCATGTACTTCAATGTAAGAAGCATCAGGAACAGAGCTGATGAACTGAGAGCTTGGATACATACATGGAATTATGATGTAGTGGCCTTTACAGAGATTTGGCTGGCACCAGGCCAGGAATGGATTCTCAGTATTCCTGGATTTCAGTGTTTTAAAAGGGATAGAGAGGGGGGGGGAAGGGGAGGAGGGGTGGCATTACTGGTCAGGGATACTATTACAGCTGCAGAAAGAGTGGGTAATGTAGCAGGATCCTCTTTTGAGTCAGTATGGGTGGAAGTTAGGAACAGGAAGGGAGCAGTTACTCTATTGGGAGTATTCTATAGGCCCCCTGGTAGCAGCAGAGATACCTAGGAGCAGATTGGGAGGCAGATTTTGGAAAGGTGCAAAAATAACAGGGTTGTTATCATGGGTGAGTTTAACTTCCCTAATATTGATTGGCTCCAGATTAGTTCCAATGGTTTAGACGGGGCAGAGTTTGTTAAGTGTGTCCAGGATGGATTCCTGCCGCAGTACGTTGACAAGCTGACCATGGGGAATGCCATACTGGATCTAGTATTAGGTAACGAACTGGGTCAGGTCACAGATCTGTCAGTGGGTGAGCATCTGGGGGACAGTGATCACCACACCCTGGCCTTTTGCATTATCATGGAAAAGGATAGAATCAGAGAAGACAGGAAAATGTTTAACTGGGGAAGGGCAAATTATGAGGCTGTAAGGCTAGAATATGTGGCTGTGAATTGAGATGATGTTTTTGCAGGAAAGTGTACTATGGACATGTAGTCGATGTTTAAGGATCTCTTGCAGGATGTTAGGGATAAATTTGTCCCAGTGAGGAAGCTGAAGAATGGTAGGGTGAAGGAACCATGGGTGACAAGTGAGGTGGAAAATCTAGTCAGGTGGAAGAAGGCAGCGTACATGAGGTTTAGGAAGCAAGGATCATATGGGGCTATTGAGGAATATAGGGTAGCAAGAAAGGAGCTTAAGAAGGGGTTGAGGAGAGCAAGAAGGGGGCATGAGAAGGCCTTGGTGAGTAGGGTAAAGGACAACCCCAAGGCATTCTTCAATTATGTGAAGAACAAAAGGATGACAGGAGTGAAGTTTGGACCGATTAGAGATAAAAGTGGGAAGATGTGCCTGGAGGCTGTGGAAGTGAGAAGGTCTCAATGAATACTTCCCTTCAGTATTCACTAATGAGAGGGAACTAGATGATGGTGAAGACAACATGGGTGACGTTGATTTTCTGGAGCATGTTGATATTAAGGGAGTGGAGGTGTTGGAGTTGTTAAAATACATTAGAATGGATAAGTCCTCGGGGCCTGACGGAATATTCCCCAGGCTGCTCCATGAGGCGAGGGAAGAGATTGCTGAGCCTCTGGCTAGGATCTATGTCCTCATTGTCCACGGGAATGATACCGAAGGATTGGAGGGAGGCGAATGATGTCCCCTTGTTCAAAAAAAGCAGTAGGAATAGTCCAGGTAATTATAGACCAGTAAGCCTTACATCTGTAGTGGAAAAGCTGTTGAAAAATATTGTTAGAGATAGGATCTATGGGCATTTAGAGAATCATGGTCTAATGAGGGACAGTCAGCATGGTTTTGTGAAGGGCAGACTGTGTCTAACAAGCCTGATAGAGTTCTTTGAGGAAGTGACCAGGCTTATAGATGAGGGTAGTGCAGTGGATGTGATCTACATGGATTTTAGTAAGGCATTTGACAAGGTTCCACACGGTAGGCTTATTCAGCAAATCAGTATGCATGGGATTCAGGGAAGTTTGGCAAGGTGGATTCAGAATTGGCTTGCCTGCAGAAAGCAGAGGGTTATGGTGGAGGGAGTACATTCGAATTGGAGGGTTGTGACTAGTGGTTCAAAAGCAGTTCTGGGACCCCCTACTTTTCATGATTTTTATTAATGATCTTGTTGTGGGGCTAGAAGGGTGGGTTGGCAAGTTGCAGATGACACAAAGGTTGGTGGTGTTGTGGATAGTGTAGAGGATTGTTGAAGATTGCAGAGAGACATTGATAGGATGCAGAAGTGGGCTGAGAAGTGGCAGATGGAGTTCAACCCGGAGAAGTGTGAGGTGGTTCACTTTGGAAAGACAAACTCCAATGCAGAGTACAAAGTAAATGGCAGGTTACTTGGTAGTGTGGTGGAGCAGAGAGATCTGGGGGTACATGCCCACAGATCCCTGAAAGTTACCTCACAGGTAGATAGGGTAGTTAAGAAAGCTTATGGGGTGTTAGCTTTCATAAATCAAGGGACAGAGTTTAAGAGTCACGAAGTAATGATGCTGGTAAAGCCTCACTTGGAGTACTGTGTCCAGTTCTGGTCAACTCACTATACGAAGGGTGTAGAAGCATTGGAAAGGGTACAGAGGAGATTTACCAGAATGCTGCCTGGTTTAGAGAGTGTGCATTATGATCAGAGATTAAGGGAGCTAGGGCTTTATTCTTTGGAGAGAAGGAGGATGAGAGGAGACATGATAGAGGTGTACAAGATATTAAGAGGAATAGATAGAGTGGACAGCCAGCGCCTCTTCCCCGGGGCACCACTGCTCAGTACAAGAGGACATGGCTTTAAGGTAAGGGGTGGGAAGTTCAAGGGGGATATTAGAGGAAGGTTTTTTACTCAGGGAGTGCTTGGTGTGTGGAATGCACTGCCTGAGTCTGTGGTGGAGGCAGATACACTGGTGAAATTTAAGAGATTACTAGACAGGGATATGGAGGAATATAAGGTGGGGGGGATATATGGGAGGTGGGGTTTAAGGATCAACACAACATTGCGGGCTGAAGGGCCTGTACTGTGCTGTACTATTCTCTGTTCTATGTAATGTGGTGGTGCTGAGGATAAAGGCCATTAGCTCATAGTTTTTTAAGTATTGGGGAACTGTTTGATATCTTCTAACCTGTAGGGAATGCTCTCAAATCAGTGTCAGCCAGCATCTCCACACTTGGTCACCTCTTCAAAACCATCAGATGCAGTTCATCAGGACTTGGCCTTCATCTGTGGCCTTTTAGTTCACTCAGTCCCTCCCTCTCAGTATTTTTCACTGGCATCTCTGTCAATTCCTTCTCTCACAGGTTATTTCCCCCAACCCCGCTTCAGCCGGCAAAAGGCCTACATCAATTTTCTTTATATATTCATTAAAGGGATATGCTTTTGCGGCTGAGCCAGCATTTGATTGCCCATCCCTCCCTGCCCTGAGAGGGTGACGATGAGCTGCCTCCTTGAAATGCAGCAGACCTTGAGGTTTGAACTTGCTCACTGAAGAATTTCTTACTGTCTGTTTTCATATTCTGTGTCATTTTGCTCCTGTATCCTGCCTCACTTTTCACGAGAAAGCCTCGGTCCTCCTTTGCTGATTTCTCAAACCTCTGGCTCTAGCATTGTCATCAGCCTTCTCCTGTGATCTAATACAACCCTCGACTTCTCTCGCTAGCCACGATCAGAACTCTTCTCTGTTTTGTGCCTTAATGAGAGATAAATATATAGCTTACAACTATATATAAATTACTTGAAAAGTTATCCATTTCTGGTTTATTGGCAAATCTTTAGTGTTAATTTCCAAATCTATCTTAGTCATCTCACAACTCATGACTTCCCAAATTTGCTTCCTTTAGATTTAAGACCCTGGTTTCATACCCAGCCCACATGATAAGAACTATTTAAAGGCCAATCTGCTACTTGATTTTTTGAGTGACATTTTTTCCCTTTACTGTCTTTGTCTCATCCTTTAAAACCATTGCTGCCCAATTCCTTTTCCATTTCTCTATCACTTCTAAGAGTAAACATAAATACTTCATTCTCATCCTTGGCCATGTTACAACCCAACTACAACTGTGCCCATTTGCTTTTGATTATTCTGTTACTTCTTCACATAAAGAACCTTCAATTTTATCCTTGTTTCACGAATTCTCATTGGAGTTACACCTCTCTGTCCCTTCCTGATGCATTCGGGTGGACTTTACCCATTCTGGTCACCTACTCTACTGCTTGGTCCTTTAACTTTTAAAGCTTCCCCTCACCCTGCCCCTCCCCTGTCCATGCCTCCAATCCCAATCCCTGATGATTAGTTTTAAGCCACAGTTATTTAATTCACCTAGTCTCTGGCCCTCGCCCATTTCAAGTGAAAGCACCAATGTGACACTCCCCTCTTTCCTAGTATTGGTGTCCCTTGAACTGGAAGCCATTTCTCCCACAGCAACCTTTGCACCATGCATTCTCTCCTCCAAAATCATTCTCCTTGTAGTCAGGTCCTGCTTTTCCAATTCATCCTTAGCTGTTCATGTTTCTCAGCAGAATCTTCATCCTTGTTTTATCAATGTCTTTGGCTCCCAAATGGAGAAAGTCCAGAGTGTTTCTCAACATAAAAACTAACAAAGGACTTTATCGCTATAATAGAGTGACACCTGCACCTGCACTCTGGCTGGAAGTTAGGGACCAGGTGCTGCAAGGCTGCCCAGGCACTCACTGTTACCTGGATGACATCATTATTACTGGTAAAGATGACAAGGAACAACTCCAAAATCTCAAGAAAGTGTTAAAAAGATGAGAAGATTATGGGTTCAGAGCATGATGCGACAAGTGTGAATTCTTTAAACCAAGCATCACTTACTGTGGCCGCAAGATTGATGCACAAGGATTACACAAGTGCACTGAGAAAACTCAAGCACTGATGGATGGCCCAAGGCCAAAAGACATGTCACAGTTCCAGTCCTTTTTAGGATTTGTAAGCAACTATAACAGGTTCCTGCCAAACCTGCTCCACCTCTTGAACTCATTCCTATAGATTGAGAAGAAATGGCAATGGACAAAGCAGTGTGAGGTGGCTTTCAAAAAGGTAAGGGAAATGGTGACATCACATGCTGTACTCACACACTATGATCCCATCCTCGTCACCATCGTGAAGTTTTGCAACTTCAAAACATTAAACTAATTCAAGGAAGACGCAAGTGTCCGGGAATATGTGTGTAACTTCACATTTACTTTAAGCAAAGGACACACATATCACATGTAGAGTGATGACATGCGTGATTATCGTATTTATACACATAACCTGTAATTAATTCTTTAATGAACAAGAACCCCTAATTAAACAACATATATACATAATTACTCAAATATCATTGAAATATCACATACACGACAGAAGTTAGTTGAAAACTTTGTTGTCAGGAGCACAGCAGGGGTGTGAGGAAACACAAGGGTTTCAACCACAGCTGCAATCTGGAACCTGATGACAGGGGAAGAGGAGCTACACACTGTTGGTGCAGAAGAGCGTTGTTGAAACTGTAGAAATACTGTGTGTAACTTGTGTACGAGGACTATTGTGTCAATTGTGCAAGATGTTCAGAAGGGGAGGCTGCATCTTGTGGTCTTTCAGATTCTGTTTGCTGGTTGGGAGGATCGCAATTTTTAACAAATAATATGGTGAGACTGTGCTTTATTCCGAGACATGAGCACTGTGACTGAAATAGTTTTCCTGACAAGGAGTGTGATGCTCAGTTTGTTTTTATACAGGCAGTTTTGCACTGGGGCTGATAGTAAGTAGTTTTCTGATGGGAACCTCCAAGCTGTAATGTATTTTGGACTTTATTGTGTTTGCAGGGACCTCCTCTGCTCTGAACTGCATATATGCACAACTGGACAATGAATGAACCCATGAACAACATCCCACTTTTTTAGCTCCCTTTTTGCACTAAATCCTTCTTTTTTACATATACGACTATTTCTTATAGTAATTTATAGATTTTTATTTATTGCCACAAAACACCAAATTTCATGATGCCATATATGGCAGTGATATTGAATTCTGATTCTGATTCTAAAGAGGGAGATCAGAATACAGGACGTGATTGAGTTTGGGCTTCTTTCATGGGAGACACAGTTTAATCTAATCCTTTGCCAGATATCCCACAAAGCATAACTACATGGTAAATACAGAAACTGGATTTGACTTTCCAGGGCTTTGTGCATTAGAGATGATCTCAATCAAGGTGTTCATCCTTCAGGAATTCTTCCCATTTCTCTTCACTAATAACTTGGATGAAAGCAAACATAGAGGGCTATGTTCTGTGTTGGAGGGAAGGGTTAGATCGATCGGGGTGTAGGTTAAAAGTTGGCACAACATTGTGGGCCAAAGTGCCTGTATTGTGCTGGATTGTTCTCTGTTCTCTGTTTCCTGAGCAACATCAGAACATGAAAGAATTGATACTCTTGGAGCTGGAAACAGACACTGAACTGATGAGAAAGAAGTGGCAATTCAGGATTAAAGGTCAGCTATTTTATCTTATTCACAATTCACATTAGGGGAGATGGTATATAATTAGTGTATCCTTCACACCAAGTAAATCTTGAAAGCTGCTTTGTTTTACAAAGTTATATTAACTGTAATCCATATTTCAGCTTCTTCCATCTATGAGACTGAAAGTGGAACAAATGGGGACCACCCTGCTCTGTAACCACTCTCCAGGCTATTTATATCAGAGCTCAAGCAACCTCCCATCCGGTCATTTCTCATCGGTTGAAGAAGCTGCTTCACTGCCACTCTGTTTTCCCAGACTGCCCGGGCAATAATTCTGTAAGAGGACAGTGGACGCTATGAATCCACACACTGCCAAACTGTGGGCAGTTCACTCATCTGTATCACACAACTGGCCTTCCAGCCCAGGACAAGTCCAGTCCAAATCTAACACAGAAATTGCTGCAAACACCAAGTAGCTTGACCTTGGAAATGTCACGAGGAAGGAGAGACCTGATGTGCTCTGGAGTTGTGAGGAAAGAGATGAATTACTTTCCTAGGATGAGAAGCAAAATGCGAAGTGAATCAATAGAGCGGAGGCCTCTGATCATGCGATCTGTTGATGTTGAAAGGAAAAAGGAGGAAATAGTTGATGACAAATAGTCATTGAGCAGTACAGCACAGAATATGGCCTTTTGGCCTTTAAGTCCATGTTGGCCTGATTTGGTGCCTTATCCCATCTACCCACAGCCAGATCATAGCCCTCCACACCCCTCTAATACCTATCCAAGGTATTGGATACCCTCCAATACCTATCCAAACCTCTCTTAAACTTTGCAATTGAACCTGCATCTACTACTTCCACTGGCAGCTTGTTCTATATTCCCAACACCCTCCGAGTGAAGAAGTTCTCCCTCAGGTGGATCTTTCACCCTGTAACATGGGTTCTCAACCTTTTTTATGCCATGGACCAATACCATAAGGCAAGGAGTCTGAGGACCCCAGGCTGTGAACCCCTGGTATATGACCTCCAGTCTTAGAAGAAGTCCGTATGCATTCACCCTATCTGTATCTCTCAATATTTTATTTACTTCTATAAATCTCCCCTCATTCTCCCTCATTCCAAAAAATAAAGTCCGAACCTATTCAACCTTTCCCTATAACTCAAATCCTCAAATCCTGGCAATGTTCTTGAAAACTTGCTCTGCACTCTTTCAACATTATTGCTATCTTTCCATAGGTAGGTGACCAGAACTGCATACAATACTCCAAATTTGACCTCACCAAAATCCTGGTGAAGGTACAACAGTGGATATTGTATATACGGATTTCAGTACGGCGTTTGATAAGGTTCCCCATGTGAGGTTCACTCAGAAAGTAAGGAGGCATGGGATTCAAGGAGACCTCGCTTTGTGGATCGAGAATTGGCTTGCCCACAGAAGGCAAAGAGTGGTTGTAGATGGTTTGTATTCTGCATGAAGGTCAGTGACCAGTGATGTTTTGCATGTATCTATTCTGGGACCCTTCCTCTTTGTGATTTTTAGAAATGAGCTGGATGAGGAAGTAGAAAGGTGTGTTAGTAAGTTTGCTGATGACACAAAAGCTGGGTTGTTGTGGATAGTCTGGAGGGTTGTCAAAGGTTACAGTGGGACATCAATAGAATGCAGAACAGGGCTGAGAAGTGGCAAATGGAGTTCAACCCAGATAAATGTGAGGTGGTTAATTTTGGTACATTGAATATGATGGCAGAATATAGTATTAATGGTAAGTTTCTTGGCAGTGTGGAGGATCAGAGGGATCTTGGGGTCCGAGTCCATTGGATACTCAAACATTTACGGACGTTTGGCAAATCTTGCGGATGTTCAGCCCAGTCTACCGGCCTCTTGCTCTTTTCCACCGGAGGAAGGTGTTTGCGTATGGCGGTCTCCCTCTTTCACGCTCAATGCTGCCGGAGTTCCGGTTTATAGATTGGACTCTGTAGTTTATCGTTATGATGTGTTTCCAGTTTCTGTTCACTACTTTTGTTCTTGCTATTTTGGACGTTTTTGAATTGGAGCAGCCTGTAGCTAGCCAATGCAGCTGACCTGAATATGCCTGGACTCTGTTAATTGTGCGTTTTATATTCTGTATTTTTCGCTTTTATTTGTTGCGTTTGTGCAATTTGGTTATTTTTCCTCGTGAGGAGGGGTGAGGGGTTGATGTTTTTTTCTTTGAACGGGTTCCACGGTTTTCTTTATTTCGTGGCTGTCTGTGCGGAAGATGAATCTCAGAGTTGTACACTGCATACGTACTTCGATAATAAAAGTACTTTGAATCTTTGAATCCACCCAGGAAGAGAAGTCCGTCTGAGCTCCCCTGGTACCTCGTACTGACCGTGAGAAATTAACCCTGTCCCAGCATCACGGATGCTGATCGATGGCCGGAGCTGCTGTGTTTGGTGCCACCCACCGACATCGACAGCCGCGGATCACAAGCACAAGGTCTGAAACCTCGTCAACTCCGGATCACGCCCTCTTTGACAGGCACTCATTATGGATTACACACCGATTTCCGCGGGCGGTTATGTTTTAATTCTCACAGCACTTGCCATCATAACAGGTAGGTCAAATACCTCTAAACGTGATAAGTGTCCATTCTTCTGTTTGAGCTCCCAGAATCAGATACTGAATGTTTATAACTGTGTGCTTCTGCGAGACAGTTAGAGTATCGATCTGTGCGTCTCATGAACGGATCTTTAACCTGCCACAGTTGATGAATGTGTCTCTTTATTATGCATAACGTCAGGGGCGTTTCAGACCATTTCTTCGATACTCCTTTCTTTTTTCATGTTCTCTGTTTTACGCTGGACAAAAGCTGACCGGTCGCAGACTCGGCGTTTCGTTGGGCTCCTTCCTGTTCTCTGTCTTGTCCAACTTCTATTAAGCTTCAGGTGACGGACTGCTACCCTTACATTCTCCTGTAAAATGTTCTGGTACAATTTTAAATTCATTGTTCCCTCAACGATTGCAAGCTGTCTGTGCCCTGAGGGAGACAAGCAGCCTCAAACCATGATGCGCTTTCCACCACGCTTCACATTTGGGATGCGATGTGCAGTGCCATTTCTCCTCCAAACAGTTTCTGCCGAAAAGCTCAACCTTAGTTTCATTTGTCCACAGAACATTGCCTCAGAAGTGTTACAAAATATCCAGGTGGTCTTCTGCAAACTTGAGACCTGATTTCCTCCGTGGTGTCCTTCCAGGAACACAATTCTTGTTTTTCTTATAGTGGACACATGTACAGAGACTTTAACGAGTTCTAGAGATTTCTGCAGATCTTTTGCTGTTACCCTTGGGTTCTTTTTCATCTCCTTCAGCCTTGCACGTTGTGCTCTTGGTGTGTCTTTGCAGGACGCCCATCCCCAGGGACAGTAGCAACAGCTTCCTCCATTTGGAGACAATTTCTCTTACTATGGACTGATGAACACTCAGGTCTTTAGAAATGCTCTTGTAGCCTTTTCCAGCTTCATGCATCTCTACAATTCTTCTTCTAAGGTCCTCTGAAAGTTGTTTTGATTGCGGCATGGTACACATAAACAGATCTTTCATGAGAAGAGCAGGCTCTGACTTTATAGGTCAGGGCACCTCTACAACCCACATCTCCAATCCCATCTCATTGATTGGAACAGCTGACTCCAAATAGCTTTTGTAGAAGGCATTACCCAGAGGTTCACGTACTTTTCCCAGCAAATACATACAATATTGGCATTTTCCTCAATAAATAAATAAATAAACATGTATAATGCTTTTGGTGTTACTTATTTAACTGGGCTCTCATCACCTGGTTTTATGATTTGCATGAAGATCTGACCATATTTTAGGTCATATTCATGCAGAAATAGAGAACATTCTGCAGGATTCACAAACTTACCAGCACCACTGTGTTTTATAAGATGGGCAGTTGCCGGCTTCCTATCTCACTTTTTGGCTTCACTTTATGAAAACTGGCAGAAAATTTTTGTTACTTTATATTGTAAAGTTGGTCAGCTCCATCATGAGCAGTAGGCACCGTAGTATCCAAGACATTTTCAAGGACTTGTGCATCAGAAAGGCAGCGTCCAGCATTACACACACACGTCACACAGGACATCCCTTCTTCTCATTGTTACCCTCAGGGATGAGGTACAGAAGCCTGAAGCCACACACACAGATTCAGGAATAGTTTCTTTCCCTCTGCCATTCGAGTCCTAAATGGACATTGACCCATGAACGCTACCTCACTACTTACTATTATTTCTGATTTTGTACTTATTTTAATTTAACTATTTAATAGTTAAATCGTTTTACATGACATTATATCCTTCAATCACACAACCAAGCAGGGTAACTGTAAATAGTGCTACACTCATCGTTAACATACTTAGAAATGTTACTGATGGGAAAATAACAGGAGGTTTAGTCATAAATGATGTTAGTGATTATCTGCCTGTTTTTGTAGCTTTTGAGAGCTGCATCATGATTACTAATGAAATTAACACTAGTAGGTTAATTCGACATATAACAGAACGTACTATTAAATCTCTTAAGGAGGAGTTAATTAAACAAGATTGGAATACAGTTGATGTAGATGAAGCATTTGTTTCTGTAATAACTAATTTGTGTGATAAACTAGTTAGTTGACAACGAGAAGTATATTGATAAGCCTTGGTTAACAAAGGGAATACAAAATGCTTGTAGAAAGAAAAATGTATTATATAAGTAATTCTTAAAACATAGTACAAAGAAAGCTGAAATTAAATATAATATATATAAAAATAAGCTAACATGTATTATGAGATCTAGTAAAAGGAGTTATAGTAAATTATTGGAGAATAATAGAAATAATATTAAAAATACTTGGAGAGTTTAAAATGAAATTATTAAAAAGGATAAAAGAAAAACAATTTACTCATATTACTTTAATTCAAACAATGATATGGTAATAAAGGACACTAATTTGGTTGCAGATAGGTTTAATGATTTCTTTATTAATGTGGGAACAAAATTAGCTAAATTAATTACTGAATCCAGCAATAAAGATGGAGTAAATAGTAATATTATCAATATAAACACTCACACTATGTTTCTAACAGCAACTGATGAAGAAGAGTGATTATGCAGAATGTTTGGTTAATAACTCATCTCCTTCTACATTAGGCCGCAAACTTATCAATCACCCCGATGAGTTATTAGCTACAAATTTTCTGCATAATCACTCAAAGAGTTGAACTGCATATGTATGTAAAGAGAGCTGTATAACTCATCTCCTTCTACATTAGGCCACAAACTTATCAATTGCCTCTGCTGTGGACACTTTCTGGAGTCCAAGATCTGTATTCTCTATGACCACTGGACTAAGTGTGTAAATGTAGGAGGGGACTACGTTGAAAAATATTTTTTTTCTAAAATTGACTCCTACTACCTTAGGCCACAAACTTATCAATCATCCCTCATATATATGGTTTCTCAGACATTAAAATATATATTATTTACTGATGATACAACTATATTTTGTAGTGGGGAACATCTGAAACAACTTTTTGATAGAGTGGAGAAAGAACTAAAAATTATAAAGAAATGGTTTGATACTAACAAATTATCACTGAATCTAAGTAAAACTAAATTCATAATTCTTGGAAACTGTGTACCAAACTCATATAGTAAACTTAGAATAAATGATGTTGAAATTGATAAGGTATCTGAAACAAAATTTTTAGGAGTGGTAATCGATAATCAATTAAGTTGGATACTACATATAAATTATGTCAAAGCAAAAATGTCAAAATCTATTGCAATACTGTACAAAGCGCAAGATTTCTTAAATCAAGAACCTTTGTATACATTATACTGTTCACTTATAGTCCCATGCATGATTTACTGTGTAGAGGTATGGGGAAATACATACAAAACAAATACAAACTCAACTTTTCTACTCCAAAAGACAGTTATACGAATTGTAATTAAGACAAGTTATTATGAGCCAACCAATCCACTATTTATTCAACTAAACATTTTAAAATAATATAAATTATGTATAAAGTAAAAAAATGGACAGCTGCCACAAAGTATCCAAAGGTTGTTTAAAATGAGAAAAATTCAATATGATTTAAGAGGAACATGTATATTTCAAAAACAAAGAATAAGAACAAATGTATAAGATCATTGTATTTCAGAGGGGTGAATCTACGGAACAGTTGTAGTGAGAATTTAAAAACATGCACCACACTGAACAAGTTTAAAAAGTTATTTAAAAACTATTTAATGAACAAATATAAAGTATATGACTTAAAATGAATGGCTGTAATGTAAATAAATTATACTTGGAATTGGATTTTGTGTAAAAAGATTATGAAATTTTTGTTTTGATGTGATGATTGATGCTAAATACGTTTTGTATAAGTAAGAGGAATAGACATAATAAACTGTAGCTACAGCCTACACCATTTTGGTCTGTTTTAAAGATTTTTATTATTTAATTTTGTTTTATGAAATCATCATTGAAAATGATGCTTTTTGTTATGTTTGTACTGACCAAAATAACATTTCATTTTCCATTTCCATTTCCAATATCCATATACCTTTACTGTAATGTAGTTGTTTTCTATATTGATCATGTATTTCATTGTGCTGCTGCAGCAAAGTTAACAAATTTCACAACATATGATATTGATATTAAATCTGAATCTGGTAATTTCTGCTGAATGATGCTTGGCAAGATAGACCCTAATTATCTCAAGGCAAAACTTTTGCAGAATTCAGTACTGGGACATAATACTGTTTGACATCAGATCCACCCATTTTAGAACAGTAGTATTTAATGTCTTTGACTGAAAATATACCTTCAGTTTGAATGTGCAAGGTCCAAAATTATACTGACAAAATCATCCCATCTGGAATGTTGATGTGTTGTGATGGACAGTAGTTTCTGATGGACTCTAGACATTGGTCTCTGGGGGTTTTGCTTTTGTTTGCGTGGTGGGTGGTGGGAGCGAGGGTTGATGTGTTTGCTGGAGCAAGTGGAGTCAGAGGGATGGGGAGACTGATGCTTTGGTTGCTTGTGCATGGGAGGAGAGGGGCTTTGGGGTTAAAATGTTTTCTGTTATTCATTCTTCGGGTTTTTTTCCTTCTGTTTCGTGGATGTCTGTAAAGAACAAGAATTTCAGGTTGTATACTATATACATTATCTGATATTAAATGGAACCATTGAACCAAACATCTATTTTGTGTGGAACAGACGGCAATGAGGTTTGTTCAAACTGTTGCACACAAGAGGTGCCCGTGTTTTCCACGTAAGTGCCACTGGTGTCTCAAAGTCTGTCTTCCTATTTAAATATGTTTAGTGATTTGGACTTCAATATATGTGTGTGAAGATTTTTCTCCACAGCTCAATCCCTGCACCCTGAATTTGCAATACCTTGTTTACACTCTTCAGCTGGGGAAAATGTACATCCTGCATCCAACCTCTCGAGATCCATTAAAACGTTATGCATTTGATTCAATTTTCTCTAATTCTCCCAAATCTCAATATACATGGGCATAGTTGACTCAAACTCCCTTCAAGTACCAGTCCTGCCATCCCCGGAATCAGTCTGGTGAACCTTCCCCTCATTGTCTGAACGGTAAGTTTATCCATTCTTAGCTGAGACTGAACTGCACACAACACTTCACTGAACAGATTCCATTTCCCTTTGTGTCTCTGGCAGGTAAACTGAATGGATTTGAGGTTTCGGTCAAAACAAACCACCCAGTGGTGGAATTTGGACACTCCCTGGAGGTGACCTGCAGTACAACATGTAATAACCCAACGATGATTATAGAATATAAACCAGGGACAGATCCCAACAGAACTCGCGGTGATACGTGGATTACAGACCGATTTCCAAGTGTCCAGCAATGGGATTTCTCAGCACCCTGTACTGTAATCTGTCGATCTCCAGGAGGACAAACAATGAAGGAGGTCAAACGGGTGGTCCCAGTGTACAGTAAGTGAAATCTCTTGTTCTAAATACATCCCATAGCAGATTATAACAGGATGAAAGGCAGCAACATTAAATTATGTATAACTTGAAAATGCTTCACAGAAATTGAGGATGTCATAGAATGGGAAGATCCACAGGCACATTGGTTGTTGGGTTAACTTTTGATTTGGAATGTTCCAATCTCTACCATCTGTCATGATTAACAGATCGAAACTTAAGCATTGCTCCGCCTCCTGAAGTGCTGGAAGTTAACAAACCATATCAGCTGGAGTGCACTGGCCCGAAGGTCTATCCACAGAACAGACTCGTACTCACCTGGCTCAGAGAGAGTGAGGTTGTTCAACGTAATTCCACAGAGGACCCAGGGTTCCCAGAAGATGGTCCATTGAAGAATGTCCTGAATTTCACTCCAAGTATTTCAGATGGTGGAATTGTGTACACCTGCCTGGCAGAGTTGAACTTGGACTCTAACTCCACAACACCCATCACAAGTGCCTCTCTGACTCTGCAGACTTACTGTAAGTTCCACTTTAACAATTTACAGCAGCTTCGGGAATAGTTTGAATGGAAATATTTTGTTAAAAATAAATACAGTACAAAGATGCTACCTTCTGATCATTTTCTTATTATTCCTATTTGATTCATTCCATCAGATCTTGTGAAGTGAGAACCTGGGTATTTTTGAAGCTGTCCAAAAGTTTTTTTCTTAGTGTAAATGTAAATAACCTGCACATTTATTTAACATCCTGACCAAACTCTGGTTAGTTAAGCAACTGAGAGAATTTTGAAGTATTTAAGACTTTGCTTGTCCCATAGGTTGGGAGCTCAGACTCTGAGCTCAAGCATTGCCTCAATGTCCTTGTATCTAATGTAGTGGACCACGTGAGCTATCAACATGGTCTGCCCAAACCAGACCTGTTCTGATGGGGAAAAGGTCCATTGGCAAAGGTGGCCTAATTTCAACTGGAGGAAAGGAGATTTGCGTCATAAGTACAACCAATCTTTATGAAACAGAGGTTGAGGGTGCAAGCTGGCTAATCCAATAGAGGAAGTGAGATCCAGGCTTCCTGTAGCAGCAGGAAATAGGCTGAAACTGAATAGAAGGGAAAACAGTAACTCTGAGGATAAAAACAAAAGTTAACACCATGAAGGAATTGAAAACTCAGCAGATGTGTAAATCGTATCTGGGTGGTGAAGGGGGACTGGAATCAATCAGAAAGCATGAAAGGGACCTGTGCCTACAGGCAGAGGGAATGGAATACAGAATGAATACTTTGTTCACTCTTTACCAAGGGGGAATATGATGCCAACACTCAGAGAAAGCAGAGGAAAGAATGAGAATGGATGGGTAAATATGAAAGGGAAGTTATTAGTAAGATAACCATGCTCGAAGTTTATAACTCACCTGGTGCAGAGAGGATAGAGAAGGATGGAGAGTGTGGAAGGGCTTGACATAATCTCCCAATTCTCCCCGAATAGGGAAGGTGCCAGGGAGGTGGGAAGTGTCAAAAAGCTCATAAGGAGGTCATCAGAAGCTGCTGGTCCATCATTATAGTCGCAGTGATGGGGAATGTGTTGGAAACGTTAATGTGGGAATACTTAGAAGGCACGAAGACAGCTGAATTCACATAATAACAAGTTTGTAGATGAAATTAGTTTTTATGATGATGAAATTGAGTGATATCCTGTTGAGGACTTTCACACTGTGTTTGACATAGTCCCTTATTGAAGAGTGGTGAGTGAAAGCGGCTCATGGAATATTCGGCTCAATTGGACTAAGGAGTAAAAATTGGCTTAAAGACAGAAAGAGAAAATTTAAGTCTCGTCTGTGATGCGAAAACAAGATTCAAGTTAAGGTTACATTGAGATTGATTCATGAGTGCAGGATGTTGTATGTACCACAGCTTGTGGTGAGCCCCAGACAGAGTGAGAAGCTGAAAATAAGAGAAAATGTTCTAATGAAGCATGTGGCCATTAATTGGTGGATTAGGTATAAAGGGCTCCCAGATGTGTGACCCAGCCAGTCTCCAGCTCCGTCCATCTGTATTTACCACTGCAAACTGAACTGCAGTGAATTTCTTGTGTGTCTTGCAGATTTTCCAGAGCCTCCGAGGATCCTCAGCAGTGACCCTGTAGAAGTGAATCAGAATGTTACGTTAACATGTGAGGTCCCAAACGTCTATCCAGCTGAGAAGATGAGAGTACGATGGTTTTGGGACAGTAAACAACAGAATTCAGTAACAAATCGGTCAGATGCCACCACTGTCAGGGCAACAACTACATGGACACCACGAGAGACCGATGTGACTGAAGTCTCCTGCATGGCAGATTTTGAGGATTATCCATCAATTCCACCGAAGATCAATAACATTTCCATTGAGGTTTACGGTGAGTATGTTCACAACACTCAGACAAGGACCAGAACTCAGTTTCCTGTTGTTTCTCAGTGGTGTTTCCTCAAGTGATTGTGTATCTGTTGATTGAACTATTAGTCCGAATCACAAAACAACCCCAGTCAATGGGTCCATTTCCCAGTGAAATTACTAGGTTGTAATTGGTAAACTGGTGCTCAGGAAAGATGAGCATAAAGCTGCAGATCTATATTGAATTTTGATCTTACAGAGTGGTGGAGCAGGCTCATTGGGCCGTGTCATTAGGTTCTGTTCCTTGTTTCATCTTTGGTTGATGATGTTTCCTGAATATACTTACCTGAGAAGCAGTTAACTGTAAGCAAATTTCTCCACAACTTCCACCATCTTTAGCAGAATCCTTGCGCGAGGGACATCTATATCTTCGCACGCCCACACCCCATTCTCCACATTTCACAGGATCCACTGTTTATGTGATCCCCTTGTCCATTTATCCCTCCCCATTGATCTCCCTCTTGGAACGAACCCCTGCACGTGGAACAAGTGCAACATCTGCCCATTCACCTCCTCCTTTACTACCACTGAGGTCTCAAATTTGTCCTTCCAGGTGACTCAACACTTCAGCTGCACGTCTGTCAGGGTTGTCTACAGTATCCGGTGTTCCCAGTGTGTCCTCCTCTCCATCAGTGAGACCTGATGTACTTTGGGGGATCACTTTCTCGAGTACCTTTCATCTGTCCACAACAGGGATGACTCTCTGGTGGAAAACCATGTTAATTCAACTCCCCATTCCTATTGTGACAGGTCGGCCCCTCTCTGTGACACGATGAGGCCACACTCATGTTGGAGAAGCAACACATGCTATTCCATTCGGGTAGCCTCCAATCTAATAGCATAAACATCCCCATCTCTAACTTCTGGTCATTTATTTCCTCTCCCCCTTCTGTCCATTTTCATTTCCCCTTCTGGATCCCCTCATACCCCCTCTTTGTCTCACCTGCCAATTAACTGCCTCCGTTCCCCCTTCCTCCTTTCCTTTCTTCCATGATCCACTCTCCTCTCCCAGCAGATTCCTCCTTCAGCCCTTTCCATTCTCCACCTCTCACCTGACAGCTTCTTACTTCATCCCCATCCACCTTCTCCCTTACCTGGCTTCACAGGTCGCTTTCCAGCCTGTACTACGTTCCTCTCTCCTAACTTCTTATTCTGGCTTTTTCTCTCTTCCTATCCCATCATGATGAAGAGTCTTGACCCAAATTTCAACTGTTTATTCCTCTCCATTGATTGTGGCTGATCACTGAGTTCCTGAATTTTGTTTGTGTTACCAGTAAGAACTGTAAATCAGTCACAATTTCCAGTGTAATGAAAGCTAAAATTGTACACCAGGACATCAGCATGCAGGAGTCTCAACTGAACATTAATGATAACCCTCTGCTTGTACAGTATGTGAACTCCTCACGCATGGGAGAGGCTGACCGCACAGTTGCTTTATCTACATTAGTCCAGTCAGGCACAGGGAATGCGGGACTTGTTTTGAGAAAGTTTCTAACAATGTTTTCTGTTGTTACAGTTTTCTCCAACCCTGAAATCCACATCATGAACACCACTGAGGGTATTCCAGTGAATATTACCTGCAGTGTGTTTAACGTCTCAGGGGAACTTCAACTCAGTCTGAAGAAGGGAAGTGAGATATTAGTGAGCAGGTCAGCCAGTACTGGGCTGACTATCTACCACACTGTGAATCCACGAACAGAGCTGAATGGACAGCAGTTCACCTGCGAGGCCGAGCTGACACTTCACCCTCACTCCAACACCATTGTTAAACGACAGTCTGCCACTCTCACTGTCCCTGGTGAGTAGCAGCAACAGATCAGCACTAAGGACTTGTGATGGTCTGAGGTTATCTTTTCTAAGGTTCAGGGACAAGAGAGGAAAAGATGTTCAGGATCCACATCCCATCAGCCCAACGAGTACACCGTTGTCAGCACAAACTTCACAGTGACCTATAGTATTTTTATATTAGCACAAAGATTTTATTTTAAGGAAATGAGATTTCCAAGTAGTAAGGCTTATTTATTCTCTGCCTGGGCGCCGTTATTGCACAGTCCAACCCAATAAGGGAAAAATTATTGAACAGAATATAAGGAAGGGATTCTCTTGTCTTTTACATAATGCAATCTTAATTCAGCATCTTATCAAAAGACAGCACTCAGTAATCCCTCAGTACCACATTAGATATTCAGCTGAGATTTTACACTCAAATTGCTAGAATGCGACTGAAATCAGAAACAACTGACTGAGAGCAGACAGAGTTCCCGGACACAACAGCCGACAGATTTGCATGTTTCGCTGTTGAGACTCAGCATGTTCGATGTTTTAAATCCTGACTCTAATCGAAGTTCAAAGTAAATTTGTTATCAAAGTATGTATATGTTGCCCAGTGTTACCTTGAGATCCATTTCCCTGCGGGAATTTATGAGGGCAAAGTAGAAATATAGTGGAATTTCATGAAGTACTATGCATAACTTCATAAAAACTAAAAAAAAAGTGCAAAAGAAGTAAAATCATGCAAATAAAAAAATACCGAGAACAAGAATTGTGGAATGTGTGGAATGGTATCTAACTTTAAGAGCCCAAAAATTTCAAGCAGGTGACCATTCTGTTCTGTTCCTCAGACTGAGCTCACTGCCCACAAATCGCAAGGGTGGGTGATGCGTAACCCTCACATCCATCAATTCCCTTCGAAATATTTAACCTCTCACTTTCCCACATCCTAATGCATCTTCAACTTCCTTAAACACTTCTTAACTTGTTTAACACACACAAAATGCTGGAGGAACTCAGCAGGCCAGGCAGCATCTATGGAAATGAGTGCAGTCGCCGTTTCAGACCGAGACCTTTCAAATGAGTGTAGTTATCCTCTCTTGTTCAAGAACCTGTTGCTTGAATATCCAGCATCTGCAGATTTCCTTGTGTTTGAGTAACGATCAGTTATGTTTTTAAAAATTTTATTGAGATACGGAATAAGCCATTCTGGTCCTTCAAGACACATCGCTCAGCGATCCCTTGATTTAATCTGAGCCTAATCAGGGGAGGACTCACAATGACCAACTAACTGACCAACCGGTACATCTTTGGAATGTGGTAGGAAACCAGAGAACCCAGAAGATACCCATGCATTCACGGGGAGAACGTACAAACTCCTTCAGACAGTGTCAGGAATTGATCAATGAAGGAACTGAGCTTGCTTAACCTGAATATGGAAAGTAGTAGATGATTAACCTCATTTATGTCTGACTATCTGGGAGCCTCATTGGGTAGTCCATTTCCCCAATATGTAATTCAGGTAAACACTAACTTCAGACTGACTGTTAAGAATATTAGAAGACCTAGAAGCAGTTGTGCTATTGTACAGAATGTCTCTTTAATACTAAATAGTGAGCACAATCCAATCTATTAATTCTAACATCTGCAGCTAAAAAGTAAATCAAAAAAACACACAAACACGAATCTCTCCCACCTACACAATGTTCATCCCCTTCCATTTACTTTACAGTACATCCATGTGCCAATCCAAACGTCCCTTAAAAGCATCCAATGTATTTGCCTCCACCACCACACCAGGCAGCGTATTCCAGGCATCTGCCACTGTCTGAGTAACAATCAGGTTTAAGATTAAATCACAGTCCAGCAATTGCATTGCTTAAAGTGGTCAATGACCAATGGCTTAATGCTGACACAGGTAACATCAGGTCTTGTTCTCTTCGATTAGAGCACAGCAGTTGATACCATAGATCACAGCACTCTCATAAACTGTCTTAGTTAATGGATAGGTCTTTCTCATACTGCGTTAAGCAGGTTTCAGTCTTATATAACAAGAAGAAAATTCTTTGTTAGTTGTGGTGATTGTGTGTCCAAAATCCATGAGATAGTGTTTGGTGGGTCACAAAGATCGGTTCTTGGGCTGTTGTTGTTCCCAGTCTTCATGCTCCCAATAGGTCAGAATATTTCAAAATGTGAAATGAATTACCAGAGCTATTCAGGTTTGTCCCCCATTTGCTGTGAAATCAGTGGCATCGCTCTGTCGAGACAGACAGAGAGACAGAGGCATGTGGAAGTGTTGGGAAACAATAGTCTGTGTTGACTGTAGATCGTGGTTGATGCACCATCAATAACTCTTGGAGACGTGAGGCGAGATAGGCATTTATTAGCTGGAAGAGAGCAGTCAGCATCAAGAGACCATCACACAACATCCTGGAGACTGAGGAAGGGGCAGTGCCTCCAATCGCCTTTATACAGGGGTCTGTGGGAGGAGCCACAGGAGCAGTCAGCAGGGGGAGCATGTCCAGACAGGTATACGTAGTTCACCACAGTGGTCTCTGTTTGGGTGCTTGGCTGTTGTGCAGTGGGTGGTGGGTGCTGATGATTTTTGCTGGAATGGGTGCTGGGGGTGGAGGGTGTTGAAGCTTTGCTGTTGCTTGTGCGGGGGAGGGGGAGAGGGGGATTAGTTCACAAACCCTAAGCACACCCCGATTAACCCTTGCTAAACCCCCACAAACCTGATGTCCTATGTCAAGAGGGGCAAGATTCAACAAAGGCAAGAGTTGGACATGGTTAATGAAGGCATGGGCAAGATCAAAGTGGCAGGGTCGCGTGAAACTGAATCTCAAGTGACGAGATCAAAAAGCACAAGAGGGCTGATTCGCCCACTGCCCGCATAATCTCAACCTAACCTTACAGTGACATGCTCTTCATTCTCCCGGCCCACGAAATGTCAGTAAGAAAGCCCAGATATTCAAACCCAAGCTGGAGCTCATAAAACAAGTCAGTACTAAACTCAGGTGCAGTTCTGCTGAATGCCCAGTAAACACTGTCAATTTATCCCATGCAATCCCAGGCATACAGATGCCAGGTAATGATGTTTAAAAATATCATTACCCTCAAAATTACATGCCTCTCATTATTCTGTTCCATGGGAAAAACACAAGCAGTGTTTGAGCCGGACACTGCTAGGCCACCTCGGGGAGGATGGTTAGTGATTAAAGGCCCAAAACACCTGATGATCCGAGGGTGCATTACTGATGATGTGTCCCAGTGCACACCCGGTTCGTTGAACCAAATGGTGTCGGACCACGATAGTGAAAGGCATGGGCCAGATTAACCTGGCTTCACCATATAAGCCTATCCACCATAGCAGTTCATACATCACCACTAAAAACTCTGCAGCCCAGCCTCTCCCAACCAAACATATACATCCACCAGCCCAACACTCAAACCTAATCCTAAAGTCCAAAAGGGGCACGCACCCCACCAAACCCTAATGCAAGGGAGAGGGGGATTTGGGACTCCAAAGTTTTTCTGTTGTTTATTCTTTTGGAGGTTCTTCTGTTTCTCGTGGATATCTGCAAAGACTAAATATTTCAGGTTGCATACCATATACTTTCTCTGATAATAAACAGAACCTTCGCGACCACATGAACACACAACTGCACCCAAAACCCTGCGGCTGTAGTCTAAATCTGCTGCTCTGGTGCCTTAACATTAAAGAATGGATGAGTTTGAATTTCAACAAAAAGGAGAAATTTTGGTTATTGATAGTAATAAAAAGCATGAAGCTTAGAAATAAATCAAGCCAGAAGTAAAGAATGCGGGTGTTATTATTGACTCTGAGCTAAATTTCCAATCACATATTAGCCCTAATATTAAGACTGCATTCTTTCATTGAAGGAACATTGCAAGAGGAGTTTGATTTCTTATAACATCTCAAGATGCAAAATAACTGATTGTAATAACTGATTGAATAACTTTTGTATTTAGTCAATTAGATGACTGTAATGCACTCTTTTCTGGATTTCCCAAGAAAGATATTTTGGCTGTAGCTTGTTCAAAATGAAGCAGTAAGAATCTTAACCAAAGAAAGAAAATCTGAGCACATTTCACCAGTTTTGACATCATTACACTGGCTGCCTGTGTCCGTTAGGACCAATTGTATACAAGGCTCTGAATAATCTACTGTGATCCTTTGAATACAATGGAGTGTCTATCCCCTTGCATCCCTAGTCGTAATCTCAGATCCATGAATACTGGTTTACTTAGTGTTCCTGCAGCCAAGCAAATAAACACTGTTGATGCGGCCTTTTGCTCTTGTGCACCGAAAATCTGGAATATTCTACTGACTGATATACGCCAGGATGATACTGTTTAACGTTTCAAAACACTTCTAAAACCCTACTTAGTTTCAAAGGAAGTTTCTTGGTCTAACGAGGATGACGACTCTCCCCCATTTGAATCAACACCTTTCCAGCATAGATCACCATTACCTTATGTTGCTAGTTATCTTCATTTTATTTTTTTTATCTTTGTGGTATACATTTTTCAAACAGAAAGGTTTAATTAAGAATTCTGGATCTGTCTTGACAGTGGGGATGTGTGTGTGTGTGTGTGTGTGTGTGTGTGTGTGTGTGTGTGTGTGTGTGTGTGTGTGTGTGTGTGTGTGTGTGTGTGTGTGTGTGTGTGTGTGTGTATATGTATATATATATATATATATGTATCAAGGGGGAAATAAAGCAAAGGAATACACAGTAAAAGAAACATAGGAATAAAGGGACACAGTGTTGCCCACCGATCCCTGAATATTGCGGATAATTGAGCTGAGGACATCAGAGGCATTCCTCCCTCTGAGTCAGATCCTGAGGGGAGGCCTGATAGAGGTTTATAGAATTATGAGAGGCCGAGACAGGGTAGATAGTCAGTCATTTTCACCAGGTAGCAATATCAAGTGCTAAGGAACGTAGCATCAAGATGAACAGTTAAAAAGTTTAAAGGTGGTGTGCGGGTAAGTACTTTCCAGAGTGGTAGGTGCAAAAGGGCTGCAGGGTGGTGGTAGAATCAGTAGTATGTAAGTGATTGATTACCCTGTGACCACACAGGGAATGAAGGCGTTATTGATCACTTACAGGCAGATTGGTTTAGTTTAACTTGGCTTCATCATTGACACATGTTATGGACTTAAGGGCCAGTCCCTGTGCTTTATAGTTCTATATTCCATCCACTGATGGCCTGAGCACCCCCAGAATGGAGAATCTTGTGCCCCCCTGCATTGTCAAGGTTCTCATGTTATCCCTCCCCACACCCCCCTGAAATCCTTCTCCCTCTCTTCTCCTTACCCTCCCCCCCCACTTTCTGTTCTCCTCCCTGGCTTCCATTCGTTCCTCATGTTTGCTTGGTCTCTCTATGCCCTCTCCCTCATCTTTTTTTCTGGCACCTCACTTACTCCCTTCACCCTTCCCTACCCCCTTCCTCTCACTCTCTGTTCTCTTATCGCTCGTCTTTTTTACCATCTGTACCCCACCCACATCTTTGCTTGTACTCTGTCCCAAACTCTTTCATCTCCTGCACTCTCTTCCTAACCAGAGTTTCGGATTTATACAGTAAAGAAACAGAAACTTTGGCCACCTGACCATCGCACGCCCACTTGTATCGATCCTGTGCTCCTCTCATTGTCCTCCTCCACCTTCTGCCTCTTCCCTCTTGCATCAAGTTTCATAATTGTATGACCAATTTAATTTTTAATCATTCTCAGCAAATTTTAAAGTTACCTTCAGACATCATACTACTGTGTGCTGTAAAAATCTTTTAACAAATTTTACTTCTTGCACGCGTCTTTTACTTTTGCAGTTTTTACCCTGTGATCTTGTGTTAGATTTCAAACCTGGCATTTGCAACTGAGTTGCCCAATGTTTGGGAGTTTCCTTTAACAGTTTCTTCATGGTTGTCAACTCCAGTTATTGTGAAAACAACTGCATTGGACACTTTCAAGTCCCTGAGTGTCATCATTGCGGAGAATATATCCTGGGCCTAACAGATCAATGCAGTTACAAAGGAGGCAGGACACTGGCTTTATTTCATTCAGAGTTTGAGGAGATTTGGTGTGGCACTGTGACAAAATAGGTTGGCAATGCTAATTCTCCCGCTAACCTCGCCCGTTTGCCCGGTTAGTCACTCTTCCTGGTTCTGCAGTTTTTGGGCGTTCACCTTTTGCACACCCCAACCAGTAAGACAATCGCTAGCTTGGCTAATCAAAATAATCCCCTCAGTTAACGTGCTCTAGTGGTTTATAATAGATAAAAATAACGATTCTGGACACAGACATTTCAAACAATTCATTTACTTTCACTCACACCATTATATCGGTTTGTGGACAGCACAACAGCCCCAAAAAAACCAGAGGGATGGTTTGGGGCATGTTAAGGTAATATCTGGGTTAGTGGGAGCAGGTGCACTGTGCCCCACACAGGCAACAACACAGGTGGAGAGGCATTATTCTTTTATATTCATCCGAGTATGTGGAGACTGATTTATAAATTTAACCAAGGCATTTGTTGTGGAATAAGTCTGTAGGAAGTTAGAATCCACATTTGAAAACTTCCAGTTCTGCATCTGAAATAACTACTGTGGTCTGGTCATGAAATTACCCCCACCCTCTGATGCACCATCAATAACTCTCTGAGACGTGAGGTGAGGTATCGGCTTTTATTGACTGGAAGAAAGAACAAGCAGTTAGTTGACCACCATACTACATCCTGGGCACTGAGGGCCGGGCTCAGGCCTCAATCGCCTTTATACCTGGGTCTGTGGGAGGAGCCACGGTCAGTGGGAGGGGCCACAGGAGCAGTCAGCAGGGGGCATGTCCAGACAGGTTTCTGTAGTTCACCACACCCTCCCCCGACTAACAGTAGAATTTCCGGTTCCTTCTCGGCCAGGTGGAGGCAAGTTTAAATCCTCAGTCTGGCTTTGCTGGAGAGGTGTGGAGGTTGGAGTTGACAGTTATATTGGAAAGTTAAAGACAAAATGTGTCACAGAGAAAGCCTCAGCATATTTGAAAATTTTTGAGCAAATATGTTTGTTCTCATTTCTCTATTTGTAAATATTATTTTCTTTCAGAACTTTTGGCCAGCTTTTGCATTTTTTTCTACCTAGCACTAAATAAAACCTCTTGCCTTGCACTATCATGCTGTTGCAACTTACCATCTGTTGTTTTTCAACGGGTGACCCTCGACAGGACGCTTACTCACGCCTGATAACGAGGTGTGACAGTCACCAAAGACACTCTCGGGTTTCTACAGACGTACTGCGGGGAGCATTTGAACTGTCTGTATCACCGTCTGGAATGGTGGGGTGTTACTGCTGTAGCAAGCTGTGAACTCCATTGTGGGCAAAAGTGTCCCCAGCATCCAGGACAGTTTTGAGCAGCAAACACTCAAAAAGGCAGCATCCATCATTAAGGACCCCCAACACATACCCTCTTCTCATTGCTGCCATCAGGAAGGAGGTACAGAAGCCTGAAGGCACAAACTCAACAATTCACGAAGAGCTTCTTCCCCTCCGCCATCCAATTTCTGAATGAGAATTTAGCTCATGAGCATAACCTCACTACTTTTTTTCACAACTTACTTAATTTAAATATTCAGTATATTGTATAAACTAGCTAAGTTTTAGTCGTATTACAATGCTCTGCTGCTGCTAAAATAACAGATTTCATGACAAATGCTGGTGGCATTAAACCTCGGTCTGACTTTGATCATTTCCTGGTAGAAGCCTGGGTTGATACTCAGCTGTAGGGAGAGGCTCCACGTGCCACCAGTCCCATCGTGACACAGAGCCCTGTACGCATGAAAACTCACCAGTGAGTTTGAGTCCAGCCTCCCCTCTCAATGAGGACATTGCTTGTGGTCACACATTACAAGCGTTTTTTTCACGATCCAAGTTCCTTTTTCAACTCCATCTGCAGAAACCAGGGCACCAGGTTCTAAGCTGACCCCCCAATGAACGACTGAGGCAGCAGGTTCACATACTGCACCTACTGGGTGATAAATTAAACTGAGCCACTGCGGATTATCTCTGTTCTTGTTAATGAAAACATTAACAAAGCAGGTGGCGTAATAGTGTAGCAGTTTGTGGAATGTTTTACACCACCAGTGATTAGGGTTCAATTTCTGCTGCTCTCTGTTCATAAGGAGTTTAAGATATAGGAGCAGAATTAGGCCATTTGGCCCATTGAATCTGTTCTGTCATTTCATCATGGTTGATTCATGGTCCCTCTCAGCCCCAACCTCCTGTCTTCTCCCTGTATCCCTTCATGCCCTGACTGATCAAGAATCTACCAACCTTTGTTGAGAATATGCCCAATGACTTGGCCTCCACAGCCACCTGTGGCAATAAATTCCACAGATTCACCACCCTCTGGCTAAAGAGATACCCCCTCATCTCCGTTCTAAAAGGGCGCCCGTCCATTCTGAGGCTGTGCCTTTTGCTCTTAAACTCCCCCCGTAGAGTAAACATCCTCTGCGCATCCACTCTATCAAGGCCATTCAATATTTGATAGATTTCAATAAGGTCATTCCTCATTCTTCTGAATTCCAGTGAGTAGACATCCAGAGCCATCAAACACTGTTCATATCACAAACCCGTCAGTGCTTGAATCATTTTTGTGAACTTCCTTTGAACCTTCTCCAATGTCAACAATATCTTTGATTGTAGCTCTCCCCCGTGACCACGAGTTTCATCTGGGAGTTCCAAGTTCCTGCCACACAAGCTTCAAAGACAAATGGGTTCACATGCTGTGAGCATGCTGCATTTGTGGTGGAAGTATGGCAAAGCTTGCGGAATGCCACCAGCACAAATTCAAATTGTGTTGCTCATCGACAAAAATTACAAATTTACTGTATGTTTCAAATTTGATGTACACATGACAAATACACTGACTCTCCATCATCATATGGCATCATTTCAAAGCTGATCAAAAGATTTCTCCAGAGTCCTGAGTGACAGTTACCTCTCATACTGATTATTTCATCATGGTCTTCTTGTTTCTGGGTTCTTTCAGTATACATATTGATTTCTGAATTTCTGACAACAGATACTCTTCAAAATTCTATTTATTAGCCGTAAAACCCAGTAGGATTTTGTGAAATTCATTAGATAGATGTAAGTCCATTTTGAACATGAAGATGTGGAAATGAATATAAGGCACGAGAATTGAGAGGGAAATGTGAGAAAGCAGGGGGAAATGTGTGTTTATAAAAATGATCAAAAACTTTAAAGTGAATGTGTTTGTTTCCAATTGTCAATCTTGTATCACCGCCTTTGTGGTTGTTTTATAGATTCACCCGGGTTACTAAAATGGATAATTCCAGTAGTTCTACTTTTGGTAATTGTAATTCCACTCGCTCTGACACTGTTCCTCTACAAGAAATACAAATGCCGAAGGCAGCGAGCTATGGAAACGATGCCGGGAATGTAATGTAACGCACAAATATTGAAGTCAAGAATATCCAATATGAATGGCATAACATACTGATGGTGGACAGATATTCTAATGATGCTGTAAATCATATTCTTATTGAGGGAAGCTTCTGACTGCAGTGTTAATACGTAGCCCCGCCGTACCTGCTTATTGCCGAGAATGCTCAGCTTTGGGGGTCCGTGTGTTACAATGATTCCCACAGACACTGGATCATCACTGGAGATCTGGAACAGCAATGAAAACCACAGATTACAATTGTCCTGCATACCAGATGGAATAAAGTTCAGATCAAATACATATTTCTGATTTACTATGTGCTCTATTAACACATCCTGTCAACTGGATTCAAGCATGTGGCAAAAATCTGATGTCAGTTCGACTGCAGTTTAATTAAATATATTTCTCTCTATTTCTCACTGAATGCCATGTTACATTTTCTACCTTTTCACTTTACTGAGGCTGTTCCAGAGTCATGGGAATTTTGGGACATCATAAAAGGAACCATTACCTCTCAACCAATTCTTTAACCCCTCGGGATAACAAGTATCTAGCAAGTATCTAGCGTGCGTGACTGGTCTGTTTTTATTCTCCTCACTCTCTCCAGGATTCATTCCTTAGTGACATTAATTACTCTGAGGTCTTCATGGTCACTTTCAATCTCCCTTCCCGGTGCAAGTGCCAGGAATGGCCCAGACTCAATTCTTTGAAATGATCGGGCAAAAACATTACTGCAATGATACAATGATTCTCATTTAAAGTGTGAGTTCCTTATGTAACGTCACTTTCCTCCTTCTAATCTTCTTCTGTTCTTCCCATTTTTATTCCTTTTCCTTCAACCACAACAACCCCCACCACCCACCATCTAGCTCTCTTCCTATGTACATCCTGGTTCCGTCCAACCTCCACTCACAGTTGACCCACACAGCTCTATCTCCTTACTCTTATCTGGTCTTCCATCGTCCAGTTACTTTTCCTCCTAATGTTCCCCATTCTCAGCTCCTCACTTATCAGATTCCAGCACTTGAGGCCCTTTGTGTTCCCACTTATCTACCTGCTGTAGCTGTCTCTAGACTTCACACTTCTCTCCGCCATCTGCTCCTCATTTTTTCCTCTCTTTTTCTGCCTCCATGTAATTCACCTGCCATTCTCCAAACTCTGCTCCACCCCTTCCCTCTCCTATCTGGCACAGCAGCCTGTCACCTTGAGCCCCTCATCAGCCCACCTATCACCTTGGACTCCTGTGTCACCACTCCTCCTCAGGGGAAAGACCATCTTACTTCCCCACTCAGTCACGATGAAAGGATTCAATTTGAAGCATCAACTCTCCCCCCACCCCCATTCCTCTTCAACCTGCTGCAGCTCACTACCATCTGACACCTCTCCTCAGCCCAAAAATCTCTTTGGACTCCTGTCTCACCGTTCCACCTGAGAGACCATCCAAGCTCTGCTCCTCTCAGTACTGAGGAAGGGCTTCAAATCGAAACAACAATACTTCCTTCTCTCCCACAGACACTGCTCGACCGACCCACAGATTCCCAGCAGTTGATTGTTTGATGCAGTCAGATATTTTCCTTCATTTTAACTCATTTATTCTTGTATTCTGAATAATTACTCTTTATCTTTTCTTGATCATCATGCCTGCTACCAAAGCTCCTCCAGTCCTCGGGCTTCTAGATTTATTGGGACACCTTTGATTTTTGATAAACTGCTCTAAATTTGGTTACTCTGTATTATGTAGTTTTGCTATGATATTAAAAATTATTGACAAATAAATAATATTAATCTTTTGCTTCCACAACTCTCATTAAGTACTGTGTGTTTTCATAAAGACTTACCCACAGTTTAGAGTGTTTATTGTCAGGATGAGTTTGTCCTTGTCTGGATGAAAGAAAGTCATGGGAAACCCTGGTGAACTTGAGTGACAAGAGTTATTTAGTGAAAGATAGAAAGGCAACATACGTAAGGTTCAGGAAACTGAAATCTGACAAGGCCATTGAGAATATAAAGGAAGCTGGAAAGAAATTAAATCAGAAAATTTTGGTGGGTTACAAAGGGACAAGGAATGTACTTGCCACATAGGCTTTCTTTAAGATATATTTGGAGCAGGACAATGGGAAAAGTTGAGTCCCATCAAGATGATCCCTATGGTAGTCGGGGATTTGTTAGTTAGGGCAACGGACAGGAGGCTCTGAGGGTGAGAACGAGATTCCCACATGGTATCTTGCTTTGCAAGTGCCAAGGTTTGGGATATCTTAGGTCGAGTCCTCAGCATTCTTAAGTGGGAGGGTGAACAGCCAGAAGTCATGGTCCATGTAGGTATCAATGACATGGATAGGATGAGTGGTGAGGTTCTGCATAGGGGGTTCAGGGAGTTAGGTGCTAAGTTAAAGGACAGGACATCCAGGGTTGTGATCTCAGGATTGCTACCCATGCCATGTGCTAGTGAGGCCAGAACTAGGAAAATTTTACAGTTTAATACCTGCCTAAGGAGTTGGTGTAGGAGGAAAGGCATAAGATTTTTGCATCATTGGGCTCCCTTCCCAGGAAAGTGGGACCTGTACAGAATGGATGGTTTGCATCTGAACTGGAGCGGGCGTTATATCCTAGTGGGAAGGTTTGTTAATGCTACATGGTGACATTTAAACTGGAATTTCAGGGGGATGGGAGCCAAAGTAACAGAACAGTTCATGGAGAGGTTGTGGAGGCAGGTTTTAGTAATTTTTGTGGATTGAGATAAAAAACATTAAATAGACCCTGATGAGAGTTGTATACAGACCCCGAGACAGTAGTAAGAAAGTGGCGTACAAATTACAAATTACAATGGGAGATAGAAAATGCATGCCAAAAGGGCAATGTTACAATTGCTATGGGAGGCTTCAATATGAAGGTAGATAAGGAGAATAGTTTGGTGCTGGATTACAGGAGGGGGAATTTCTGAAATGCCAACGAAATGGCTTTTTAGAGCAGCCCATGGTTGAGCCCACCAGAGGATCAACTGTTCTGGACTGGGTGTTGTGCAATGAACCAGAATTGATTATTGAGCATCAAGTAAAAGAACCCTTGGGGCAAGTGTTCATAATATAATCAAATTCACCAAGAGATTTGGAAAGTAGAATTGTTACGTTCCCGTGACACGTAGCAGTGGTGTTGAAGCTATACTGGACTTAAGGTAGTGGTCTTGTGATGGTGGAGTGATGTCATTTCCCCGCCAGTAGAGGTCATGTGACAGGTTTTTTTTTACAGGGTATAAAAGGAGGACCCCTCCCTGTGAGGAGGGGCAGTTCATGGCTGGATTCGCCATGTTGACTTCATGCCACTGTGTGGTCTAATATTATGACGCAGTTTGGTTGAAAGATGGAGTTTTATTTAATGCCTAAAGTTTAAAAGGTCATTGCTGGCAGTTTCTTTATAATGCTGCCAGTTGAAAATCAGTGGAGAGTGAAGATCGGAGTTCGGGAGTTAAAAGATCGAGGAAAGTCGATTTTGACGGTGAAACAGGTTCGACCTTGCTTGATCCTCATTCGGAAGGAATTTGTTGGCTGTCCCCATGTTAATCCCTGCGAAATAGCAGAAAGGATTGGGAAAAGTTTTGTAAAGGAAAGGTCAGTGCCTTTAAGCCGTTTCATTTCCATCTTCGTAAATTCTCTGTGGGAAAAGTATAGTTTGACATGGAACTGCAGCAACATGACGTGAAAGAGAATTTAAATTGTCTAAAAAGTCTCTCCTTTAATGGACTGTAAGCATTTTGAACTTTTGCAGTACTACTTAGAAGAACTGTTTTTGCAACATCGCTTTAAGAACTGTTTAAGCTGCCGCACAGCAGCTGACTTCCGGTTACGTTAGTTGTTTGTTTACTTTTGGGGGTTTGTTTTCAGTGTTTAATAAACGTTTTGTTTGTTATAAAAACCCTGCCTCACTTATATATTTATTGTTGCTGAATCCGTAACAGAACCTAAAGTCAGATATATCAGCATTACAGTGGAGTAAAGGAAATTACAGAGGCATGAGAGAGGAGTTGGCCAGAATTTATTGGAAAAGAACATAGGCAGGAATGATGGTAGAACAGCAAAGTCCGGAATTGCTGGAAGCAATTTGGAAGGCACAAGATATATACATAGAACATAGAAAGCCTACAGCACAATACAGGCCCTTCGGCCCACAAAGTTGTGCCGAACATGTCCCTACCTTAGAAATTACTAGGCTTACCCACAGCCCTCTATTTTTCTAAGCTCCACGTACCTATCCAAAAGTCTCTTAAAAGACCCTGTCATATCCACCTCCACCACCGTTACTGGCAGCCCATTCCACGCACTCACCATTCTCTGAGTAAAAAACTGATCTCTGACATCTCTTCTGTACCTACTCCCCAGCATCTTAAACCTGTGTCCTCTTACGGCAACCATTTCAGCCCTGGGAAAAAGCCTCCAACTATTCACACGATCAAAGCCTCTCATTATCTTGTACACATCTATCAGGTCACCTCTCATCCTCTGTCGCTCCAAGGAGAAAAGGCTGAGTTCACTCAACCTATTCTCATAAGGCACGCTCCCCAATCTAGGCAGCATCCTTGTAAATCTCATCTGCACCCTTTCTATGGCTTCCACAACCTTCCTGTAGTGAGGCGACTAGAACTGAGCACAGTACTCCAAGTGGGGTCCGACCAGGGTCCCACATAGCTGCAACATTACCTCTCAACTCCTAAATTCAATTCCACGATTGATGAAAGCCAATACACCATACACCTTTTTAACTACAGAGTCAACCTGCTCAGCTGCTTTGAGTGTCCTATGGACTCGGACCCCAAGATCCCTCTGATCCTCCACACTACCAAGAGTCTTACCATTAATACTATATTCTGCCATCATATTTGACTTACCAAAATGAGCCACTTCACATTTCTTTGGGTTGAACTCCATCTGCCACTTCTCAGCCCAGTTTTGTATCCTATCAATGTCCCGCTGTAACCTCTGATAGCCCTCCACACTATTCACAACACCTCCAACCTTAGTGTCATCAGCAAACTTACTAACCCATCCCTCCACTTCCTCATCCAGGTCATTTATAAAAATCATGAAGAGTAAGGTTCCCAGAACACGCACGGGGTCACAGCGAGAGTGTACAGACTCCTTCCAGGCAGCGGCGGGTCGCTGGTACTGTACAGCGTTGTGCTCACCACTACACTACCGTGTGACTGTGTGTCCGACTGGATGCTTTGGGAGTAGGTCTGTGTACGTGAGTCCTCTCAGTCTCGTCCACCCCCCCAACTAGCATTTCCGACTCTCCCCGTATTGCCCGCACGGTGTTCCATTTCCCGTTCTTTCAGTCTAACCCACACCGGCACCCACTCATTGCCAGGAGGGTTCGGGCGATGTGATGGGCCGGACCTCACACACAGTCTCCCTTTGCACTGGACTCGATTCGTAGCTTCAGCGACGGTGACGTGGGAGCAACGCGGGATGGAAACTCCCTGACAAAGCGAAGCTGCGCCAGAGAGTTGGGAAAGACTCCGAGCGGAGGTTTCTGAAGAGAAATGAAGATCGCTGTGGGATTCGTTTGTGTTGTTGTAAGTTAGCAACCAGATCAGTCTCTATGGGGATTTGTCCATTCCTGGGAGGCGAGAGAATATGTAAGAATTGGCCAACAAAATTTGAGTAATAACTGTTTGATGACGGTCGCAGGGTGAGGCGGGGCTTTTCCCTGTATGTTGTCGCTGGACGGAACTTCCCGGAAAGGCTGGAACTTCGTGCGCTCAGTCACGCCGCGGAGAAACTTAGTGATTGCTTCGAAACAAGTACCCCTTTGGGAGCTTCTTAAGGTTTGCCAAAGATTGAGGATCTTTGCAAGACAACATACCCCGGCCACGCTTTCCCCTGAAATTCGAAACCTATGGATTTCAGGCCGACTTCACCGAGAGAATATATTCCCATTCTCACTTTACTCTTCACTGCAACAGGTAGATGAAGTGGTTTTAAATATAAGCAATATACACATCTTTACACAGACTCACACAGTATCAGACGGTAAATGCAGACATTTTGTAATGTGTGATGCTGTCAGGTTTACGCTAAATATATTGATATTGGATTTTTGAGGCGGTATATGTCATTAGTCAGACAGCGCTAGGAGTACAGTGGGCAGTTTTGAACACCTTGTCTGGGAAAGGATGTGCTGGTATTGGAGGAGGTCCAGAGGTAAATGGACTCACTCAGTATGAGACGGTGAATGCACACAATAACTGTCCCAGTCAGATCCTTCCTGCATGCCCGGGGCATCACCCGCTGCCGGCGGGAGGACTCTAGTCTGAAAGAGACATTGCACACCCGGGTGGTGAAGAGGCTGTGGAGAAAGAGGAAAGGACTCCTGTCGCATTTCATCCCGAGCCGCAGCGTGGGAGCGGGCTCTCTGATCTACGGGTTGTTCGCAGGGACACACACACTGACGAACACCCAGGGCTGCTGGCAGACCTTCAATTCGGTGAAAGACGCCGTTTGGTCGGAGTGAAACTTGTTGGAGGTGATTGTTGGAGAGGATGCCGCTGACTGGCGCATTTCAGGCTGCGGGAGTAGGTGCTGAGCGACGTACTGAAGCTTGGTGCAGCCGTAGCAAGGGCTTGGAGGAGAAGGACTACGTGTAGAGTTCTCCCACTCGAGAGGGAGGGGCAGGAGACTCCTCAATTATTGTAGCATTTATTATAAAACCCCAGAGTGCCACACGAGTGGCAGCAGTGTTGGAACAGTATCAAAGGCACTGACCATGAAAAGCCAGGGAACTGTTTATTCTTGCTTGTAAATATTTTTACTGTAAATCGTTTATTTTGTTAAAAATACTATTGTGTGATACTGTTACATTTAGGCTAAATACACTGTTACTCAATTTTTTGGGGCTGTATACTTCATTGGTCAGATCACACTTGGAGTATTTTGAGCAGTTCTAAGAAAGGATATGCTGATGTTGGAGAGGGTCCCAGAGGGTCGTCAAGTATTAATGTATCAGGTGTGTTTGATGGATTTGAGCCTGTACTTGCTGGAGTTGAGAAGAATGGTGGTATCTCATTGAAACCTACCAGTATTGAATAGGCCTACATACAGTGGAGCAGATGTCAACAACAGTGAGGGAGTCTAGGACCAGAAGACACAGACGTGAGGAGAAATTTCTTTAGCCAGAGGGTGATGAATAGGTGGAATCTGTTGCCACAGAGGGCTTTGGAGGCCAAGATATTGGGTGTGAGGTTGACAGGTTCTTGATTAGTATCAGTGTCGCAGGTTACTGTGAGAAGGCAGGAGAGTGGGATTGAAAAGGGTAATAAATCAGCCATGATGGAATTGTGGAACAGACTCAGTGAGCCAAATGGCCTAATTCTACTCCTTTGTCTTATTCTCATATGGTCCATGATCATATTCGGGCTGGAGATCTGTAACTAGCCGTGTGGCACTGCCACCTGAACTGGGACCTTTGCTGTTTGTGATGGATAAATGAGAGTTCTAATATCGGTTACCATGTTCATTGTTGGGGACTGGACAAGGGCTGATAAATTACAGGCCACGTGCCGTTCGTTGATCCATTCCAACTCCCCATCTGAGTATCAAACTGTGGACCAGCCGGCAAGAATCGAATGGCCACAGACCCAATGTGATTAACTTAGTTTACCTTTCCACTCCAGGATCGGTAACCACGACGTGTGAACATTCTCCTCTGGCACAGCAACACTTAATCACTCACACGTTACCCTTGTACAGTGTGACAGGGGCCTCAGGTGCAGTGTGTGTTTCAGACAGGATATCAGTGTCGTGGTTTAAATAGCTAACATTCCATCTCAGGCCTCTTTCACTAATTTGGCATGTCTCTGAAATCAGATCTAAAGGATGAGTCAAAGCAGATCCACCATTTAAGAAGCGAATGACATTTATTGACTTTATGACCAAAAATATTCCTTCTGTTTGAATATGCAAGGCCAAAATCATTGAGACAAGCGTTTATATTTTGTGTAAATAGATGGAAATGGTGCGCAGGCAACTAACTGTACTTTTCAGAGCTTTGATTTTTTTTGTCATTCGTTTTGTAGAGTCTCCTGTTTCATGGAAGTCTGTGACGAGTATGAATTTCAGGTTGTATACTTTATACATTCTCTGATGTTAAATGAACAAAAATGAAATGCATAGGTGCCCAGTAGTCCGTAAGTACCTCCAAGTTCGATTGGTGTCACCAAATCAGTTTTGCCCTTCATAAATACATTCAGTGACTTGACCTTTCACTATGACTATGTGAGGTTTTTTCTCCACACCTACCCCCCCCCCCCCCCGCATTACAAAACTGCAATCGATTGTTTACACTCCTCAGCTGGGTAAAGTATACCCCCTGCATCCAACCTCTCAATCTGTCAAAATGTTATATGTTTGATTCAATCTTCTCTAATTCTTCCAACCCTCAATGTACGTGGGCCTAGTTGACTCAATCTCTCTTCATATCTCAGTCCTGCCATCCCAGGAAACAGTCTGGTGAACCGTCCCCTCACTGCCTGAACTGCAAGTATATCCATTTAGCTGAGACTGAACTGCACACAACACTTCACTGAACAGATTCCATTTCCCTGTGTATCTCTGGCAGGTAAACTGAATGGATTTGAGGTTTCCGTCAAAACAAACAACCCAGTGGTGGAATTTGGACACTCCCTGGAGGTGACCTGCAGTACAGCATGTACAATCCCAGAAATAACTGTGGAATATAAACCAGGAATAATTTCCAGGGATAGAACTCAAGGTGATAAGTGGATTACAGATCGATTTCTGAGTATTCAGACATGGGATTTCACTGTGTCCTGTACTGTAACCTGCAGATCTGAAAACAATGCAGTGAAGGAGGACAAACGGGTGATCCCAGTGTACAGTAAGTGAAATCTCTTGTTCTAAACTTATCAGGTAGCAGAGTATCAAAGGATGAAAGGCAGCAAAATAAAATTATGTATCACTTGATAATGCTACACAGAAAGATGCTGCTGTGTGTCGGGTGAGGTAGTGAGTGGCCATTTCACTCCCCGAAATGCATTCACAGTCTAAGATGGGTTCAGGGAATAACATTGAACAGAGGCAATTTTACAGAAATGGAGAAAGGCAGTTCAGAGAGTCTCAGGTCAGGAAAAATGTGTTGCTTTTTCACACTCCGAAGTGTTGAACCAACATGCTGAATCACAGGATTAGTTAGTTATTGGATATTCACATCTGAGTCTCACAGTGACAGATGAATGATTTTCTTTTGGTGTAGAATGAAGAGATTCATCAGACACGGAATGTTACAGGGTGGGAAGCTCCACAGGCACATTCCATTCCACACCTTGTTCGTCAGTAGAGGTACTGGTCAAGGAGCACCCCTTGATACAAGATCAACAAAATAACCTGATAAGTTTACACTGGTGATCACCAAACTGAAGTCTGATACTCAACTGGGATGGTAAAGCAAAGTGCAAGTTAAGTTTCAATTAATGAGAGCAGAAGGTCATAAGTACTACTACTTGTGACCGTGGCCACAGCCAGAGTGAGAATGTGAAAGTTAGGGAAAACATTCTAAAGAGTATATGACCTATGAGTGATGGACTGGGTATACTGGGCTCCCAGTATCAGCTGACCAGACTCCAGCTCCATCCATCAGTATTTACCACTGCAAACTGAACTGCAGTGAATTTCTTGTGTGTCTTGCAGCTTCCAGGGATCCTCAGCAGAGTCCTTGTAGAAGTGAATCAGAAGATCACATTAACATGTGAGGTCCCAAACGTCTATCCAGCTGAGAAGATGAGAGTACGATGGTTCTGGGACAGTGAACAACAGAATTCAGTAACAAATTGGCCAGATGCCACCACAGTCAGGGCAACAACTACATGGCACCACGAGAGACCGGTGTCTCCTGCATGGCAGATTTTGAGGATTATCCTTCAATTCCACCGATGACATTTCCATTGAGGTTTACAGTGAGTATGTTCACAGCACTCAGACAAGGACCAGAACTCAGTTTCCTGTTGTTTGTCAGTGGTGTTTCCTCAAGCGATTCTGTCTCTGTTGATTGAACTGGTAGCCCGAGTCACAAAACATCCCCAGTCAATGGGTCCATTTGCTAGTGAAATGACTAGTTTTTAATTGGAAAATGGTGATCAAGGAAGATAAGCATAAAGCTGCATATATAAAACAAATTATGGTCTTACAGAGTGATGGAGCAGGCTCAATGGGCCATGTGACTAGGTCCTGTTTCTAGTTATATCTTTGTTTGATGATGTTCTCTGAATAAACTTAACTGAGTTACCAGTTGTGGTGTTTGTTATTGAGGGATAGTGCAGAACACAGCAGGACACCAGCATGCAGGATACACAACTGAGCTTTATTAATAACCCTTTGCTTGTACTATATGTGAACTTCTCCCATGTGGGAGTGGCTAACTGAGTGGCATAGGAATAACACTATTAGCTAGCACTACATCTCCCCTTCTTGGAAAAAAGGAGAAACTGCGCATGTACTGCGTGAGTGTCTGGTGTGGTGAAAGGTTTTCCAGGAACATGTTCAAAATCATAGCCGTACCACATAAGCTTCATTCTGAATCTTTGGAGATGTGGAGGCATCATCCAAGTTTCCAGCTGAGGATGCTGAGAAGTGGCTTGTGATCTGTTACAAGTCGGAGTTTAATGCCTGTCAAGCAGTAGCTGAAGTGTCAACAAGCTCACATGAGAGCCAGCATATCCTTTTCGATTTGCCCGTCATTCTATTCAGTAGGAGTCTGTGTTCTTGATGCATGTGCCACCGGTTTCTATGCACCACTGCAGTATTGCATGAGCACTCCCCCAATGGAAAAGGCACCTGCTTGGACCTTGGTTGCTACTCGCGGATCAAAGTATGCCAACGTTAGTGGAGAGGTAATCTCTGCTTTAAGTGATTTGAATGACTTCTCCAGTGGTGTGTCCCGAATCCAAATGTTTCTGTTAGAGAGGAGGTCTCGTAGTGGTTTTGTTTTCTCTGCCAAATCTGGAATGAACCTTCCCAGTTGATTTTCCATGCCAAGGAAACTACGGATCTCTGATACATTGTTCCATGTTCTGAACTCCTCCCAGTTTGTCTGACTCTGGTGACCCTCCCTCTGAGAACAATTGGTGGCCTATGAACTTCAGCACCAACTTTATGAATTTGCATTTCTTTTTGTTCAGGGTGATTCCAGCCTGTTTTATTTTCTCAAGGCAGCTTCCACTCTTTGGTCATGTTCCTCACATGAGTCTCCAACGGTGAGTATTTTGACCATATGGCAGGGAACTCCTTCTAGTCCCTCCAAAATTTGGTTCACCCTCATCTGAAAGAGTTGAAGGGCTGATGAGAAGCCAAAAGGGAATCTCTTGAAGGCATGCCTTTCATATGGTGTGACAAAGTTTGTGAGCTTCTGCGACTCAAGAGCTAAATGGATCTGGCAAAACCCTGAATTTGTATCTAGTTTGGTGAAAAACTTTGCTCCAGCCAGCATATCCAACATGTGCTCAACAGAGGGCAGAAGAAACTTCTCCTGCCTCACTGCATTATTCAATTTTGTTGGACCAACACAGATCTTCACTGTGCCATCTGGCTTGGGAACAGGAATAATGCTCACAAAGCAATCAGTAGGTCTGTCCACTCTTGTTAAGATGTCAGAGGGATCCATTTTCTCAAGTTAAGCTTTTGCTTTGTTCATCAGTGGGACTGGTATCTGCATTGTTCAGCACATCCAACCTTGCAATGAGGTTCAGCTTCTTAGTGGCATGTCGTCCCACAGTTGTGTTGAGAAGAGATTCTGAACAGCATAGACTTCATCGTCTTTTAACTGTTGTTCATTTTTATGGATGGAAGTAGTAAGCATTCCTTTCACACTGAGCTTATGTTTCCCTGGCCCCATGAGCACTTTCTTTGTTCAGTTTAGTGTAATGTCTGTTTTTTTCACCAGGTTTGTGGAACAGCCATTCGAGGATGGCTGTGGCACCTGCCCCAGGGTCCAATCTGAACATCACTGCCTCATTTTGCAACTGAACCATAGTACACCAGCCTTGTCTGTTTGAACCCCAAGGAAAGCTCTCTTCGTCTGACTCGTGGTCATTTTTGACCTCCTGAAGAGCTGTTCTTGAGTGACACTGGCTTTTATGAAGGGCAACTCTATTGCACTGGTGGCATTTCACTTCATTTGCTGGACAGAGCTCTTCAACGTGGAATAGAAACTTGCTGCATCTCATGCACATTTCATAGACATTTTATCTGCCCTTTGTTTTGCTTCTGTGTTCTACTGTCACCTCTTTCTGACTGCATCTTGTTTGTCTCCTTCATTCCGAACATCTTCTGGCTTTAGCACAGCATTGTTTTTGTGCCAGAGTTCTGCCTGTTGCTGACGAACACTCTCACTCTATCTGACCTGAGGTGATAGCTGTTTCTGGTATGAGATTTGTCTGCAACTGAAGTCTCTCTAACAATTTGTTTTCTAGTAGCCCAGCAACAATCCTGTCTCTAATGAGCTCATCTCTCTGATTTTTGTATGTACACAGGGCACAAATTGCTGTGATGAAGTCATCAACACTTTCATCTGGCTCCCATTTTCACGAGTTGAACTTTGTCCTCTCATACATCAGATTTCGCTTTCCTGTGAAATAATTCTTTGAATTCGTCCTGCACCGTTTTGTACTGCTTTTTCTAAACACCAGTCATTCTTAACCCGCCCATGACGTCATCTGCATTCTCATCCATGGAGTATCTCAGTGTGTTTACTTGATGGTCTTCTGAAGCCCAAGTAAATTTTTCAAAGTGCCTGAGCCATCTCTCAAATCCCCTGGTTTAGAGATATCAAATATCTCAAAGCGAGGGGGCAGTGGAGAGGTTTATTAATTAGGTAGATCTCAGTAGCGTAGACATTTGCTCTATTTTCATGTTAGTTTATTGATTATTTTATTTATTTGGACTACAAGATTCTTTTCTCTTTCCCTGAGAGTTTGACTGATTTCTCTGCCACATCTGTGTCTCTGTACACTTCCCCAGGCTAGTGGCCCACAGTGTCCACTTCTGGGTGCAGTTTGAAGGTGTTGCCTAGCAACCCTGGCCCTTTCTCTGCTCATGCCTCACGGTGCACACATTTAGCAAACTAGCATAGGCAGTTTAGTTTTCTAAGTCCCTGTATATTTTTCACAGATGTATGCAAACAAGAACAGTTTTTCTGTAAATTTCTTTTTCTTGGGGTTCTCACTTAGTCTGTAGCACCAATTTATTGACGATCAATATTTCTGACCCCATATTATGTTCATTATCAAGGAATAGTGCAGAGCACACCAGCACCCCAGCATTCAGGAAACTCAACTGAACATTATTGATAACCCTCTGCTTGTATGTGAACTCTTCCCACATTGGAGTAGGGGACTGAGTGGCATGGGAATAACAATATTAACTAGCACTACTCCAGGAAGTAACTTTCATTCCTGGGTAATGAAAGCTGAAATTGTACAATCAAAATCAAGAAACAAACATCTCACAGAGAAATAAAAAAGCAATTTGCAGTCAGGCAATTGAAAAACGTAAAATAAAAAACTGGCAGGAATCAAGTGTCCTGGGTCAGGGATGAATGTTGTCTGGGATATTGGGAATTGTGTGGGGATTTTGATAATTATCAGCCACATGACACACAGACGGCGGATGTGATGTTACAGACTGACCATACAGTTGCTTTATCTACATTAGTCCAGTCAGGCAGATGGAACGCAGGACTTGCTTTGAGAAAGTTTCTAACAATGTTTTCTGTTGTTACAGTTTTCTCCAACCCTGAAATCCACATCACGATCACCACTGAGGGTATTCGGGTGAATATTACCTGCAGTGTGCTTGACGTCTCAGGGGAACTTCAACTCAGACTGAAGAAGGGAAGTGAGATATTAGTGAACAGGTCAGCCAGTACTGAGCTGACTATCTACCACACTGTGAATCCACGAGCAGAGCTGAATGGACAGCAGTTCACCTGTGAGGCCGAGCTGACACTTCACCCTCACTCCAACACCATTGTTAAAGGACAGTCCACCACTCTCGCTGTCCATGGTGAGTGACATCACACCGGTACCACCGGGTAGTGATGTGTGACGTTAACTGTTGCTAGTTATATTCATTTTATTTTTTACCTTTGTGGTATATATCAATGATTTTTTTTAAACACAGAAGTTTAATTAAGAATTCTGGATATGGGTTGATAATGGGGAAGAAAGCATAAGAGTACAGGGATTATCAATCAACACACACAAAATGCTGGTGGAATGCAGCAGGCCAGGCAGCATTTATAGGAAGAAGTACAAACGATGTTTTGGGCCGAGACCCTTCATCAGGACTAACTGAAAGAAGAGATAGTAAGAGATTTAAAAGTGGGAGGGAGAGGGGGAGATCTGAAATGATAGGAGAAGACAGGAGGGGGAGGGATGAAGCTAAGAGTTTGAAAGTTGATTGGGAAAAGGGATACATAGCTGGAGAAAATAAAGGATCATGGGATGGGAGGTCTAGGGAGTAAGTTATAGTTCCACCCAACCTCAGAGGAATTATCAATAGTCAAGTCATGAGGTTCAGGCTTTAAGTAAACAGTGGGCTATGACACTTAAAACTTTAAGGTTTATTTGTTATCATTTATTTTAATTTACAACCTTGAGATTAGTTTAACAGGTAGCCTTGAAGTAAAGAAACACAAAAGATCCCATACAAACACCATCCAACCTACATTGTGCAGAAAGAGAGAAAAAACAAATCATGCAAACAATAAACACAAGCAAATAGCATTTTGAATAAAAATCCACAGTCTTTTCACAGTTCAGCACAGAGATGAGTAAACTTTGAGGAGTAGTGAGCTGAACTGGCCCAGCCTTCATCTTGGTCCCCAACACCCTAATCTTTTCAGTTGGGCCCAGCACCTAAATCTTTGTCCAAACATTGGGTTCGGTCACTGTACGCTGTAGGGCCGGGATGCCACCATCTCGATTAGACCTGTCCCCGAGTGTGTGTGTGAGTGTGGAGGGAAAATAAAACAAAGGAATACACAACAAAGGAGAAATACAGGAATAAAGGGACACAGTGTTGCCCCCCGACCTTCTGAATGTGGCAGAAGATTGAGCCGGGGACATCAGAGGCATTCCTCCCTCTGCGTCAGATCCTGAGGGGAGGCCTGATAGAGGTTTATAGAATTATGAGAGGCTGAGACAGGGTAGATAGTCCGTCATGTTCACCAGGTAGCAATATCATATGCTAACGAATATTCCATTAAAATGAAACAGTAAAACATTAAAGGTGATGTGCGGGTAAGTATATTACACAGGGTGGTAACGTATTTCACACAGGGAGGAGGTGTCTGGAATGTTCTTTCGGGGTGCTGGTGGAATCAGACATAATCGTAATGTTGAAAAGTTACTGATCAGCATGTGACAATTCAGGAAACGGATGGATTATGGATTGTGTGCAGGTAGGTTGATTTAGTTTAATTTGGCATTATCAGTGGCACAGACATTGTTCCTGTGCTTTACTGTTTGATATTCCATCCACTGAAGGCCAAAACTCTCCTCAAATGGAGAACCTTCTGCTCCTCTGCAATGGGAAGATATTTGTAGTATTCCTTCCTACACACCCTCCCAGACTCTCCTTAACACCCCCCCCCCCACAGATTCACCACTCTCTGGCTAAAGAAATTCCTCCTCATCTCCATTCTAAAAGGTCTCCCCTCTATTCTGAGGCTGTGTCCTCTGGTCTTAGACTCTCCCACCATAGGAATCATCCTCTCTACATTCACTCTATCAAAGTCTTTCACCATTTGATAGGTTTCAATGAGGTTACCCCTCATTCTTCTGAATCATAGTGAATACAAGCCCAGAGCCATCAAGCACTCTTCAAATGACAAGCCATTCAAACCTGGAATCATTTTTATGAACTTCCTTTGAACTCTCTCCAGTTTCAGCACATTCTATTCTATCCTTTCTAAATTAAGGAGCCCAAAACTGTTCACAATACTCCAAGTGAGTCCTCACCAGTGCTTTTAGAAGTCTCATCATTACATCCTTTCTTTTATATTCTAGTCCTCTTGAAATAAATGCTAACATTGCATTTGTCTTCCTCACCACAGACTCGACCTACAAATTAACCTTTACGGAATCCTGCACAAGGACTTCCCAGTCACTTTGCACCTCTGTTTATTGTTTTCTCTCAAAATACTCACCCCTTTCATTCTTTCTATAAAAGTGTATGATCATTTACTTCCCAATATTTTATTCCATCTGCCATTTCTTTGCCCATTCTCCTAATCTGTCTGTCTTTCCGTAGCCTCTCTACTTCTTAAAAACAACCTGTCCCACCACCTATCTTCATATTGTCTGCAAACCTGTCAACAAGTCCATCAATTCAATCATCCAAATCATTGACATTTAACTTAAAGACAATCAGCCCCAGTGTAGAGCCCTCTGGTACGCCACTAGTCACTGGCAGCCAACCATAAAAGTCCCCTTTTAATCCCACTCTTTGCCTCCTGACAATCAACTACTGCTTTATTCATGCTATAATCTTTCTTGGAATACCACGGGCTCATAGCTTGTTCAGCAGCCTCATGTGTGACACCTTTGCTCTGCCAGTGTTCTTTTCCAATCAATTCTGGCGAACTCCTCTCTCATGCCTCTGTTATTCCCTTTTCTCCATTGTAATATTGATACATCTAACTTTAGCTTCTCCTTCTCAAATTTCAGGGTGAATTCAATCATATTTTACCTTAAGCTGTCTAATTAATTCTCTTTCATTGCACAACACCCAATCCAGAATAGCTGATGCCCTCAACCTGAAGCTAACCCCTCTTGGGATCCAGCACTGACCTGATTTCCCCAATCTACCTGCATACTTAAGTTCCCCTTGACTATAGTAATATTGACCTTTTGGCATGCATTTTCTATCTCCTGTTGCAATTCCTTACTACTGTCTGTATACAAATCCCATTAGGGTCTATTTATCCTTGCAGTTCCTTAGCTCTCTCCACAATGATTTGACACCTTCTGACCCTATGTCATCTCTCTCTAATGATTTGATTTCATTTTTTACCAGCAGAGAAACAACATCCCCTCTAACTTACTGTCTGCCCTTTCAATACAATGCATATCCTTGGACATTAAGCTCTTAGCTGTAATGTTTCAGCCATGGTTCAATGATGCCTACAATATCATACCTGCCAACTTGCAACTGTGCTGCAAGTTTATCTATCTTATACTGTATACTCCATGCATTCAAAATACAACACCTTCAGTCCTGTATTCACCCTTCTTGATTTTTTGTCTGCCTTTTACATTACAGCTCATCCTGTTTACTGCAATTTTGCCATATCAACAGCCTGTCCTCACTACACATTGCCTCTGTATATCAGCTACCTCATCTTCAGGACCATTATCCTCCTTTCCTATGATACTTCTTGCATTGAAATATATGCAGCTGTGGACACTAGTCACACCATGCTCAAACTTTTAATTCCTAGCTTTGTCTGAGGTCTTACCAACATCTGCCTCCACAACCTTTCCACTAACTTTTCTGGCACTCTCGTTCCTATTCCCCTGCAACCCTAAACCTCCTTGTGCAACACCAGCAAACCTTCCCGCTAGGATGTTAGACCCCTTCCATTTCAGGAGCAAACCATCCCTTCTGTACAGCCCCGCCATCCCTGGAAGAGAGCCCAATGATCGAAGACTCTGATGCCCTCCCTCCTGCACCAACTCCTCAGCCACATATTAACTGTATAATCTTCCTCATTCTAGCCTCACTGGCACATGCCATGGAATGCAATCATGAGATCACAACTCTGAAGGTCCTGTTTTTAACACCTAACTCTCTGAACTCCCTATGCAGAACTTGTTCCTCACCCTACCCATGGCATTGGTACCTACCTGGACCATGACTTCTTGCTGGTCAGCCTGCCACTTAAGAATGCTGAGGACTTGATCTGAGATATCTCAGACCTTGGCACCCAGAAGGCAACATACCATCTGGGAATCTCGTTCTTGCCCACTGAACCTCCTATCCATTTCCCTAACTAATCAATCCTCTATCACCACAGTGTGCCTCTTCTGCCCCCTTCCCTTCTGAGTCACAGAGGCAGACTCCCGGCCACTGTGACATTCATCTGTTAGGTCATACCCAACCCACAGTATCCAAAGTAATATACCAGTTTCTGAGGGGGATGGCCACAGGGGAATGCTGCACTTCCGTTCCTGACTGTCACCCAGTTTCTTGTGTCCTGCACCTTGGGTGTAACTCCTTCTCATTTCTGAACTATTACTTGCACAATGTTTTTGTCTTAGATTTCATAACCGTCTTTCAGAGCTGAGTTGGATAATGTTTGGGAACTTTCTTTAATGGTTTGAGTGCCCTTGTGCACATCCAGGTATCAAAGTGTTCGCAGATCTGAAAATGTCTCTTTCTGCCGATGGGGGGAGGTTTCTCTACTCTGACCATATGAGAACATCAGTACCCTATGGTTGGCAATGGTTCCACAGGCTCACGGCTGACTTCAACACAAAACAAACTCTTTGATTCTGACCTGCACGTAAACTCCCAGCACTCTTCCCTCATGGTTGCCAGCTCCGATTACAGTGAAGGCAACTGCACTGGGCTAAGTTCCTGTTACAAGCCTGGGTTGATAGGCAGGTTCCTCATCTCATCAGATCCACATGTGCACACTGCGCTTAACAGTAAATTCAAAGTGAGATCTGAATTTCAGACTCCAACGTCTGCCTTTGAATTTGTTTAATGTTTTGAACTCACAAAATGTAACATTGGCATCAAAGTGTTTTTAAATTAACATGAAGCGTCCTTACACTTGTTAAAGCACAATAAGATGTTTGAACTAAAAAAAAGACAGCAAGTAAGAGAATGCAGCCCAGCACTCGCAGTGATGGTGAGTTTGAAAAAAGGCCATTAATGGAAGAATTCAGTGTTCATAAAGTGTGAGAACTGAGTGATAATAATCATTAAAAATAAGAAATGGCTGGCTATTTCAGAAAGATCAACTTGTTGGATTACACAACAGGTAATTGGCTAATGTATACTGAGCTATTTTAATAGTATTTTGAAACAAATGAAATAGCCAATGAGAAATGTGTACCAATTTTGTTAAGTGCATTGAGTTTCAAGGCATACAGTTTGCTTCAAAGTTTACTGCTCCAACTAAACCAGCCAAACTGACCCTTCCTGATGTTGTCAAAGTAATGCAGGAACTCTTGAAACCAAAGCTATTGTTGATTGTAGAATGTTTTGGTTTTCAGAACGGGAATCAAAAAGAAGGGGAGTTCTTTTCAGCAGATGCGGCAGAATTGAAGAGGTTGTCTGAGCATTGACAGTTTGGTAATTGGCTTAATGGTGCGCTAAGAGATTGTTTAGGTTGTAGAATCTTAAAAGAAAGCATTTTAATACTGCTCCTAACTGAAGCACAGCTTGTATTTGAAAGTGCAGTTGAAATGGCTGTTTTAATGGAAACTGCAGACAATGATGCAAGTGAGTTGCACTCGGGAAGGAAAGTGAGCATGAATAACTTTGCAGCGTCGATACAGAAACCAGCCTGATCAAACAAGTTATGTTACTGTTGTGGCAGGGGCTCATATACACCAAACAAATCCAGAGTTAAAGGCCAAACTCACAGAAAATGCAACAATTAGGTCAAATACAAACAGCATATTGGATAGACAAAAGTAAATGGATTGCACAGGAAAGAGACAAAGATAAAAAGTCAGACGTCTCAAGATGGCGCTTATAGAGGTCTCAAGATGGCACTTATAGAGGTCTCAAGATGGCGCTTATGGAGTAAACCACTTTTGGCTTTGCTCCAAACCTTTTACGTCTTTTTAACCTACAAACACCCCTTAAATGATCTTTTTTTACTTATTCTAAAGGGGTTTAAGTATATAGAATTTTTCTTTTTAACTATTCGATCTATTTTCAACTCGCTGAAATGTCTAAAGCAAAAGAATCGAAACAGACGAAAGAACCGATAACTTTAGAAACTATTGTAAAGCTTATAGAAGATAAATTTGCGGGTCTGGAGAGAAAAATTACCGAACAGCTTTTTGCATTTGATGAGCGTTTAAAATCATTTGAAGGAGAACTTAAAACGCTTTCACTGGAACTACAAAAACAACAAGCAAGTATTTTGGTACTTGAAGAAGCCGCTCGGGAGAAAGAACATATTATCGAAACTTTGAAACAAGAGCACGCTTCGACTTCTCAACAGATGGATCGTTATAAATCTAAAATTATTGATCTTGAAAATCGCTCTCGAAGGCAAAATCTTCGGCTAATTGGGATTCCGGAAAAGTTTGAGAGCGGTGATCTTACCGTTGTCTTTTCTATACTTCTAATGGATGTCTTCTCCAATAATCGATCGTGCTCACCGTATCTCTCGCTATCATTCTGATTCAGACAAACCATGGCATGTAATTTTCCGGATCCATTACCCTCATATCAAAGAGCGACTGATTCAAGCCGCTCGGAAAAAGGGTATGATTAATTTTCAAGAATTCAAATTTCGTATTTTGGAAGATTATAGCCCTGAAGTTTTAAGGGCAAGAATGGCTTTTAGACCAGTTATGTCTAAATTTCACCAGGAAGGCTACAAGCAAGCGTTGTTATTTCCAGCACATCTGAGAGTTACTTCTGGAGACGGAACTGTTCGGCTGTTTAAATCTCCAGCGGACACTCGAAGTTTTTTGGAACAATGACACTCTATTGCATTGACTAATGTAATAATTAGTCTATAAATATCGATCTCTTACAGAATGATGGGTTTTTTTTAGGTATGGCTGACATGTATTTTTTATATATTGTAAAAGTTCTCTTTTTTTTGGTCTATTCTGATTTTATTATTTTTTTATATTTTACTAATCTATTAACCTTGAAAATAACTGATTAGGGTTCCTTTTTTAGGTTTGTATAAGCTTTTTTTATATTTTTAACATTTAAATATTAAGATTTTTAAAAAATAATAATAATAAAATGGCGTTTCTTCTTCCCGACAGACTTTAGTGCCTGGAACGTCATATTCGTTTTGATGAGTTTGAAAGTTTTAAATTCTCATTTAAAATACTATTTCAGTTGTATTTATTTATGGGTTTTATCAATTTAATTTTTAACCCTTTTTATATATATATAATACTAATTTTATATTTTAACTTTTGTTATATTAATCCTTTTTTATAATATTGGTTGTTTGTATTTTTTTCAATTTTTTTTGTCTGAGTTGCCGTCTTGAGACACGAAGGCCTGCTTGCCTCTTTTTGGCTTTTTTCCTGGGGTTTTGAGGGTGGAGGGAGCGGGATTTTTCTTTTTCTTTTTTTTCTTTTTGCTTGCTTTTTGCATAGTTTTATTTCATGGGCCTATATGAAACTACAAAAATGGTTGCAGTGCCGTGACTTCTGGTTTCTCCTTGAACTCACTTCCTTCTTCCGGGTTCATGAGTTCACTTTTTTTTTAAACTTATGTGTTAACTGTAATAAATATTGTCAATATGGATAGGATTATTAATTTTGTTTCTTGGAATACTAATGGTTTAAATCATCCGATCAAACGGAAAAAAATATTCGAAGTATTCCATAGAATGAATGCTAATGTTATTTTTGTGCAGGAGACTCATGTAAGGAAGGTGGATAGTCAACGTTTTTTTTTAGGTTTTGGAAGGGCCAACAGTATCACGCAAATTCGCAAGCCAAAGTAACAGGTGTTTCTATTTTTATAGACTCATCAACTTCTTTTATACATCATGAAACAATTTCAGATCCACAAGGTAGATTTTTGCTTATTACTGGTCTACTTTTCAATCAAAAAGTTGTTCTAGTTAACGTTCATGCTCCAAATACTGATTGTCCTGAATTTTTTAAATGCTTATTTACATCTTTTCCTAATCTGAATCAATATAGACTGATAATGGGTGGGGATTTTAACTGTTGTTTAAACCCTGTGATGGATAAATCCAAGCCTACCCAAACTCTTCCGAATAAATCGGCTTCTCTTATTAACTCTTTTATGATTGATTCAGCTATTTGTGAAATTTGGCGTTTTCTTCACCCTAATAACAAAGAGTTTTCATACTTTTCCCATGTGTATCATAATTACTCAAGAATTGATTACTTTTTCATTGATCACTATTTACTCACAGACGTTACTGATTGTAAATATGATTGTATTACCATATCTGACCATGCACCTCTGAAGTTATCTATTAAAATAACGGATTCATATGTCAATACTAAATTTTGGAGGTTTAATCCTATTTTATTGCAGGATTTAGATTTTGTTAACTTTATTAAACAACAAATTGATTTTTTCGCAACAAATTCTACAGTAGAGATCTCTAGTGGAATTTTGTGGGATACTTTTAAAGCATATATTCGTGGACAGATTATTTCATACTCTGCTGGAGTTAGGAAACGAACTAATTCTAAAATATTAACATTAGTTGATAAAATCAAGGCAATTGATAAAATTTATTCAATGACTCCAAGTAAAGAACTTTATAAAGAAAGAGTGGAACTTCAAATGGAACATAGTTTATTATTATCCTCTTCGATTGAAAGTCAGTTAATTAAATCAAAAACTCAATTCTATATGCATGGAGATAAGTCTGGTAAATTATTGGCTAACCAATTGAAAATTGTTTCGGATAAACAACAGATTACTAGAATTCGTAAACAAGATGGTACTCTGACGATCGATCACAAAGAGATAAATAGAGCCTTTCAAGATTTTTATAACTCCTTATATCAATCAGAATTCACTAAGGACTCTTCTATAATAAACGAATTTTTAAGGAAATTGAATATTCCAAAAATAACTGTTGAGGATAATGTAATTTTAGATACACCTATTACGGAATCTGAAATAGAAAAGGCTATTTCTTTAATGAATTCTGGTAAAGCTTCTGGTCCAGATGGTTTTCCTGTAGAATTTTTTAAATCTTTTTCTTCTATACTTTCTCCTTGGCTTTGTAAAATTTTTGAAGATGTATTAATTGTAGATAAACTACCACAATCTTTTTATGAAGCTTCTATTTCTTTAATTCTTAAAAAAGATAAAGACCCTACTGAATGTGCATCCTATCGACCTATATCCTTATTAAATACGGATTTTAAGATTTTCAGTAAAATTTTGGCTACTAGATTAGAAAATATATTACCTCGAATTATTTCTGAAGATCAGACTGGATTTATTAAAAATCGCTATTCATCTTTTAACATGAGAAAATTAATTAATATTATTTATACTTCTTCATCTAAAATACCAGAATGTGTTATATCTTTAGATGCTGAAAAAGCATTTGACAGAGTTGAATGGCCATATTTATTTACTACAATGCAACAATTTAATTTTAGTTCAAAATTTATATCATGGATTAAATTAATATACCATAAACCTTTAGCTTCGGTTTTTACCAATAATCAAAGATCCCCTTTTTTTCAGTTATTTCGTGGTACGAGGCAAGGTTGCCCTTTAAGTCCTTTACTATTTGACATTGCTTTAGAACCGTTGGCTATAGCTATTCGGGAATCACCTAATATTCTGGGTATTACCCGTGGGGAGAGGACGTATAAAGTATCATTGTACGCTGATGATTTGTTATTATATATATCTGACCCTGAAATATCTATCCCTGCTATTTCGTCTTTGCTTGCTCTATTTAGTAATTTTTCTGGTTATAAATTGAATTTTAATAAGAGTGAACTATTTCCATTAAATATGCAAGTTCCAATTTATAAAGATTTACCATATAAAATTGTTACAGATTATTTTACTTACCTAGGTATTAAAATTACTAAAAAACATAAAGATCTATTTAAGGTTAACTTTTTACCTTTAATTGATCATATTAAGCAACTTGCTATTAGGTGGTCTCCACTATCTTTGTCATTGGTTGGTAGAGTTAATGCTATTAAGATGATGATACTACCTAAATTCTTATATTAATTTCAAGCATTACCAATTTTTATTCCTAAAGCTTTTTTTGATACTATTGACTCTAAAATATCTTCTTATTTGTGGCAGAACAAAAAGCCTAGATTGGGTAAAAAATATTTACAGAAGCCTAAGAAGGAGGGCGGCTTGGCTTTACCAAATTTAAGATTTTACTATTGGGCAGTCAATATACGGTATTTAATATTCTGGACACAAGAATGGACTATAGCTATTTGCCCACAATGGGTAAATTTGGAATATAAATCTGTGCAAGATTTTTCATTGATTTCAATCTTAGGATCTTCACTTCCTTTTTCTTTATTCAAATTGAATAAACAGATAACTAATCCTATAGTCAGATATACATTACGAATTTGGTTTCAATTTCGTAAATTTTTTGGTTTGAATAAATTTATTTTATCATGTCCTATAATATCTAATTATTTTTTTCGGCCTTCATCTATGGATCAAGCTTTTCTTTTATGGAAAACAAAAGGTATAACATGTTTTCGTGATCTGTTTCTGGATGATAACATTATGTCCTTTGAACAGCTATCTAATAAATATAATTTACCTAAAACCCATTTTTTTAGATATTTGCAAGTTAGAAATTTTTTGTATAATGAGTTACAGTCTTTTTCCAAAGAATGTCCATTGGACATTACAGATAGAATTTTAGCTCTTAATCCTTATCAAAAGGGTTTAGTAGCCATCATTTATAAGATGATCATGAATTTACAGTTAGATGTATCAGAAAAAATTAAGAAGGAATGGCAAGAAGAGTTGCATTGTCTTATATCTACTGAGCAATGGGAAAAAATTTTATTATTGGTAAATTCGTCCTCTATCTGTGCTAAACATGCCCTAATACAATTTAAGGTTGTACATAGAGCTCATATGTCTAAGGATAAACTGGCTCGATTTTATTCTCATCTTAACTCAACCTGTGATAGATGTCATTCTGATGTTGCTTCATTGACTCATATGTTCTGGTCTTGTCCTTGTTTACAAAATTATTGGAAAGATATCTTCAGTATTATTTCAAAAGTCTTAAAAATTAATTTTCAACCACATCCTCTTACTGCAATTTTCAGTTTACCAATGACGGATAATAATCGTTTATCTGCTTCATCTCAACGAATGATTGCATTTGTTACATTAATGGCTAGATCTATATTATTGAATTGGAAAGAAGTTAATCCTCCAACTGTATTTCAGTGGTTTTCTCAAACTATTTCTTGTTTGAGTTTAGAAAAGATTAGAAGTGTGGTTTTTGAACCTTCAGTTAAATTTGAAGAAATTTGGAGACCTTTTATTCAACATTTTCACATGAGTTGAATTGTCTTTTCCTAAACCTTACTTATATTATCCTTAATCAATTGGATGGAGGTTCGGAGTTATTGGCACTACTGTATATGTACTTAATATTATTCAATGGCCCATGTTGGTTAGTGTTTCTTTTTTGTTTTTTTTTTCTCTCTTCTTTTGGGGGACTTTTTCCTTTTTTTTCTTTATACTTCTTTGTTCATTATTGTTCTGGGTTTAAGAGGTTATATATTTTTATTATTACATATCTGAATGTCTATTTAAACTATTAATTATGTACTCTCAAACATTTTGTATTCATGTTTCATTTATGTATGTTTAAAACTAATAAAAAGATTTAAAAATAAATAAATAAATAGAAAATAAAAGAAAGAAAGATAAAAAGTCAATTTTAATTCCAAAAAGAGCACCAGTCTATGTGTTGTTGATGAAAAATGTGATCGTGATGAGAGTGAGCTATGTAGGCTTGAAATTTACAGTGTGTAAACAAACAACAGACAGCGATATGGTTTACACCAAAAGTGAAAGGAAAGTTTATGAAACTGGAATGAGATACTGGCTCAGCTGTTTCAATCATTTCACATAGTAAATTTGAACAATATTTCAAAGACACTGAACTGAAGACTGCAGATTTCCAACCAAGAATTTTGTACTGAAGAGATTATTCCTGTGAGAAAGATGTTATCCCATAAGAGTAGGAAAGCCTCCACGGCATTCTAAAATGATTATCTCATCATGGTCTTGTTGTTTCTGGGTGGTTTTAGTATGTTTATTGATTTCTGAATTTCTCACAACAGATTCTCTTCAAAAATCTATTTATTAGCCGTAAAACACTGTAAGATATTGGGAAATTCATACAGAGATGTAAGTCAATTTTGAACATGAGGATGCGGAAATGAATATCAGGCATGAGGATTGAGTGGCAAATATGAGAAAGCAGGGAAAATGTGTGTTTTAAAAATAATCAATAGTCTTATAAATCAGTATTTCTGTTCAATTGTCCTGACTTGTATAACTACCTTTCTGATTATTTTATTAATTCATCCGTATTACCAACATGGATAATTTCAGTAGTTTTACCATTGGCAATTGTTGGAATCCTCATTGCTCTATCATTGATCATCTGCAAGAAATGCAGACACCAAAGGCAATGAGCTGGGAGTCTCATTTAGAGAAGCAATGCTGGGAATGTAATGTAATGCACAAGTGTTTAAGACAAGAATATTCAATATGAATGGCATAACATGCCGATTGTAGACATATATTCTAATGATGGTGTATTCTTATTGAGGGAAGCTTCTGACTGCAGCATTAATACGTAGCCACACTGTAACTGCTTATTGCTGAGAATGGTCTGCTTTGGGGGTCCAGTCTGAACCCATGTGTTACAATGATCCCCACAGACTCTGGGTCATCACTTGACAATTGGAACAGCAATGCAAGCCAATGCGGTTACAATTGTCCTGCACAACAATGGGAATGAGGTTTGGATCAAAGACATTCCTGATTTACTTTGAGCTCTATTAACACATCCTGGATTCATGCAAGTGGCAAAAATCTGATGTCAGTTTGACTGCAGATTAGTTCAATATATTCTCGCTATTTTTTACTGAATTGCAATGTTATATTTTCTACCTTTCAGTTTACTGAGGCAGTTCCAGATTCGCGGGCATTTTGGGATATCATAAAAATGTACCGTTATCTCTGCAGCCAATTCTTGAACTTCTCTGGATAAAGACTGTCAGGCCAGAAGGACTGGCCAGTTTTCAGTCACTCTCTCCATTCATTCCCTAGTGATGTTAATTACGTTAAGGTCGTCAGGATCCTTTTCAATCCCCCTTCCTCATGCGAGTACCAGGCTCAATTCTTCTAGAAGGAGCTGGCAAAAATGTTATTGCAATGATACAATGAGTCTTGATCAAGATGTTAGATCTATCTAGTGGGGGGCAGGGGGCTTTGGGGTTCTTAGTTTCTTCTCTGTCTTTCATTCTTTAGGGGTTTTCTTCTGTTTCAAGGATGTCTGTGAAGAGTAAGAATTTCAGGTTGTATGGTGTAAACGTTCTCTGATATTAAATGGAACCATTAAACCATTGAACCCTCACCCCTCCCCTTCAAATCCCTCAAATGCTGTAACCCTTCCCCCACCCTTGCTATCAACCCCCATGATCTCTCTATATTCCCTTCACCATCCTTGTTCCATCCACACACAGTTGGCCCACAGACTCAGCCTCTCTTCCTTATCTGGTCCTCTATCTGCCATTCACCTCCCCACTAATAGATCCAAATCTCAACTCCTTGCTTATAAGCCACCAGTACTGGTGGCCCTTTGTGTTCTTGCTTATCTACCTTCTGTACCTGTCTCCATAATCCCCTCCTCCCACCTTGCTCCACCTGCCCCTCAATTTGTCCCCTCTCTTTTTCTGCCTCCATCCAATTCACCTGCCATTGTCTCCTAACTCCACTCCAATCTTTTCCCTCCTCGACCTTGTGTAGCTGTCTATCATCTTCCACCTTGTCAGCTCACTAATCACTTTGGTCTGTCTCATCACTCCTCCTGAGGGAGCATCTCACTTCTCCCACTCTGACACGATGAAGGGCTTCACTCAAAGCAACACCATTTCCTTTTCTCCCATTGATTTTGCTTGAACGTCCTGCAGCTTTCTTCTGGTTGAATGTCTGATGCAGGCTGTTATTATTTTACTTTCTTCTTTCTCTTTTTATTCTTGTTCTAAATACTCCCTTTTTATCTTATCTTGGTCAATATTCCTGCTTCCTAAGCTGCTTTCAGTCCTCAGGCTTATAGATTCTTGGGACATCTGTGCTTTTTGAGAAGCTTCTCTGAGGAACTTGCAAAAGTTGAAAATATTTGATGCATAAGTTGGTTACTCTGTATTACATATTGTCTTTACTGTAACAGTAAAAAATTCTGACATATAAAAATAATGTGAATCTTTTCCTGTTCTCATGAAGTTCTGTGTATTTTATTAAGGTCCTGTCCAGAGATGAGTGTGTTTAATAGGCTGATTGATTAGAGTTCAAGGGCGTGCATGTCCTTGTATGGGTGAAATGTAAAACATGGGAAGCATTGGTGAGCTTGAGTGACAAGAGTTAATAAATGTATAGTGAAAAATAAAGGGAACATAAGTAAGGTTTTGGAAGCTGAAATCAGACAAAGCCCTTGAGAAAATAAAGGAAGTAGGAAAGAAATTCGATCACAAATTTGGAGAATTACAAAGGGCCAAGAAGTGTCCTTGCCAAGTAGGATTAAGGAGAATCTCAAGGCACTTTATAGGTGCATTGTAAATCAAAAGTGTAGGTCCAATTCTGGACAATAGAGGACATTTCGAGAACTAGCACAAATTATCTGCATCACTCCCTCAAAAAATCCAGTCAAACTTGTGAGAGTGGACCTCCGCATGAGAAAGCCAGGCTGACCATCACTAATAAGTCTATCTTTTACCAAATCAACATACTCCCCCCTAATCTTACCATCATCTATGATCTTCTCCCTGGTAAACACCAATGAAAAGTTCTCATTGTGGACCTCATCCATTTCTCCTGCCTTTGTGACCAAATGCCCTCCGTTGTCTATGATTGCACATAACTTTTTGACTCCTACCACCTTGCTTCCAATTCTTTGAGGAATGCTACTTTTTGGGTGCATATGAATTTTCTTGCTGCAGTTTGATCAATATTTTTTGTGTTAATCAAGGGTCAGAAGCAATGATGTCACAAAACAGTGTTTCATGCCAACTGGTGTGGTATAGTTCTACAAGTAGGTACATTGGAATATCACCTCCTTCAGATTCTCCCCACCCCCATGTCAGAGGCCACCTTGACATGGGAACCCACTGCCATTGACCATCATCACTGTGAGAACCTGCTGTGGAGGTCTGGGAGGGAATCTTCACCAGAGGATTGTAGCAGCTCAGAGAGCTGCCTGACCACCGCCTCTCAAGGCAAATTAAGAATGGACAAAGTTGCTGGTCTTTCTAATTAGAAAATTCAATGAAGTTAACAAAGAATCCAGCTTTTTACTCTCTGCCTGGATTAAACCTGTAATTTGTACTGAGACTAACTGGTTCAACTCAACAAGTTTTGATGGGCTGATGCTTACGCCATCCATCGGTCTCATTTCCAGTACTCAAAGTTTAGCATCTACATTGTGGAAAGGTATGGATCATAAGCTCTTGTAATACTTTGCAGTGTTTGCACAGTGTGGCAGGGTGGAGCAGAGAAAAACTGAAGATGGAATGGTAGCCCTGGCCTGAGAGACCAAATGTCCTCCACCTGCCATGAATTGTCCTCAGCATTGGGAGCTGGCAGCTAGGAGGAGCACTGGGCAGATCTGCATGGGGCACGGTAAGAAGATGAAAGGAATATACTCCTTTACACAATTACAAAGATAGCCTCCTCCGCTAATCTGGTATTAATTCATGCAATGCATTTACAGGTCTTTCTTCTTTGACTGCTCCTGGAGCTGTGGACATGTTGCTTCCACTCTTTCCTGTGGGTTCTATGATGGTCAGTGATGCTAATGAGGGATGTCCAGAGTCTGCCACAGTCAGCCCAAGACACTGCTCAAACAGAAGCGATCAGTGCACAGTGCATTGAGGGAGCACATGGTAAAACAATATCTGAATGCGGAATAAAGGGAACAACTACAGAGAGAGTGTACAGAAGAGTAAAAAGAGTATAAGATCATAAAGGGGTGGAGTACAGTTCAACTTATCATACTAGGGCATTAATTTTCTTAAACACTGGGTTAGGCAGGATCTGGCCACATGCCATGAGTGTGCAGGGAGTGTAGAGGAGGGGACTGAGGATGGAACTTTGTGAAGCAACCCACACAGAATACTGAAGGAACTCAGCAGGTCAGGCATCAGCTATGGTTATGGAGAAGCAATTGATGTTTCAGGATGAAGTACTTCTGTTGGACTAGAAAGAAAGAGGGAAGAAGCCAGACTAAGTGGTTCAGGGAGAGGGGATGTATACTAGCTAGAAGCGAGATGGGTGGAGAATGGGAAAATGGAGTGAGATGCTGACAGGTGACAGGTGGGAAAGGTAAAGGGCTGAAGAATGAGGAATCTGATAGGACAGCAGAGAGCACACCTGCTCTAAAGGTTAACTTGCAGGTTAAGTCAGTGGTGAGGAAGTTATATGCAATGTTAACATTCATTTCAAGAGGACAAGAATATAAAAACAAGGATGGATTGCTGAGAATTTATAAGGCACTGGTGAGGCCTCACTTGGGGTATCATGAGCAATTTTGGGCCCTTTATCGAAAGAAAAGTTGTGCTGACATTGGAGAGGATTCCAGAATGGAAAGAGTTATGTTATCATAAGAAGAATGCTTGATAGCTTTGGGCCTCAACTCACTGGAATTCAGAAGAGTGAGGGATGACCTCACTGAAAATTATCAAATGTTGAAAGGCATTGGAGGATGTTCCCTATAGCGTGCAGAGGATGTTTCCTATGTGGGGAAGTCTAAGACCAGAGAATATATATATATATATCAATGATCTGGATGATAATGTGGTAAATTGGATCAGAAAACTTGCTGATGATACAAAGATTGTAGGTGTAGTGGACAGTGGGGAAGGTTTTCAAAGCTTGCAGAGGGATTTGGACCAGCTGGAAAAATGGGCTGAAAAATGGCAGTTGGAGTTTAACACAGACAAGTGTGAGGTATTGTGCTTTGGAAGGACAAACTAAGGTAGAACATACAAGGTAAATGGTAGGGCACTGAGGAGTGCAGTAGAACAGAGGGATCTAGGAATACAGATTCAAACTTCCCTAAAAGTGGTGTCACAGGTAGATAGGGTAGTAAAGAGAGCTTTTGGTACATTGGCCTTTATAAATCTATTGAGTTGGAATGTTATGGTGAGGTTGTATAAGGCATTGGTGAGGCCGAATTTGGAGTATTGTGTACAGTTTTGGTCTCCAAATTACAAGAAGGATATTAATAAGGTTGAAAGAGTGCAGAGGAGGTTTACAAGGATGTCGCCGGGACTTGAGAAACTGAGTTACAGAGAAAGGTTGAATAGGTTAGGACTTTATTCCCTGGTGTAGAAGAATGAGGGGTGATTTGATAGAGGTGTATAAAATTATGATGGGTATAGATAGAGTGAATGCAAGCAGGCTTTTTCCACTGAGGCTAGGGGAGAAAAAAAAACAGAGGACATGGGTTAAGGGTGAAGGGGGAGAAGTTTAAAGGGAACGTTAGGGGGGGCTTCTTCACACAGAGAGTGGTGGGAGTGTGGAATGAGCTGCCAGATGAAGTGGTAAATGTGGGCTCACTTTTAACGTTTAAGAAATACTTGGACAGGTACATGGATGAGAGGTGTATGGAGGAATATGGGCCAGGTGCAGGTCAGTGGGACTAGACAGAAAAACAGTTCCACACAGCCAAGAAGGGCCAAAAGGCCTTTTTCTGTGCTGTAATGTTCTATGGTTCTATGGTGCTAATACAGCTTCAGAAGAGAGCGGCGTCCATTTAGAACGGAGATGAGGAAGAATTTCTTTAGCCAGAGAGAGGTCAATCTGTAGAATTCTTTGCCATATTCGTCGCGATGGAGGGGAAGTGTTTGGGCGAAGTTAAGGCAGAGATAGATAGGTTGTTGATGAGTCACGGGGAGAAGGCAAGAGACTGTGGGTGAGAGGGAAATTCATTAGCCATGATGAAATGTCGGAGCTGAGTCGATGGGCCGAATGGTCTAATTCTGTTCCTATGTCTTATGGTCCTATGGAACCAGCACGAACACCCACTCATTGCGGGAAGGGTTCGGGGAATGAGTGGATCAGACCACGCATTGTGTCAGCTCAGTTGGCTTCTGCCTTTGGGCTGGACTCGATTCAGCGACGGGGATGGAGAGGCCAAGCGGGAGGAAAACTCCCCGACGAACTGAAGCGGCGCCGATGATTTGGGAGAGTCTGAGAGCTGAGGTGTCGGAAGAAAGTTGAAGACTTTGTGGAAATTGTCCGAGTTCATAGAACTTTAACAACCACTGTGTGAGTGTGAGCTGGAGAGCTGCAGGTGTTCGTAAAAAAAAGTCAGCTCCAGGCATTTCCGTATATTATCGCTTGACCGAACTTTCTCAAGCTTCGTGTCCTCACTGAAACCGAAGAGGCGCTCATATTCAGTCGTGAGAAATGGATTTCTCTGATCAAAGTCTGAGGGTTTAGGCAAAACAACATAATTCGCCGGCGATTTCCAAAGCTAGTGATTTCAGGCCGATTTCACTGAGCGAATCAATTTTCGTTTTCGCTTTGCTCTTTATCGTAACAGGTAGGTAAAGTGATTTTAAAACATTCAATATACACGTATTTACGCGGACTGCACAGAATCCGATAACTGTACCACACACAAAATACAGGTCCTGATGAAGGGTCTCGGCCCGAAACGTCGACTCTTTACTCTTTTCTGTAGATGCTGACTCACCTGCTGAGTTCCTCCAGCATTTTGTGTGTGTTGCTTGAATTCCCAGCATCGGCCGATATTCTCGTATAAGTAACCGCATTTTCACAACGTGCGCTTTATCCTGCGGACCGTTTCTCGTTCCTCGTTCTCCTTCCTTGTCTTTGGCTTCTCAGAACAAAAAAGAGAAATTTCACATTGATTTGTGCTTCAACTGCGGAGTGAGAGACAAATGGGAAAATGGGCACCGAGTAAATACTTGCACAATTCATGGACCGGCTTTCAAACAATCACATTTATTGAATTTTACACGTCATTTTGCCCGTGATGTCGGAAGTGTGACATTTTGTTTCAGGGTTACTGCTCTCCTCCCATGTTCGGTATTGAGGACCGGATACGGGCTGATATGTTACAGACCAAGCGCCTCTTGATGATCCATTCCGACTCCCCGTCCGAGCGTAAGCCGCCAAGATCCAAATGATCCCAGATACAACACGGCCTATTTATGTATTTATTTCTTCTGTTTTAACGTGAACGGGGTGGGGGGGGGGGGGGGGGGCTTATACAGCCAGACATTTATATTGTGTGGAAATAGAAATCAGAGTTCACCAGACCTCGGTGAACAAATCTCTGTCTAAATACACTAATGTGCAACTGAGTGTTGGGTTTCCTAACAGATATCAGAGAGTCCAGATGTAAACCCGCCGCTCCTCCCTCCCCATCATTCTCAACACAGCTGATCACCACCCCACCCACCCACCCCCAGGGGAGCCCATTGCGCTGATCTCTCTGCTCACACATGACTGCACTGCCAAACACCCCAGCAATCACATTGTCAAGTTCACCGATGACACCACAGTGGTGGGACTCATCACCAACAACGATGAGATGACCTACAGAAAGGAGGCCGAAGTGCTCAGGGACTGGTGTCAGGAAAATGAACTGGTCCTTAATGTCAACAAGACAAAGGAGATGGTTATGGACTTCAGGAGAACTCACACCCCTTATTACATCAGCGGCACAGCGATGGAAACTGCGATCAGTTTCAAACTCCTGGGGGTGTTCATCACTCATAACCTCTCGTGGTCCCACAACACATCCGTCACCGTCACAAACGCTCATCAACACCTCTACTTTCTGAGGAGGTGGAAGAGAGCTGAGCCAATTGCAGACCAATGGCATTCTGCAGATGCGCAGTGGAGAGCATCCTGTCAAACTGCATCACCACATAGTACAGAAACTGTACCGTGACGGACAGGAAGGACCTATAACAAAGTCAGGGCTGTCCATTGCACCGGCCGCACCAGCCTAGGTGCCAGAAAAGGGCCAGTAGCATCTTGAAGGATCCCACCCACCCTGCTCACGGACTGTTTGTCCCACTCCCATCAGGGAGGAGGCTACGTAGCATCCATACCAGGACCACCAGATTCAAAAACAGGTACTTACCCTGATTAATACCTCCACCCTGTAATTCCGCCGCCTCTTTGTCAGTCACCTTCTGCGTCACTTTATGGGCAGACAGTCAATGGACGTATATTCAGTAAGCGATCTTATGTATTTAGATTTATTGTGTTTTAATTATTATTGTGTTTTTATCTCTTGTGTTTCTGTAGCTGCATTAGATCCTGACTAACAATTACTTTGTTCCCCTTTACATTTGTGCGCAGGAAATGATATTAAAAAATCTTCAATCTAGAGTGTTGAACAACAGGCGTCCTGTGTTCTCTAAATAACTCCATGTGTCACTGATGTCTCAATTTCTACCTTGCCCTTCTTAAATATATTTAGTGACTTGACCTTTTTCTAAATGTGTCTGAATTTTTTTCTCCGCAGCTCAATCCCTCCATCCTGAAACTGCAATTTGGCACATCTCTGCAATTCAGATCTTAGGGAGGAATCAAATCAGAATCACCCATGTTAGAACAGAGTGACGTTTAATGTCTTTATTCAAATATTCAAAGTACATGTATTATCAAAGGATGTACATACTATACAACCTTGAGATTCATCTCCTAACAGGCAGCCACAAAACATGGAAACCCAAAGGAATCTGTATAAAAAGACTATCCAGCGCCCAAAGTGACGGGAGAGAAAACACACTCCCATAAAAAAAGAAAATGACTGAAAATATTCCCTTTGTTTGAGCACACAAGGGCCCAAATTATGTTGACAATTGTTTATATTATGTGGAAATAGACAGGAAACTAAATGCATACATAGAATAGGTGCCCTTCACTACGACCGTGTGAAGACTTTTCTCCATTCATGCCTCTGCATCCCGAATTTGCAATCCCTTGTTTACTCTCCTCAGCCGGAGAAAGAATACCCTTTGTGTTCAAACTCTCGAGATCTGTCAAAACGCCATACATTTGATACAATCTTCACTAAATCTTCAAAACCTTCATGTAACTGGGCCACATTGACTCAATCTCCCTTCATATCTCAGTCCTGCCATCCCCAGGAATCAGTCTGGTGAATTGTCCCCTCACTGTCTGAACTGCAAGTATATCCATTCTTAGCTGAAACTGAACTGCACACAACACTTCACTGAACAGATTCCATTTCCCTGTGTGTCTCTGGCAGGTAAACTGAATGGATTTGAGGTTTCCATCAAAACAAACCCCCCAGCAGTGGAATTTGGACACATCCTGGAGGTGACCAGCAGTACAACGTGTAACAACCCAACGATGATTATGGAATATAAACCAGGGAAAAATCCCAACAGAAATCATGTTGATAAGTGGATTACAAACCAATTTCCCAGTGTCCAGACGTGGTACTTCACAGTGCCCTGTACTGTAATCTATGGATCTGAAAGCCATGAAGGAGGTCAAACGGGTGGTCCCAGTATACAGTAACTGATATCTCTTGTTCTAAATACATCCCAGAACAGAGTATAACAGGATGAAAGGCAGCAACATAAGATGATGTATCACTTGAAAACATTACACAGAAGAATGCTGTTGTGTACCACGTGATGCAGAGCACTGCCTGCTGGGAAATAGATCTACACTTCACTCACCCACAATGAGTTCGCAGTCTGGGACATGTTCAGGAATTGATATTGAACAGAGACAATTTTACAGAAATTCTGTAGAGAGTCTCAGGTCAGGAAACATGTGTTGCTGTTTCACAGACCATAGTGTTGGACCAATGCGCTGATTCACAGGATTAGCGGATTAACGGATATTCAGAGCTGAGTCTCACGGTGACAGAATCATAGTTTGCTGTGACAGATGAATGGTTTTCTTTTGGTGCAGACTGAAGAGATTCATCAGACTGGGAATGTCACAGGGTGGGAAGATCCACAGCACACTGGTTGTTGAGTTGATTTTTGATTTAGAATTTTCCAGTGTCTACTGCCAATCATGATTCTCCTTTGACAGATCAAAACTTAAGTGTTGTTCCACCTCCTGAAGTGCAGGAAGTTAACAAACCATATCAGCTGGAGTGCACTGGCCCGAAGGTCTATCCACAGAACAGACTCGTACTCACCTGGCTCAGAGGGAGGGAGGTCGTTCGACGTAATTCCACAGAGGACCCAGGATTCCCAGAAGGTAGTCCATTGAAGAATGTCCTTAATTTCAATGCAAGTATTTCTGATGATGGAATGGTGTACACCTGCTTGGCAGAGTTGATCTTGGACTCTAACACGACCAAACAAATCACAAATGCATCTGTGACTCTGCAAACTTCCCGTGAGTTCCATTTTAACAATAAATTTACATCTGCTTTTGGGAATAGTTTGAACTGAAAGATTCTGTTGACAATAAATACAGTACAATTTTAGTAAAGCGCAGCCAAGAGTGATCTTTATGGAGGTTGTAGTCAGGAACTGGCTACTCCAAAGGAGGAAGTAAGATTAAGACTTCTTGTAGGAGCAGAAAGCGAGATGCAACAGTTAACACAATAAAGGAATTGAAAACTCTGCAGATGTGTAAATCGTATCTGGGTGGTGAAGGGGGACTGGAATCAATCAGAAATCATGAAAGGGATTTGTGCCTACAGGCAGAGGGAATGGAATACGGAATGAATACTTTGTTCACTCTTTACCAAGGGAGAATATGATGCCAACACTCGGAGAAAGCAGAGGGAAGTATGAGAATGGACGGGTAAATATGAATGAGAAGTTATTAGTAGGATAACCATGCTCGAAGTTTGTAATTCACCTGGTGCAGAGAGGATAGAGAATGATGGAGAGTGTGGAAGGACTTGACATAATCTCCTAATCCTTCCCGAATTGGGAAGGTGCAGGGAGGTGGAAAGTGTCAAAAAGGTCTTAAGGAGGTAATCAGAAGCTGCTGGTCCATCGCTATAGTGGCAGTGATGGGGAATATGGTGGAAACATTAATATGGGAATACCTAAAGGGGCACAAAGACAGATGAGTTTATAAAATAACCAACAGGGTTTGTAGATGAGACTGACTTCCTTGATGAAGTAATAACAGGGATTGATGAAATTGAGTGATATCCTCTTGAGGATTTTCACACTGTGACATAGTTCCATATTGAAGTGAGGTAAGTGAAAGCATCTCACAGAATATTCGGCTCATTTGGACTAAGGAGTAAAAGTTGGCTTGAGGACTGAAAGAGGAAATTTAAATCTCGTCTGTGATGCGAAAACAAGATTCAAGTTAAGGTTACATTGAGATTGATTCATGAGTACATGATGATGTACTGCTTGTGGTTGGAGCACCAGACAGAGTGAGAAAGTGAAAATTAGGGAAAACATCCTGAAGAATGAAGCACGTGACTTAAGTGGTGGATTAGGTATAAAGGGCTCCCAGATGTGTGACCTGGCCAGTCTCCAGCTCCGTCCATCTGTATTTACCACTGCAAACTGAACTGCAGTGAATTTCTTGTGTCTTGCAGCCTTTCCAGAGCCTCCAAGGATCCTCAGCAGTGACCCTGTAGAAGTGAATCAGGAGGTCACATTAACATGTGAGGTCCCAAATGTCTATCCAGCTGCGAAGATGAGAGTACGATGGTTTTGGGACAGTGAACAACAGAATTCAGTAACAACTCAGTCAAATTCCAGCACAGTCAGGGAAACAATTACATGGGAGTATGAGAAACCGGTCTGACTGAATCACCTGCACGGCAGATTTTGAGGATTGTCCATCAATTCCACCGAAGAACGATAACTTTTCCATTGAGGTTTACGGTGAGTATGTTCACAGCACTCAGACAAGGACCAGAACTCAGTTTCCTGTTGTTCGGCAGTGGTGTTTCCTCAAGCAATTGTGTCTCTGTTGATTGAACTGGTAGCCTGAGTCACAAAACATCAGAAGTCAATGGGGCCATTTCCCAGTGAAATTATTAGTTCTTAATTGTAAAATGGTGATCAAGGGATATAAACATAAGGCTGCAGGTGTTAGGACATGCACCCAATTGCATCAACTTCCGGGGTTTAGACGCTCTAGCTCTCCGGAATATGGATAGCTGGTGCTGACCCTTTGAAGATTCAGGCTGCCCTGATAATTGGCAGTCCTGTTTTGGCTCCAGTATTTAATATTTAAGGATAACCTGAATTGAAGTTCTCTGCTCAGGTTTGGTGGGCTCGGGTCGACTTTTGGTTGGAGAGGGCTTGGCTCGGAGGAGTGGAGGTTGTGGATAGTGGTGCTGGCTGTGGATAGTGTGAGGTTGTTGGGAAATAGTGTAGGCTCAGGTAGGGGGGAGGATCTGGAAAAGAAACCACAAATAGAAGGTTTGGGTGAGTGGGGGGTTGGTGGAAGGAGGTTGGAATGAAGTGGAATCTAGATCTGGAAAATGGAAAAAGAAACATAGTATTGGAACGATTTCAAGTGACAGAGAGGAAAAGCAGGGTATTTTGGAAAAAAATGGAAAGAAGATTTCAAGATACAGGTTAAATTTGACCCGGAACAGCTTTCATTGATCAATCCCATTAAATTAATTTCAGAATTAAAATTGGCTATAGGGAATATAGATTGTGTTTGTACTTTAAGAGGAGGGAATGTGTTAATCGTTTGTAAGGACAACAAAGCAGTGTGAGAAGACATTGTGATTAAAGACTTTACTTGGCAAAAAGATTATGTCTATGTGACCAAATGAAAATAGAGGTATAGGGGTGTTATAAAGGGTGTTCCTGTGGAAATTTCGATAGAAGAGGCTAAACCTCATTTATTGCAAGGCAAGGTGAAGCAGGTAAAGAGATTGCAAGTAGTCAGAAATAGGGAAAGGATGGATAGTTTATCTATATTGATATGTTTTGATAAAGTGAATCTCCCTGATAGTTAGTTTGGAGTATGTTAGATATAATGTTCAAGGTAATATTCCACCCCTGCTTAGATGTTACAAATGTCAGATGTTTGGGCGTGTTGTGGCAGAATGTCAAGGGAAACTAAGATGTAGTAAGTGTGGTGCAGAACATAAGTATGGAAATTGTGAAGGCGTTAAGGTTAAATGTTGTAATTGTGGAGGAGAACATAGTGGAGCTTAGAGAGGAAGTGAAGGCAGCTGAAGTTCAACAGGTTAAAGTACAGTAAAGTGTGTCTTATGCAGAGGCCTTGCAAGAAGTTAAACTGAACATTGATAAAGTATTACCAGTCAGACAGAATGTGAAATCAACAGCTATATCTCGGTATCATACTTGTCTTGCTAAAGATACTTCCTAGTTGATAAAATGAAGTATGTGATGCTCGTAACGGATTTGGTGAATTGTTATGCTCAGACATCTAATTGTACTGAGAAAATTAAAATAATTATGAAAGCTGCTGAAAAGTATCTGGGTATAGATACTGTAAATGAAGCTCTGATGGGTGAAGTCTCCTTGTGAAGGTACATAATCGGTATAAGCATATTGCAGTAGAATGTGAGAAGCCTAATTTCTAATGATCAAGACTTTGAGAAGATTATTTCTGATTTATCAAATCCACCTGATGTGGTATGTATTCAGGAAACCTGGTTGTTACCACATTTAAGTTTTTCCTTGCAGGATTATATTGTAGTTAGTTGTGATAGATTAAATTGTATAGAGGGTGGTGTTGCAAGTTTTATAAGGAAAGGGATTTGTGGATGTAATTGAATTATCTGATTCAACAGGTAGGGGCATTAAAACAGCAAATTTTTACAACCCTTCTGGAAAGCTTTCAATTGATATGTTGGAAAGCATATAGCAATGATAGTATCGGTGAAGTAGATTTTCTGTGTGTGAATTTAAGAAATCTATTAATAGTGCAGATCAGATGGCTCCAGGAAAGGATGATATATGTTATTATATGTTTAAATATATGGCCAACAACTCTTGAGATCATATGACAATTTTTGAATCTTATTTGGACTTTAGGCTATCTTTCCTCCTCATGGAAAATGGCAATAGTAGTGCATATTCTAAAACCTGGGAAACCCCAATCAGATCCTTCTAGTTATAGCCCAATATCATTAAAGTCTCACTTGTGTAAACTTATGGAACACACAATAATAGAGCAGTTGAAGTATATTTTGGAAAAAATTAGGTGATATAATGTTTTATCAGAACAGATTTTGGAAGGGTAGAATGACCTTGGATTCAGTTTTATGTTTAAAAGATGATATTTGGAAAGCACAGGTAAATAAAAGTTGTATTAGCAGTATTTTTTTTCTGAGGACAATGCAAATGATATGTTATGGGAAGAGGATCTTTTAATTAAATTATGGAAATTAGGAGTGAGAGGAAGACTATATAATTTTCTTCTGATTTTTTTATTTGGTTTGTCTATGCAGGTAAAGGCAGGGGAAGTATATTCAGGTTCTATGAGATGGAGAATGGAACCCCACAGGGCAGCATTTATAGCCCTTTATTGTTTTAACATTATGATTAATGATATTTTCTCTGAGATAGATACTGGGGTGGGTCAATCACTTTTTGCAGATGATGGAGCATTATGGATCAGAGGTAGAAATTTCAATTTGACTGCATATAGGAGGTAACTTGCAATTAAAAAGGTTGAGTAGTGAGTAAAATAGATGAAGTTTTAAAGCTTTCAGTAGCTAAAACACGTTAAATGTCTTTCAAAGAGGTTTAATAGACCTGCACTTAATTTGAGAGTATATGGTCAAACACTTGAAGTGTCAATGGTAAGATTTTTTGGCCTGTGTCTGATTATAAGCTGATGTGGAAGTACCATATCAATAAGACAATTGACAAATGTAGAGGGGCATTAAATAGCCTTGGGTTTCAATGTGGGTTTTCTTGGGGTGCTACACAAAAAATCCCTAACCATTTACACAGAATATAGAACATAGAAATCTACAGTACATTACAGCCCCTTCGGCCTACTGCGCTGTGCCAATCATGTAACCTACTCTAGAAATTGCCTACAATTTTCCCACCCAATAGCCCTCTATTTTTCCAGGCCCCATGTATCTATCTAGGAATCTCTTATAAGAACCTAATGTATCCATCTCTACCACCACCGCCAGCAGTGCATTCCACGCACCAATCACTCTCTGTGTGAAAAACTTACCTCTGACATCCCCTCTGTTCTTACTTCCAGGGACGTTAAAACTATGCCTCCTCATGTTAACCATTTCAATCCTGGGGAAAAAACCTCTGGTTATTCACACAATCAATGCCTCTCACCATCTTATATATCTCTCTCAGGTCACATCTCATCCTCCATCACTCCATGGAGAAAAGGTCAAATTCACTCAACCTATTCTCATAAGACATGCTCTCCAATCCAGGCAATCCAGGAAACAACATTGTGAAAAAACCATTATTTAAAATCTTCAGGGCATTTTGGGGTGATTTGGTTTTCAGTTGATAACAAACTAGTAGGGGTTTTATTTCCCAACTCTCTACACCACTCCAGTCCAGTTGGTAGCGGTAATGCATCTTTAAGTTGGACTGCCAACTGCCATTAAGAGTCAGAAGAAGAAGGTTCTGTGCTCAATTGTCAGTTCGATTTTGCATCTTTATCTTGCATTTAGTTTAGAATCCTGCCTTCCTCCCCGTCTCGTATCCTGTCTCAAATACTCCAACACTTGTATCCTTACTATCCTTGCCTAGGGGTGTCGTTGTGGTACGACTTAGCCAACATAGATCCACTGGGGTATTGGTGCCTTTTGTCAGCTGTGGCCAGCCACAGGAAGAAAAAGTCAAGACGGAGCCTGGAGATACACCACCTCCAGGTCGTCATGTGCTAACTATCACAGGGAGAATGCCAGAGTCACTGAGGTGAGGCTGTCGGTCGCTCTGCGGTGCCAAGTTAACTTCCGGCCACAGAGAGATTCGGTAATGACCTGGTCTCTTGCCGCGGCTTCTTTACTCAATGCTTGTTGGTGTTCAACCGCCAGCCATGACACTACCCTTTGGAGAGCAGAAAGGTGGCCTTAATGATCTCTGTCCTGACCGGCAGGAGCCTCGCCTGAGCGAAGGTCGGAGATTTCCTCGGATTTGGAGGAATTCATGGATGCCATGAGGAGGGCATTCCCTCATCCCGCTGAAGCAAGCAGAGATCAGACCGTCTGGTGAAGGTGTGTCAGGGTAGTCAGTCAGGAGCTGACTACGCCATTGAGTTTCGGACTTTGGTCCAAGAGCGGCCTTGGTCACTCTCTACCGCCACAGCCGCCCAAGTGAACTAAAGGACGCCCTTGGCTTGGGGGAGCTGGTAGAGGACTTAGAGGCTCTGATTGATCAGTCCATCGCCTTGATAATCGTTTGGCAGAGCGAGAGTAGGCCTGCCTCAAAAGGTCAGAGAGGAGTCTGAGCCCAGCCTCAACACATCACAGTTCCACATCCCGACCTCTGACAATGACTAGCCCATCTCCTGCTCAGGATCCTGTCAACCCACGCAAACCTGCCACACAAGACTGTCCGTCGATGAGAGGTTCCAGCGTTAGAGTTGAGGTTGCTAATATTACTGTGGGGAAGCAGGTCACCTCCGGGCCAAATGTCCGAAGCTGCAGCTGACAGGAGAACTGTTAAGTTCGGTGTTGGGTGGACTGTGATAGTTGCAGCCACTACCCCCGACCCCATGGGTTTCGGTGTCACGCTGAAGGCTGGGATCTCCTGGGGAAAGAATCCATGAAAGGTGAATTCTTTTTGGGCCCAGGGGCAGCTGGTAATTTCCTGGATTTGGAGACTTCCCATTGGCTCAACATACCACTTAGGAGTTGAGCCAGCCCCTGCCCGCTACTGTCCTGGACGGCCTTCCGTTTGATTCCGGGCAGATCCAGCAGCAGACTTCCGTGACACTTCACACGCTCTTGATCTTTTCAACGTCTTCAAGTTCCTTGGATCTGATCACCTTATTTTCACTCTAGTTGTCCAGTCCCCCAACCAGGAAGCCCTCTCCAATTCTTTTTTCTGGACACCAGATCCAACCAGTTCTCCTCCGCCACCACTTTTCCTCCGTCTGGTGGAACTGGTCCTCAATCTCAATAATTTCTCCTTCAGCTCCTTCAGACCAAAGGTGTAGCAATGGGCACTCATATGGGTTCCTGCTACATGGAACAGTCTATATTCCAAGCCTGCACTGGTATCACTCTCCCACTTTTCCTATGCTCCGTCGGTGACTGCATTGGTGTGGATTCCTGCACCCCTGTGGAGCTCATCAACTTTGCCTCCAATTTCCACTCTGCCGTCAAATTTACCTGATCTATTTCTGACACTTCCCTCCCCTTCCTTTACCTGTCTCTACCTCTGGAGACAGCTTATCTGCCAATGCCTTTTATAAATCCACTGATTCTCACAGCTACCTGGACAAAACCTCTTCCCATCCTGTTCCTTGAAAAACTGCCATCCCCTTCTCTCAGTTCCATGGCATCTGCTCTCGGGATGAGGCTTTTCATTGCACATGAAGGAAGTGTCCCCCTTCAAAGAAAGGGGCTTCCCTTCCTCCACCATCAACGCTGCCCTCACCCGCATCGCTTCTATTTCACGTACGTCTCCCCTCGTGCAACTTTCCTGCCACCCCACCAGGGACAGGGTTACAGGGTTCCTTTTATCTTCACCTACCACCCCACAAGCCTTCACATTCAGCACATAATTCCCTGTAACGTCCGCCATTTCCAATGGGATCCCGCCCCCCCCCCCCACCCACACACTGTCTGCTTTCCACAGGTATCACTCCCTACATAACTCCTTTGTCCATTCGTCCCTCCCAACTCATCCCCCTCCTGGTGCTTGTCCTTGCATGCAGAACAAGGCAACAAGTGCTCCACCTGCCCCTACACCGCCTCCCTCACTCCTTCCAGGTGAGGTGACACTTCACCTATGAGTCTGTTGGGTCATCGACTGTGTCCGGTTCCCCTGGCATGTCTCCTGTGTATCGGTGAGATGCAACATGGTTTGGGAAACTACTTCGCCGAGCACCTACACTCCGTCCGCCAGGAAGTGCGGGATCTCCCAGAGGCCACACATTTCAATTCCACTTCCCATTCCCGTTCCGACATGTCAGTCCATGGCCTCCTGTACTGCCGTGATGAGGCCACACTCAGGTTGGAGGAGCAACACCTTGCATTCCATCTGGGTAGCCTCCAACCCGATGACATGAACATTGATTTCTCAAACTTTCAGTAATGCCCCCTTCCTTCACCATTCCCCATCCCCTTTTCCCCCTCTCACCTTATCACCTTACCTGCCCGTCACCTCCCTCTGGTACTCCCCCCCTTCCCTTACTTCTATGACCTACTGTCCTCTCCTCTCAGATTCCCCTTTCTCGAGCTTCCCGGCTCTTCATCTCACCACTCACCCCGCTCCCGGTTTCACCTATCACCCACTACCTTGTATTTCTTCCTCTGCCCCACACCTTCTTACTCTGACTTCTCATCTTCTTTTCTTCAATCCTGATGAAGGGTCTCGGCCCAAGAGGTCGACTGTTTACTCTTTTCCATAGAAGCTGCCCAGCTTGCTGAGTTCCTGGAGCATTTTGTGATGTTTGAGAAGAAAAATAATTTATTGTATACCTTTCTCTGACACTAAATGTACCTATTGAAGCTGGTTGTTAGCCGGCATTGGTCTTGCAAATGAGGTTAGAGGATCATGCAGAGGTCATTAGTTTCTGTATCATTGAGTCTCCTCACATTATTCCTGATCATCAGCCACCCTTGGCTGTCCCAGCATAACCTTCCCATAAACCGGAGGGAAGGGACAAACTTTGCGTGGTGCAGTCAGTGCAAGAAGGTATGTTCTTGGTTTGATGCTCCAACTCCCAGAGTCTCCCATGAGGCCACACTCGGGTTGGAGAAGCAACTCCTGGTGGTCCGTTCAGGTAGCCTACAACCTAATGGCATGATCATCGGTATCTCCAACATCCAGCAATTTATTTCCCCTCCCCTTTTCCATTTCCCCTTCTGGATTCATCTCATACCCCTTCTCTTCCTCACCTGCAGTCACCTCCCTGTATACACCCTTCCTCCTTCCCCTTTATCACTTTCCACTCCTTCTTCAAACCTTAACCTTTTCCGCCTAGCAACTCCAAGACTTCATCCCCACCTAACTTCTAACTTGGCTTCATCTATCACCTTCCAGCTTTTACTCCTTCCCCCTCCCTCTACCTTCTTATTCTGATTTTCCCCCATTTCCTCTCCAGTCTTGACCCAAAAAGTCACTTCCTCTCCAAAGATGCTGCCTGATCAGCTGAGTTCCTGAATGTTGTGTGTGTTACCAGGAAGAACTGTAAATCAGTCAGAATTTCCTGTGTAATGAAAGATGAAGTTGGACACCAGCATGCAGGAAACTCAACAAACCCTCTGTTTGTAGAGTATGTGAACTCATCCCACATGGGAGTGGCAGAGGAATAACACTATTAACAACACCGGGAAGTAACTCATTCAGAATTTCCTATGTAGTTAAAGCTGAAACTGAACAATCAAAATGAAGAAACAAACATCTCGCAAAGAAATAAAGAAGCAATTTGCAGTAAGACAATCGAAAAACGTTTTAAAACTGGCAGAAATCCAGTGTTCTGGGTCAGGGATGAATGCTGTCTGGGATATTGGGAATTGTGTGGGGATTTTGATCATTATCAGCCACATGACACACAGACAGTGGATGTGATGGTACAGACTGACCATACAGTTGCTTTAGCTACATTAGTCCAGTCAGGCAGAGGGAACGCAGGACATGCTTTGAGGAAGCTTCTAACAATGTTTTTTGTTGTTACAGTTTTCTCCAACCCTGAAATCTACATCCCAATCGCCACTGAGGGTATTCCAGTGAATATTATCTGCAGAGTGTTTGATGTCTCAAGCAAACTTCAACTCAGACTGAAGGAGGGAAGTGAGATATTAGTGAGCAGGTCAGCCAGTACTAGGCTGACTATCTACCACACTGTGAATCCATGAGCAGAGCTGAATGGACAGCAGTTCACCTGCGAGGCCGAGCTGACACTTCACCATCACTCCAACACCATTGTTAAACGACAGTCCGCCACTCTCGATGTCCCTGGTGAGTGACATCACACTGGTACCACCTGGTAGTGATGTGTGAGGTTATCTGTTGTTAGTTATTTTCATTTTATTTTGTTGCCTTTGTGGTATATGTCAGTGATTCTTTAAGCAGAAGGTTTAAATAAGAATTCTGGATATGTGTTGAAGAAAGCATAGAACTACAGGAATTATCAATAGCCAAGTCTGAAGTTCAAGCTTTCAGTAAACAGTGGGCTATGACACTCAAAAGCTCAAATTTCATTTATTGTCAAAGTGCATATATATAATCAAATGAGCTAAAGTCCGCAGAGTCCGTCCACAGACCCTTAGTTCAGCGCAGAGACGAGTAAGCTTCATGAGTAGTGATCTGAACTGGCCTGAACCACACCCTGATCGCTTCAATCTGGCCCCATGCCTTTGTCCAGACATTAAGTTCAATCGCTTCGATACGCTCTGTGGCCTGAACACTGCCACCTCAATTCAGCCTGTACCCAATCTTTCTGATTCAGGACGTCACTTAAGTCATCCAAACATTAGGCTTAGGCCTCAAATCAGCGTGCACCCAACTTTTGCAATTCGGCCCGGTGCTTAAATCAGTCGAGCCTCAGGTCTTTCTCACTCTCGGTGATTACTCCACTGTGCTATGTTATCAATTTTTACTATACTTTTGTAATTGTATGTTTTTCTGCTATCATAATTGTACACACTGCATGTGACTGTGTTTTGCACCTTGGCCCCGGAGGAAAGCTGTTTCATTTGGATGTGTTCACAGGGATGTTTGAATGACAGTTATACCTGGGGAATGGTTCTGCAAGCTCACTGCTGACTTCAGACACAAAAGAAACTCATCAATTCTGACCTGTCCATAACATCCCAGCACTTTTCCCTCACAGTTACCAACTCCAGTTACAGTGAAAACAACCGCACGGGGCTAATTTCCTGTTACATGCCTGTGGTGATACTCAGCTGTGGAGAGAGGCTCCTCATCCCATCAGTCCCATAGGTGCGCACTTGCTTGCAAATTAACCCAAAGCTAGATCCGCATTTCAGACTCAAGTATCTTCTTTTGAATTAGTTCAATGTTTTGAAGTTACAAAACATAACATGGGCAACAAGGTTTTTAAATGAACACAAGGCAGCTATTGACTTGTTAAACTACAGCGAGACATTTGAACTACAACAAAAGACAGTGAGCAAAAATACGTGGCCCAACACATACAGTAACATCAAGGCAAATATAATCGCCAATGAGAAACAAGTACCTATTTTGCTAGTACATGGGGTGGAAAGGCATACAGTTTGCTTTGAAGTTTGAATGCTCCAACTAAGCCATTCAAAATTAGCTTTGCTGATGTTGTCAAAGTAATGTAGGAACATTTGGAACTATAAATCAAGGGATATGGGGACAAGGCAGGGACTGGGTATTGATAGTGAATGATCAGCCATGATCTCAGAATGGCGGTGCAGACTCGAGGGGCCTATGGTCTACTTCTGCACCTATTGTCTATTGTCTATTGTAAAGCCTCTGTTGATTACAGAACGCTTTAGGATTCACAAGTGTAGTCAAAGACAAGGAGTCCTTTTGAGCGTATGTGGCGGAATTCAGGGATTATCTGTCTGAATATTGTCAGTTTGGTAATGATGCACTGAGAGATCATTTAGTTTGTGGAATCTTAAAAGAAAGCATCCAAAAGCTGCTGCTAACTGAAGCATGACTTGAATTTAAAGGAACAGTTTAAATTGCTGTTTCAATGGAAACAGCAGACAGAAGCAATTGAGTTGAAGACGGGAATGAAAGTGAGCATGAATAAATTTGTAGCATGTAAACAGAAACCAGCCTGGACAATAAATTTTGTTACTGTTGTGGCAGGGGCTCATGCAGATCAAACAAATCCAGATTTAAAAGAGAAACTCACAGAAAATGCAACAAAGTAGATTGCGTACAAAGAGCCTGTTGTGTAGACATAAATAAATTGACTGCACGGGGAAAAGACGAAGATTAAAAAGAGAAGTTGCAGTTTGAAAAAGAACACCAATCTGCATGTTGTTGATGAAAAATCTGATAATAATGAGAGTGACTTGGGTCTGTAGCCTTGAGATTTAGTGTGAAAATTAACAACAGACAAGCAATATGGCGCACTCCAGAGGGAGCGGCAAATTCATTTAAATGGAATTTCACACTAGCTCAGCTGTTTCAGTTGTTCTGCAAAATGAGTTTGAATATTATTTCAAAGATACTAAACTGAAGCCTGCAGATATCCAACTAAGAACTTATACTGGAGAAAAGGTATCTCCTGTGGGAATGACATCCATAACAGTGAAACGCAACAACCAACATAGAACATACAACATAGAACGTAGAACAACAACCAACATAGAACATACAACATAGAACTTGTATGTGGTAATAACAAGAGGATCAGCACTGTGGAGATGTGATTGGCTGAGACAATTGCAACTTGATTGGAGATCCATCCACGGTTCTCATGCCACATTCCTTGCAATGAAGCCATCCGAATCTGAAATGAGAAAGGGACTGGATGATGCCACAGCTGTCTCCATGCTGAACACCATGAACCGCCATCCAACAAAGGACAGACAGGTGTTGGTGCCAACTTCTGTGCCTCTGGTTGGAAACCAAATTGGACTATGGAAGAACCATGCTGTTCAGATGAATCATGAAAGTGATGAAAGCTATGGTCCAACTATGACAATTTTTGTCAATGACATGTCTGAGAAAGCTTCTGATATTTAATCAGGCAGTTAATTGCAAAGTATCACTTGGGTATAAGCTGAAAGAGTTTGAAGAGCTTCAGGTTAAGTTGCAAGCATTCGACTTTTGTGAGTATAAAGAAGAATCTACAGTGTCCATTAAGGTTATTGCATGAATTTCAAGTGGGAGACAAAAAGCTGTTTGTAAAAGTAGATGCAAAGACCAAAGCCCAGCTGGATGAAGGGAAGGAGTCAATGGAAATATGAAAACAGAGGATTTGTCAGATGATGTTGTGGATGAGGAAACAAAGAGGTGAGATCCAATCCTTAAGGAGCAGCAGAAGGATTAGTAAGAGAATACAGTGAACTAATTGAGGAAGGAGGATCCTGCAGTCTCGCAAACAAATCCCACAATCACCACGGAGGGGACCCAGAACCCGAGATGGATTTCATAGCCACAAGACTCACCCGCGAAGCAGAATGATATCTCCCTTGTTAGTAGATATCTTATTCTACAAGAGTAAGAAAGCCATTTACGGCAATTGCATCTTCAGGCCTGAATGGGACAATTCAAAAAATTTACTATGCTGTAGATGTCTGTATATAGTAGCTGTATTATACAGTATATTCTCTATATAGTTGAATGCATTCTATATTGATTTGGAGTTTATCACTAAGCAGGGAGGAGTTTTGTGTATTTATTATTTCAATTACATTTGAGTAATCTTGTATAGATATTGTTTATGTATTCTTGTTCATCTAAGTAATTAATTACAGATTATATGTAACAATATATTAATTGCATACATCATCGTGCTACCACGTGACACGTGCAGCCCTCACTTCGAAGTAAACTCAAACTTGCACCCACATTTCAGACTCCAATGTCTTCCTTTGAATTTGTTTAACGTTTTGTAATTACCAGTTAATAGTTACCTCCCATAGATTCATCATGGTCTTCTTGTTTCTGGGTTCTTTTAGTATACATATTGATTTCTGAATTTCTGACAACAGATACTCTTCAAAATTTTATTTGTTAGCTGTAAAACACAGTAGGATTTTGTGAAATTCATTATGTAGATGTAAGTCCATTTTGAACATGAAGATGTGGAAATGAATATAAGGCATGAGTATTGAGTGGGAAATGTGAGAAAGCAGGGGAAGTGTCTGTTTATAAAAATGATCAATAGCTTTATAATTAATGTGTTTGTTTCCAATTGTCAGTCTTGTATCACCGCCTTTGTGATTGTTTTTATAGATTCACCCAGGTTATAAACATGGATAATTCTAGTCGTTCTACCTTTGGTAATTGTTGGAATTCCACTCGCTCTGACACTGATCGTCTACAAGAAATGCGTGCGCCAAAGGCGGTGAGCTGAGAGTCTCTGGAAATGATGCCGGGATTATGACATAATGCACAAATATTGAAGTCAAGAATATTTAATATGAATGCAATAACATGCTGATTATGGACACATATTCTAGCGATGGTGTATTCTTATTGAGGGAAGCTTCTGACTGCAGTGTTAATACGTAACCCCACTTTACCTGCTCATTGCTGAGAATGCTCTGCGCTGGGGGTCCAATCTGAACCCATGTATTACAATGATTCCCACAGACACTGGATCATCACCTGCCAACTGGAACAGCAATGAAAGCCACAGATTACAGTGGTCCTGCACATCAAATGTAATGAAGTTTGAATCAACGATGTTCCTGATTTACTTTGAACTCTTTCAAAACATCCTGAAGACTGGATTCGAGCAAGTAGCAAAATCTGATGTCAATTTGACTACAGTTTACTTAAGTGTATTTCTCTCTGTCTTACTGAATGCAAAGTTACATTTTCTACCTTTTCAGTTTACTGAGGCTGTTCTAGAGTTGTGGGGATTTTGGGGCACCGTAAACTGCACCCATTTATTCTGCAGCCATTTCTTTAACTCCCCGGGATAAAGACTGTCAGGCCAGTGGGACTGGTCGGGTTTTACTCTCCTCACTCTCTAGAATTCAATCCTTCGTGATGGTAATCACTTTAAGGTCCACATGGTCCTTTTCAGTCTCCCCGAGGTGAAAGCCAGGAATAGCACAGGCTTGATTCTTCTAAAAAGAGCTGGCAAAAATGTTACTGCAATGAACCAATCTGTCTTGTTCAAGCTGGTAGATCTATTCTGACCCCTTCCTCCAATCCTTCTCTGTTCTCCCCATTTTGTCCCCTTTTCCTCAAATGCAACAACCCTCGCCACCCCCTTCAGTCCATCAACCCCATGATCTATTTATATTCTATTCACCATCCTTGTTCCATCCACACACAGTTGGCTAATACACTTGCCCTCTCTCCTCTATCTAGTCCACCACCTGCCATTCACCTCCCCACTAATAGATCCCATTCTCACCAGGTACCAGCACTGGTGGCCCTTTGTATTTCTGCTTATCTACCTGCTGTAGAAGTCTCCAGATCTTACACTCCCCTCCTCCAACCTTGCTCCATCTGTCTTTCATTTTCCCCCTCTTTTTCTGCCTCCATCTTATTCATCTTCCATTATCTCCTAACTCCACTCCAAGCCATTCCCTGGCGCAGCTGTCTATCGTCATACAACTCTCCTCAGCCCAGTAATCACTTTTGACTCCTGTATCGTCGTTCCTCCTGAGAGACCATCTCACTTCTCCCACTCTCAGTCCTGATGAAGGGCTTCAACTTGAAACAACACCATTTTCTTCTCTCCCACGGACACTGCTGGACTGACTTGCACAGTTCCACCAGTTGTTTGTTTGAAGAAGACAATTATTTTAATTTCTTCTTTCTCTGTTTTATTCTTGTTCTAAATACTCACCCTTTATCTTATCATGGCCAACATCCTTGCTTCCTAAACTGCTTTCAGTCCTCACGTTTTTAGATTTCCTGGGACATCTATGCTTTTTGATAAGCTTCTCTGAGGAACTTGCAAAAGTTGAAAATATTTAATGCAGGAGTTGGTTACTCTATTGCGTATTGCCTTTACTTAGGCTTTAAAAATTGTTGCCATATAAAATTAATTTACTGTTCTCATGAAGTACTGTGCATTTTATTAAGGTCTTGTCCACAGATGAGTGTATCTTAAAGGCTAATTGATTATCCTTGAGTGGGTGAAAATAAAACATGGGTAACCCTGGTGACCTTGAAAGACGAGAGTTCTTGTACATTTAGTGAACAATAAAAAGGCAACATATGTACGGTTTAGGAAGCTGAAATCAGTCAAAGCCCTTGAGAATATAAAGGAAGCAGGTGTTACGTACCCCATAACTGGGCGTCTAACCAGCAGAGAAAGAAGAATCCGTTGGAGTCTGGTGGTACTATATCCAAGTGTTTATTGGTAAAATAAGCACATCAATATCAATAATGTGAATATATAGATAATAAACATTAGCAATAGTAAACCCAAAAATGTGGGAATAATAATAAGCAATAATAAACAAGCTCTATCGATGTCTAGGGGATAATGAATTGTCGTATAAAAGTATAAAGTTCAATTCAGTTCATATGTGCTGAGGTAGATATTGATTGTTGTGTTGTAATTCTTGGAGAGAGAGAGAGAGAGAGAGAGAGAGAGAGAGAGAGAGAGAGAGCAGTAACAGCTACAGGCAGGCAAACCTTCCTTTACGTTCTTGATCCGTTGATGTGTTGTGGCCATTCAGTTATGACCCCTCTGTCCTTCAGCTAGACCGTTCTTCTGTGGTGGACTCGTCACTCTGGCATGAGTGAACACACACATAAGCCCCCACCGGCCCTGCTATAACACTGTGAGTTTAACTGACCGATCTCCTTGTTCGGTCCCCGATGCCCCACACCTTCCCGTGGGTTCCAACACTCAATCAGTGTCCAATAGTGTGTCTCCTGGTGTGTCTGAGGGGTGTCTCCCCAGACCTCACTTTTATCCATACTCATGGGGTCTCAGTTGTCAATCAATTTTGAATGGCTGTGTCCATCAAACCAGCCCACTCCGGCTGTCCACTGAGGAATTTTAATGAATAGAATGGTATAAGATAAATAACCATCTCAGAAGCCATAAGTCTCTCAGAAGTCATGATATGGTGAATCAACAAGTCTCACTCCCCTGCTTTATCTCTCTATTATCTGTAACATACATTCTCTCATGTTTTCTTTTACATCTGTCTCTCTCATTAGCAGCATAGCAACAGTAACGGTTTGTGATTCTCCCGGGGGGGGGGGGGAACATGGGCAACTCTGCACCCTTCTGCCCATCAGAGCTGTTCATCCTTCATAACACAGGAAAGAAATTCAATCAGAAATTTGGTGAATTAAAAGGGCTAAGAAATGTCCTTGCCAAGTGGGATTAAAGAGAATTACAAGGCATTGGATAGGTGCATTGTGAACAAGATAATAGGAAACAAAAGGGTTGGTCCAATCTTGGACAATAGAGGTCATTTGTTCACAAAGGCAGAGGAAGTGGGTGAGGTCTTTAAAGAGAACTTTTTATTGATGAATATCATAGACCATATAACCGTATAACAATTACAGCACGGAAACAGGCCATCTCAGCCTTTCTAGTCCATGCAGAACGCTTACTCTCACCTAGTCCCACTGGCCCGCACTCAATTAAGGTGGAGTATGTTGATTTGGTAAAGGGGACTTATTTGCAATAGTCAGCCTGGCTTTCTCATGGGGAGATTCACTCTCACAAGCTTGACTGAAATTTTTGAGAGACTGGCACAGATAATTTCTCTACATGAACATCAGTACAGTATTTGACAAGGTACCTACCTAATGGTAGGATGGTCCAGATCACAAGTGGATCTGCGGATGCTGGAAATCTTAAGCAACATGCTTTAGCTAGACCAACTCAGCAAATCAGGTAGCAGCTCTGGTGAAGATTATAGTCGACATTTCAGACCAAGAAACTCATGTGTTGTAGGGTCTCTGCACTAAATATTGGTAAGTTAACTGTGTATTCCCTGCCTAAGATGCTGCCTGACTTGATGAGTTCATCTAGTTAAATCCTCTGAACCAGACTATATTTAGTGCAGAGACTTTACAACAGATGGGTGTCTTGGCCTGAAATGTTGACTGTGGATTCTCCACCATAGATGCTGCCTGACTTACCGAGTTCATCTAGCTAAAGTGTGTTGCTCAATGTCTGCAGATCCCCTTGTGTTCTGGACCACCAGTCCATGAGGTACCTTGTCAAGTACTGTACTGATGTTCATATAGACAACATCCACTGTCCAACCATCACAAATTATCTGCATCACTCCCTCAAAAAATCCAGTCAAGCTTCTGAGAGTGGACCTCCCCATGAGAAAGCCAGGCAGAACGTGGCTAATAAGTCTATCCTTTACCAAATCAACATATTCCCCATTAACCTTACCATCTTCTATGATCTTCTCTCTGGTGAACACCAATGAAAAGGACCTCACCCACTTTCCTCTGCCTTTGTGACCGAATGCCCTGCATTGTCCATGGTTGCACATAACCTTTTGACTCCCACCATCTTGCCTCCAATACACCTGTAAAATGCCTTGAGATTCTCCTGTTGCTGCCATTGTTTAGGGCATTGAGTATAAAGATTGGGAAATCACGTGGCAGCTGGTGCAGCTTTGGTTTGACCACATATGGAGTTCTGTGCGCAGAATTGGTTTTCACCTTTCAGGAAGGCTTTGGAGAGGGCACAGAACAGGTTCACCAGCATGATGCCTGGATTGGAGTGTATTACCTGTCAGGAGAGAATGGACCAACAAGTGTAGCAGTTAGCGTGACACTATTACAGATTGAGGTGTTAGACTTTGAAGTTCAATTTCAGCACCAAATGTTCTCCCTTGTTCTGCCTTGTTTTCCTCCAGATGCTCCAGATTCTCAACACAGTCCAAAGACGTACCAGTTAGTAGGTTAAAATTATCCTGGGATTAGGCTCGTGTTAAAAAAGTGGGCTGCTGGGTGGTGTGACTCATTGATCTGGATGGGCCTATTTCATGCTGTATCTCTGAAAGCGTATAAAATCAATAAATAAAGTGGAACTGTTTTCACTGGTATATCACAGAAGAGATAGGTGTGTAGTCAGAGACTTTGCCCCAGGTGAAAAAGATCGGTGCAGACAACGTGGGCCAAGAGGCCTGTGTCTGTGTTCTACTGGTCTATCTTCGAGGAATGCTACTTTTTGGGTGCATATGAATTATCTTGCTGCAGTTTGATCAACATTTGTAGGGTTAATCGAGGCTCAGAAGTAATGATGTCACAGAATAGTATTTCATGCCAACTGGTGTGGTATATTCTACAAGTAGGTACATTGGAATATTACCTCCTTCAGATTCTCCCCACCCCTATGTCAGAGACCACCTTGACATGGGAACCCACTGTCATTGACCATCATCACTGTGAGAACCTGCTGTGGAGGTCTGGGAGGGAATCTTCACCAGAGGATTGTAGCAGCTCAGAGAGCTGCCTGACCACCGCCTCTCAAGGCAAATTATGGGTGGGCAATGTTGCTGGTCTTTTCAATCGGATAATTCAAAAAAGTTAACAAAGAATTCAGCTTTTGACTCTCTGCCTGGATTTGGGCGTTAACGCGAGTGTGAGCTGGAGATCTGCAGGTGATTGTAAGACAGTCAGCTCCAGGCATTTCCGTCTGTTATCGCCTGACCGAACTTCCTCGGAGTATTGGAGCTTCGTGAACTCATTGAGACACAGAGACGCTCTTAGTCAGTCGTGACGAACAGATTTCTCTTCGGGAGCTTTCTGACATTTATCAAAGTCTGAGGGTTTTGACAAAACAACATATCCTGCGGCGATTTCAGAAGCTATGAATTTCAGGCCGATTTCACTGAGCGAATCAATTTTCGCTTTCACTTTACTTTTTATCGTAACAGGTAGGTAAAATCTTTTTTTAAATATTCAATATACATGTATTTACGCGAACTCACACAGTATTAGATGGTAACTGTACTTAGTAACTGCATTTTTTGCGGTTTATTCTGCGGACCGTTACTCGTTTCCTGTTTTACTTCGTCGTCTTTTGTTTGGCGGAACAAAAGAGAAATTTCACATTGGTTTGTACTTAAACTGCAGAATGGCTGGAGAGAAAAAAAATTGTGGGGGGGTGGAATGGGCGCAATTCACAGACGAGCTTTAAAACAGCTGCACACTTAATGAATCTTACACGCCCATGATGTCGGAAGCGTGGCATTTTGTTTCAGGGTTACTGCTCTCTCCTCCCACGTTCGGTATTGAGGACCGGACGCGGGCTGATATGTTCCAGACCAAGCGCCTCTTGATGATCCATTCCCACTCCCCGTCCGAGCGTAAAACTGTGGATCAGCCGCCAAGATTCAAATGATCACAGATACAATGGGGCCAGTTTTTGTTTGTTGTCCAAACAACCTCAGTGGCAACTTTATCACTTACCTCCCTGTACCTAATAAAGTGGCCACTGAGTGAACGCGTTCTCCAGAGCTGCAGCCTACCCATCTTAGGGTTCGACGTGCTGTGTTTTTCTGCACAGCCCTGTTGTAAATGTGTGGTTATTTGAATTACTGTCGCCTTCCTGTCAGCTTGAACCAGTCTGGCCATTCTCCTCTGACCTCATGGACAAGCCTTTTACACCCACAGAACTGCCGTTCACTGGATGTTTTCCCCGCAACATTCTCTGCGAAGGCTGTTGAATAAGTGAAAGTCTCAGATCAGCGCTTTCTGGGATACTCAAAACATCCCAACAATTATTTCATGGTCAAGGGCACCTAGACCACATCTTTTTCCCATTATGTCTGTTGGTTTAAACTCCCACTGAGCCTCTTACAGTACACTCAAAATGCTGGCGGAACCCCACAGGCCAGGACGCAACCACAGAAACGAGTCGGCAGTCACCCTTTCAGGCTGAGACCCTTCATCAGGTCTGGGGAGGAAGGGGAGAAGTCAGAAGTAAAAGGTGGCAGCTGATAGGTGAAACCGGGAGAGTGGGAAGGGGTGAAGTAAGGAGTTGGGAATTCGATTGGGGAAAGAGCTAAGGGGCTGGAGAAGAAGGAATAGAACATAGAAATCTACAGCACATTACAGGCCCTTCGGCCCATAATATTGTGCCGACCATATAACTTCCTCCAGAAACTGCCTAGAGTTTTCCTACCACATAGCCCTCTATTTTTCTCAGCTCCATGTACCTATCGAAGAGTCTCTCTTAAAAACCCTATTGTATCCATCTCCACCACCATTGCTGGCAGTGCATTCCACACACCTACCACTCTCTGTGTGAAAAATTTACCTCTGACATCCCCTTACTTCCAAGCACCTTAAAAGTACGCCCCCTCATGTTAGACATTTTAACCCTGGGAAAAAGCCTCTGTCTATCCACATGATCAATGCCCCACATCATCCTATACACCTCTGTCAGGTTATCTCTCATCCTCCATCGCTCCAAGGAGAAAAGGCTGAGTTCACTCAATCTATTCTCATCAGGCATGCTCCCCAATCCAGGCAGCATCCTTGTAAATCTCCTCTGCACCCTTTCTATAATTTCCACTTCCTTCCTGTAGTGAGGTGACCAGAATTGAGCACAGTTCTCCAAGTGGAGTCTGACCAGGGTCCTATATAGCTGCAACATTACCGCTTGGCTCGTAAAGTCAATCCCACTGTTGATGAAGGCCAATGCACCGTATGCTTTCTTAACCACAGAGTCAACCTGTGTAGCAGCTTTGAATGTCCTATGGATTCAGACCCCAAGATCCCTTTGATCCTCCACACTACCAGGAGTCTTACCATTAATGCTATATTCTGCCATCATATTTGAGCTACCATAATGAACCACCTCACGCTTACCTGGGTTGAATTCCATCCTCTACTTCTCAGCACTGTTCTGCATCCTATCGATGTGCCACTGTAACCTTTGACAACCCTCCAGACTATCTACAACATCCCCAACTTTTGTGTCATCAGTAAACTTGCTAGCCCACCCTTCTGCTTCTTCATCCAGGTCATTTATAAATATCACAAAGAGCAGGGGTCCCAGAACAGATCCCCTGCAGAACTCCACTGGTCTCCAATCTCCATGCAAAATATGAAACATCTACAACCATCCTTTACATTTGTGGGCAAACTAATTCTGGATCCATAAAACAAGGTCTCCTTGGATCCCATGCCTCCTTACTTTCTGAATTAGCCTCACAAGGGGAACCTTATCAAATGCCTTACTGAAATCCATATACACTGCTCTTCCTTCATCAATGTCTTTTTGTTACATCCTGACAGAATTCAATCAGGCTCATAAGGCATGAGCTGCCTTTGACAAAGCCATGCTGACTATCCCTTATCAGATTATATCTCTCCAAATGCTCATAAATCCTGCCTCTCAGCATCTTCTCCAACAACCTGCCCACCACTGAAGTAAAATTCACTGATATATAATTTCCTGGGTAATCACTACTCCCTTTCTTGAAAAAGGAACAACAATTGCAACCTTCCAATCTTTTGGTAATTCTCCCATCCCTATTGATGATACAAAGGTCATCGTCAGAGGCTCAGCAATCTCCTCCCTTGCTTCCCACAGTAACCCGGGGTATATCTCATCCAGTCCCAGAGACTTATCTAACTTAATGCTTTATCAAAAGCTCCTGGGCACAATCTCTTTCTCAATGACCATATTCTCAAACGTTTCAGTCATCCCCACAATTGCCTAGGTCCTTTACATTGGTGAACACCGAAGCAAAGTTCTCATTAAGTACCTCCGCTACCTCCTCCAACTCCATGCACACATTTCCACTATTGCTCTTCATTAGTCCTATTCTCTCACATCTTATCCTCTTGCTTTTCACATACTTGTGGAAAGGGTTTTCATTAATCCTGCTCGCCAAGGCCTTCTTGTGGTCCCTTCTGGTTCTCTTAATTTTATTCCTAAGATCCTTCCTGGCAACCTTGTAATTCTCCAGAACTCTATCAATACCTAGTTTCTTGAACCTTTTGTAAGCTTTTCTTTTCTTCTTAACTAGATTTTCCACACCCTTTGTACACCATGGTTCTTTTACCCTACCATCCTTGCCTTGCCTCAACAGAACATACTTATGCGTAATGCCATGCAAATGTTCCCTGAATATTTGCCCCATTATTGCCGTGCATTTCCCTGAGAACATCTGCTTCTAATTTACACTCCATTCCTGCCTAATAGCATCTTATTTACCCCCGACCCCAATGAAATGTTTTCCCAAATTGTCTGCTCCTATCCCTCTCCAGCACTATGGTAAAGGAGATAGAGCTGTGATCACTACCTCCAAAATGCTCTCCCACTGAGAGAGCTGGCACCTCTCCATGTTCATTTCCCAATACCAGACCAAGTACAGCCTTTCCTCTTCTTGGCTTATCTCCATATTGTGTCAGGAAACCTTCTCGAACACACATAGCAAACTCCACCCCATCTAAACCCTTTACTCAAAGGAGAAGACAGTCAATACTAGGAAAGTTAAAATCTCTCATCACAACAACCCTATTATTATTGTACCATTCCAGAATCTGCCTCCCTTTCTGCTCCTCAATGTTCCTGTTACACTGGGGGTCTATAAAAAACACCCAGTAGAGTTATTGCCCCGTTCCTGTTTCTGACTTCCATCCATACCGACTCAATAGATAATCCCTCCATGACTTCCTCCTTTTCTGCAGCTGTAACACTGTCCCTGGTTAGCAATGCTGCTCACCACCTTTTTTTGCCTCCCACCCCATCCTTTTTGAAACATCTAAAGCCTGGCACACTCAGTAGCCATTCCTGCCCCTGAGACATCCAAGTCTCTGTGACGGCCACAATGTCATAGTTCCACGTATTGACCCACACTGTTTTTTTCATCCACCTTGTTTATAATACCACTTGCAGTAAAATAGGCACAATTCAAACCATCAGGCTGATTGCATCTTTGCTCCATCATCTGCCTATCCTTCCTCACAAACTCCCTACAAGCTGCCTCTACTTGTGCTCCAAACACCCCATCCCCTACCTCTTCACTGGTTCCCACCCCCTTGCAAATCTTGTTTAAACCCTCCCCAATAGCATTAGCAAACCTCCCTACCAGAATATTAACCCCCCCCCCCTCGGATTGTTTACATATGCCCCTGAAGAGGTCCCAATGATCCAGAAATCGGAATCCCTGCCCCCTGCTATAATCCTTCAGCCACACACTTATCCTCCGCCTCATTCTATTCCTATACTCACTGTTACATGGCACAGGCAGTTCCAGTTCCTGAACTCCATCTCTTAGAAGCTGCAGCTCGATGCACGTGGTGCAAATATGGCCAGCAGGGAGGCTGGAAATCTCCTGGATACCCCACATCTGACACCCAGAACAGAAGATTGGCCTTGCAGTTATACCCACTGTTCTTAAGTTAGAGGCAAAAAGAGATATGAAAGTAACTTACTTCCTTACCTCACCTAGGCCCATCCTCGCAGAAGCCCCAATGAGCCAAAGCCCTACTACTCTGACTCTGGCTACTCTGGTAACTGCTCCACTAGGCAGTGTCTCCTCTTTTATCCCGGAGACTTCTCAATGGCCTTGCACAATGACCAACTACTGCATCTGTGCACTTCTCCCAATCAAAGAGGTGTTAGAAGGAAACAAGAACGGGGCATGTTGAAGGAGTGGAGGGGTGTAATTACCATAAATTCAAGAAATCAATGCTAAATCCATCAGGTTGGAGGCTCCCCAGACAGAATATTAGGTGTTGCTCCTCCAACTTGAGTGTTGCCTCATCATGGCATGGACTGACAGGTCAGGATGGGAATGGAAAGTAGAATTGAAATGGGTGACCATTGGGAAATCCTGCTTTTTGTGGTGGACAGAGTGAAGTGCACCAGTTATGGTCAATGACTCCAAAAGACTCACAGGTGAAGTGTTGTTCGGGGCCCTGAGTGGCAGTGAGGAAGGAGGTGTAGATGCAGGAGGGGCACTAGTCCCACTTGCAAGGATATGTATCAGGAGGGAGAACAGTGGAGAGGGAGGAGAAGACAAGGAGTCACATAGGGAGCAATCCCTGTGGAAAGTCAGGGGGAGGGAATGTTGTGATTGGTGGTGAGATCCCATTAGAGATGATGGATGTTATGGAGCATTAAGTGCTGGATGCGGAGGCTTGTGCGATGGCAGATGTTGACAAGCGGGAGGATGGTATAAGGACAGATGTACGTGAAATGGAAGAGATGCAGAAGGGAGCAGCATTGATAATGGAGGAAGGAAAGCCCCTTTCTATGAAGAAGGAAAACCCTCATCCTGAGAGCAGATGCAGCAGAAATGGAGGAACTGAGAAAAGAGAATGGCATTTTTACAATGACTGAGTGAGAAGAGGTATAGTCCAGATAGCTGTGAGAATCTGTGGGTGTATTAATGACATCAGTAGGTAGACTGTCTCCAGAGATGTAGAGAGAGATCGAGAAAGCAGAGAGAGGTGTCAGAAGTGGTTCAAGTCAATTTGAGGGCAGGGTGGAAATTAGCAGCAAAGGTGATGAAATTGACAAGCTCAGCACGGGTGCAGGAAGCAGCAGCAATGCAGTCGTCAATGTAGTGTTAGAAGAGTTGGGGAGCAATGCAGTGCAGGCTTGGAACATGGATTGTCCCACGTAGCCAACTAAATGGCAGGCATAGCTGTGACTCATGCAGCTGCCCACGGCTACACCTTGGGTTTGAAGGAACTGGGACCACCCAAAGGACAAATTGTTGAGGGTGACGACCAGTTCAGGCATATGGAGGAGATTGGTGCTGGAGGGGAACTGATCAGGTCTGGTGTCCAGAAGGAAATGGAGAGCTTTAAGGCCCTCCTGATGAGAAATAGAGATGGCTTCTTGACCATGTCTACAATTTCTTATGCATTGAGTCGCTGCCACATGATTGACTGATTAGATATCTGCATTGACATGCAGGTGTCCAGGTGTGCCGAATAAAGTGGCCACTGAGTTTATATGATCACTAACCACAATGAGTGAACAATCTCCTCTGGTGTAGCAACACTCACACAGTCACATTGAAAAGACTAAATTACTGTGATGACTTTTTACCAGCCTTCCAAAGCAATCTATTGACAAACTTCAACTCAGTCAGAGCACCACTGTTCACAAAAACCAGAATGAGTGAGTATATCACTCCCGTACTAGCTACTCTGCATTGGTTTCCTGTACAATTTAAAATTGATTTTAAAGTCTCTTACTTGTTTTTAAATGGTCTGCGACTGGAGAACATCACAGAATCTCTTTTGTTTTATAATCCTACTGAGCTCTCAGGTCTTCCTCTGCTGGCATCTTAAATTTAAACAATCTCCCTCAAAAGATAATTGGCAGGTCAGCTTAAAAAAATAGGCTCGTAAACTATGGAATTCAATCCCTAAAACTATAAGGGGTACACTTTTAAACACCAACTCAAAACCTATTTAATGAAGCCTGCTCTTAACCAACATCTTTTTGTCTTTTACTTAATGTTTATTTTTATTTTATCGTCATGTTTGTATTTCTGTCACACTGTAAAGCACTTTGGACTACATCATTTATTCAATAGCCTCTGGTTTGCGTCTCAGCAGCACTGGTCCCAGGTCTCACCTCTTGATCCCTAGCCACCTGGAGGCTCACTGGTCCCGAAGAATCTCGTCTTCGCAGCCAACCCCCACCCACTTCAACTGCCCCCCTGGACTTTCAAAAATGTGGTTGACTTTAGTCTCTGTGGCTGTAGATTTCAGCTGTTTAGTTTTAAACAAGAATACTTGATGATTGACGTGGGAGCTCCAAACAAAATGTCTCCGCTCTCTGGCACCATTCTGTGACATTGTTCCTTCCATTAGTTTGGGAAATCCCTACAAAACAAATCTTCACTACAGACTCACCTGTGGCATTTTTACGATCTGATGACTGACAATATTTTTTGTTTTAATGTGGAAGGGGCATTGTTATACTGACAAACATTTATATTGTGCGGAAATAGAAATGGGGTGCAGGCATCTAACTTCATTGACCCTGGTGAACAAATTCCTACTTCTCTGTCTGAATACACCACTGTGCCATTGGGTGATGGACTTCCAAACAGATATCAGAGTCCGAATGCACAACCGTCCCTCCTTCACTATCATCCACAGCATAGCTGCTCTGCCCCCCACTCTCACCACCCCCACCCCCGGGGAGCCCATTGCTGATCTCTCTGCTCAAACATGACTGCACGGCCAGACACCCCAGCAATCACATTGTCAAGTTCACCGATGACACCACAGTGGTGGGACTCATCACCAACAATGATGAGATGGCCTACAGAAAGGAGGCCGAAGTGCTCAGGGACTGGTGTCAGGAAAATAAACTGGTCCTTAATGTCAACAAGACAAAGGAGATGGTTATGGACTTCAGGAGAACTCACACCCCTTATTACATCAGCGGCACAGCGATGGAAACTGCGATCAGTTTCAAACTCCTGGGGGTGTTCATAACTCATAACCTCTCGTGGTCCCACAACACATCCGCCACCGTCACAAACGCTCATCAACACCTCTACTTTCTGAGGAGGTGGAAGAGAGCTGAGCTTTGTACATCCAGACCAATGGCATTCTGCAGATGCGCAGTGGAGAGCATCCTGTCAAACTGCATCACCACATAGTACAGAAACTGTACCGTGACGGACAGGAAGGACCTATAACAAAGTCAGGGCTGTCCATTGCACCGGCCGCACCAGCCTAGGTGCCAGAAAAGGGCCAGTAGCATCTTGAAGGATCCCACCCACCCTGCTCACGGACTGTTTGTCCCACTCCCATCAGGGAGGAGGCTACGGAGCATCCATACCAGGACCACCAACCATTTCAGTTTTTCTACATCTTCTACTTCTTTTTATCCTCATTTTGTTTTTGATACTGTTGGAGCCTGTGACTTCCTGTCTGTAGTTCAATCGAGTGAGCTCACACCCTGCTGTCCCCGAGAGAACTCCAGGAGTGAAGCGCAAACACGAGCTACCACGAGGAGAAGCTCGGAGACGAGACCCGGGGCTGTGATCGACTCCATGCTTCGAGTTGCAGCCCTGGGAGGGGCCACTGGTTCGTGTCACTGCCCTATGAGGGGCTTCTGGACCCCAGTGCTCTCAGAGATGTTATCAATATTCTGATAAATTTGTATTGGGCTGTAATACACTTTGTCCCCTTTCAGTTCTATGATTTTTGTGTGTTTTCACCCATTCTTTCTTGTTGCCAATTGGCAGCTGGGAGTTTGGGGTTTGACGTTCTTGTTTCTCCATGTGGGTGATCTGCTAGTTTTTGAGTAAGGGAGAGGTTAGGTGGACAGTTTCAGTTTTGTGAGTAAACGTTTATTTTGGTGTGTGTGTGTGTGTGTGTGTGTGTGTGTGTGTGTGTGGTGTGTGTGTGTGTGTGTGTGTGTGTGTGAGTGTGTGTGTGTGTGTGTGTGTGTGTGTGTGTGTGTGTGTGTGTCTGTGTGTGTGTGTGTGTGTGTGTGTGTGAGTGTGTGTGTGTGTGTGTGTGTGTGTGTGTGTGTGTGTCTGTGTGTGTGTGTGTGTGCGTGTGTGTGTGTGTGTGTGTGTGTGTGTGAGTGTGTGAGTGTCTGTGTGTGTGTGTCTGTGTGTCTGTGTGTGTGTGTGTGTGTGTGTGTGTGTGTGTGAGTGTCTGTGTGTGTGTGTGTGTGTGTGTGTGTCTGTGTGTCTGTGTGTGTGTGTGTGTGTGTGTGTGTGTGTGTGTGAGTGTCTGTGTGTGTGTGTGTGTGTGTGTCTGTGTGTGTGTGTGTGTGTGTGTGTGTGTGTGTGTGTCTGTGTGTGTGTGTGTGTGTGTGTGTGTGTGTGTGTGTGTGTGTATGAGAGAGAGAGAGAGGGGTGGAATACAATGAGAGGGTGAGGGAGGATTAATGTCTTTCTTACAAATACTTCTATGGTTTTCTGTATTCCATTGCTATCTGGAGAAGACAGATCTCAGAGCTGTATTCTGCATACAAACTTTGAAAATAAAATGAGCCTTTGAACCTTTGAATTTCAAAAACAGACACTTTACCCAAGAAGTGAGGCTCCAACGGTGCTCTATTATTTCTTGTAAGTCACCTTCGTATAGCCTAACATTGTTTTATAGACATACAATCAATCTGTGTGTATAAGCCATCTTATGTAGTTTTATTTATTGTTTTATCTTTCATATTTTCTTTTTCACCTGCATCGAATCAGAACTAACAATTATTTTGTTCCCCCTCACTCTTAGGTACAGGAAATGATATTAAACAATCTTCAATCTAGAGTTTTGAACAACAGATGCCCTGTGTTCTCTAAATAACTCAATGCGTCATTGATGTCTCAAATGCTACCTCTCCTTTCTTGAATACATTCAGTAACTTGACCTTTCTCTACATCTATCTGAAGGTTTTTCTCTGCAGCTTGATCCCTCCATCCTGAAACTGCAATTCGGCAAATCAGATCTTAGGGAGGAGTCAAATCAGATCCACCCATGTTAGAACAGAGTGATGTTTAATGACTTTATTCAAAGATTCAAATTACATTTATTATCAAAGGATGTACACACTATACAACCTTGAGATTCATCTCCTAACAGGCAGCCACAAAACATGGAAACCCAAAAGAATCTGTATAAAAAGACTGTCGAGCACCCAAAGTGACGAGAGAGAAAACACATTCCCATGAAAAAGAAAATGACTGAAATTATTCTTTCTGTTTGAACACACGAGGGCCAAAATTATGCTGATAAACACTTACGTTATGTGGAAATAGACAGGAAACTGACTGCATAGAATAGGTGCCCTCCACCACGACTGTGTGAAGATTTTTCTCCACACATCCCTCTGTATCCCAAAACTGTGACCCCTTGTTTACGCTCCTCAGCCAGGGAAAGTGTATCTCCTACATTCAACCTCTCGAGATCAGTCAAAACAACATACATCTGATTCAATCTTCACCAATTCTTCCAAACCTCAATGTACGTGGACATGGTTGTCTCAGTCTCTCTTCAAGTACCAGTCCTGCCATCCCCGGAATCAGTCTGGTGAACCGTCCCCTCACTGTCTGAACTGGAAGTTTATCCATTCTTAGCTGAGACTGAACTGCACACAACACTTCACTGAACAGATTCCATTTCCCTGTGTGTCTCTGGCAGGCAAACTGAATGGATTTGAGGTTTCGGTCAAAACAAACCCCCCAGCAGTGGAATTTGGACACTCTCTGGAGGTGATCTGCAGTACAACATGTAACAACTCAACGATCGTTGTGGAATATAAACCAGGGATAAATCCCAACAGCACTCGTGGTGATAAGTGGATTACAGACCGATTTCCGAGTGTCCAGCAATGGGATTTCTCAGCACCCTGTACTGTAATCTGTCGATCTGATAACACTACAATGAAGGAAGTCAAACAGGTGGTCCCAGTGTACAGTAAGTGAAATCTCTTGCTCAGAACACATCCCATAGCAGAGTACAACAGGATGAAAGGCGGCTAAATACGATTATGTATCACTTGAAAACATTACACAGAAAGATGCTGTCGTGTATCAGGGGAGGTAGAGAATGGCCTGCTGGGAAATGGATTTACACTTCACTCCCCACAATGAGTTCACAGTTTGAAAGGGATTTAGATAATGACATTGAACAGAGACAATTCTACAGAAATGGGGAAAGGAAGTTCAGAGAGTCTCAGGTCAGAAAAATTGTGTTGCTGTTTCACAATCCAAAATGTTGGACCAATGTGCTGAGTCACAGGATTATTTGGTTAATGGGTTTTCACAGCTGAGCCACACTAACAGGTGAATGGTTTTCTTCAAAGGTTTCAAAGGTTCATTTAATGTCAAAGAAATATATACAATATACATCCTGAAATGCTTTTTCTTTTCACCAGCCACAAAAACAGAGGAATGCTCCAAAGAATGAATGACAGTTAAATATTAGAACCCCAAAGCCCCCCAGCTCCCCCTCACATGCATAAGCAGCAGCAACGTAACAACCCCCCCCCCCCCCACACGCACACGCAGAAAAAGCTGACTTTTGGTGCAGACTGAAGAGATTCATCAAACTGGGAATGTCATAGGGTGGGAAGATCCACAGGCACATTGGTTGTTGGGTTAATTTTTGATTTGTAATGTTCCAATCTCTACTGTCAGTCATAATTCTCCTTTGACAGATCGAAACTTAAGCATTGTTCCACCTCCTGAAGTGCTGGAAGTTAACAAACCATATCAGCTGGAGTGCACTGGCCCGAAGGTCTATCCACAGAACAGACTCGTACTCACCTGGCTCAGAGGGAGTGAGACTGTTCAACGTATTTCCACAGAGGACCCAGGGTTCCCGGAAGATGGTCCATTGAAGAATGTTCTGAATTTCACTCCAAGTATTTCAGATGGTGGAATGGTGTACACCTGCTTGGCAGAGTTGAACTTGGACTCTAACTCCACAACACCCATCACAAGTGCCTCTCTGACTCTGCAGACTTACTGTAAGTTCCACTTTAACAATTTACTGCAGCTTTGGGAATAGTTTGAATGGAAATATTTTGTTAAAAATAAATACAGTACAAAGATGCTACCTTCTGATCATTTTCTTATTATTCCTATTTGATTCATTCCATCAGATCTTGTGAAGTGAGAACCTGGGTATTTTTGAAGTTGTCCAAAAGTTTTTTTCTTAGTGTAAATGTAAATAACCTGCACATTTATTTAACATCCTGACCAAACTCTGGTTAGTTAAGCAACTGAGAGAATTTTGAAGTATTTAAGACTTTGCTTGTCCCATAGGTTGAGAGCTCAGACTCTGAGCTCAAGCATTGCCTCAATGTCCATGTATCTAATGTAGTGGACCACGTGAGCTATCAACATGGTCTGCCCAAACCAGACCTGTTCTGATGGGGAAAAGGTCCATTGGCAAAGGTGGCCTAATTTCAACTGGAGGAAAGGAGATTTGCGTCATAAGTACAACCAATCTTTATGGAACAGAGGTTGAGGGTGCAAGCTGGCTAATCCAATAGAGGAAGTGAGATCCAGGCTTCCTGTAGCAGCAGGAAATAGGCTGAAACTGAATAGAAGGGAAAACAGTAACTCTGAGGATAAAAACAAAAGTTAACACCATGAAGTAATTGAAAACTCTGCAGATGTGTAAATCGTATGTGGGTGGTGAAGGTGGACTGGAATCACGCAGAAAGCATGAAAGGGACCTGTGCCTACAGGCAGAGGGAATGGAATACAGAAAGAATACTTTGTTCACTCTTTACCAAGGGGGAATATGATGCCAACACTCAGAGAAAGCAGAGGAAAGAATGAGAATGGATGGGTAAATATGAAAGGGAAGTTATTAGTAAGATAACCATGCTCGAAGTTTGTAACTCACCTGGTGCAGAGAGGATAGAGAAGGATGGAGAGTGTGGAGGGGCTTGACATAATCTCTCGATTCTCCCCGAATAGGGAAGGTGCCAGGGAGGCGGGAAATGACAGAAAGGTCATAAGGAGGTCATCAGAAGCTGCTGGTCCATCATTATAGTCGCAGTGATGGGGAATGTGTTGGAAAAGTTAATGTGGGAATACTTAGAAGGCACGAAGACAGCTGAATTTACATAATAACAAGTTTGTAGATGAAATTAGTTTTTATGATGATGAAATTGAGTGATATCCTGTTGAGGACTTTCACACTGTGTTTGACATAGTCCCTTATTGAAGAGTGGTGAGTGAAAGCGGCTCATGGAATATTCGGCTCAATTGGACTAAGGAGTAAAAATTGGCTTAAAGACAGAAAGAGAAAATTTAAGTCTCGTCTGTGATGCGAAAACAAGATTCAAGTTAAGGTTACATTGAGATTGATTCATGAGTGCAGGATGTTGTACATACCACAGCTTGTGGTGAGCCCCAGACAGAGTGAGAAGCTGAAAATAAGAGAAAATGTTCTAATGAAGCATGTGGCCATTAATTGGTGGATTAGGTATAAAGGGCTCCCAGATGTGTGACCCAGCCAGTCTCCAGCTCCGTCCATCTGTATTTACCACTGCAAACTGAACTGCAGTGAATTTCTTGTGTGTCTTGCAGATTTTCCAGAGCCTCCGAGGATCCTCAGCAGTGACCCTGTAGAAGTGAATCAGAATGTTACATTAACATGTGAGGTCCCAAACGTCTATCCAGCTGCGAAGATGAGAGTACGATGGTTTTGGGACAGTGAACAACAGAATTCAGTAACAAATCAGTCAGATGCCACCACTGTCAGGGCAACAACTACATGGACACCACGAGAGACCGATGTGACTGAAGTCTCCTGCATGGCAGATTTTGAGGATTATCCATCAATTCCACCGAAGATCAATAACATTTCCATTGAGGTTTACGGTGAGTATGTTCACAACACTCAGACAAGGACCAGAACTCAGTTTCCTGTTGTTTCTCAGTGGTGTTTCCTCAAGTGATTGTGTCTCTGTTGATTGAACTATTAGTCCGAGTCACAAAACAACCCCAGTCAATGGGTCCATTTCCCAGTGAAATTACTAGGTTTTAATTGGAAAACTGGTGCTCAGGAAAGATGAGCATAAAGCTGCAGATCTATATTGAATTTTGATCTTACAGAGTGGTGGAGCAGGCTCATTGGGCCGTGTCATTAGGTTCTGTTCCTTGTTTCATCTTTGGTTGATGATGTTTCCTGAATATACTTACCTGAGAAGCAGTTAACTGTAAGCAAATTTCTCCACAACTTCCACCATCTTTAGCAGAATCCTTGCGCGAGGGACATCTATACCTTCGCACGCCCACACCCCACTCTCCACATTTCACAGGATCCACTGTTTATGTGATCCCCTTGTCCATTTATCCCTCCCCATTGATCTCCCTCTTGGAACAAACCCCTGCACGTGGAACAAGTGCAACATCTGCCCATTCACCTCCTCCTTTACTACCACTGAGGTCTCAAATCTGTCCTTCCAGGTGACTCAACACTTCAGCTGCACGTCTGTCAGGGTTGTCTACAGTATCCGGTGTTCCCAGTGTGTCCTCCTCTCCATCAGTGAGACCTGATGTACTTTGGGGGATCACTTTCTCGAGTACCTTTCATCTGTCCACAACAGGGATGACTCTCTGGTGGAAAACCATTTTAATTCAACTCCCCATTCCTATTGTGACAGGTCGGCCCCTCTCTGTGACACGATGAGGCCACACTCATGTTGGAGAAGCAACACATGCTATTCCATTCGGGTAGCCTCCAATCTAATAGCATAAACATCCCCATCTCTAACTTCTGGTCATTTATTTCCTCTCCCCCTTCTGTCCATTTTCATTTCCCCTTCTGGATCCCCTCATACCCCCTCTTTGTCTCACCTGCCAATTAACTGCCTCCGTTCCCCCTTCCTCCTTTCCTTTCTTCCATGATCCACTCTCCTGTCCCAGCAGATTCCTCCTTCAGCCCTTTCCATTCTCCACCTCTCACCTGACAGCTTCTTACTTCATCCCCATCCACCTTCTCCCTTACCTGGCTTCACAGGTCGCTTTCCAGCCTGTACTACGTTCCTCTCTCCTAACTTCTTATTCTTATTATTTTCTCTCTTCCGATCCCATCATGATGAAGAGTCCTGACCCAAATTTCAACTGTTTATTCCTCTCCATTGATTGTGGCTGATCACTGAGTTCCTGAATTTTGTTTGTGTTACCAGGAAGAACTGTAAATCAGTCACAATTTCCAATGTAATGAAAGCTAAAATTGTACACCAGGACATCAGCATGCAGGAGTCTCAACTGAACAGTAATGATAACCCTCTGCTTGTACAGTATGTGAACTCCTCACGCATGGGAGAGGCTGACCGCACAGTTGCTTTATCTACATTAGTCCAGTCAGGCACAGGGAATGCGGGACTTGTTTTGAGAAAGTTTCTAACAATGTTTTCTGTTGTTACAGTTTTCTCCAACCCTGAAATCCACATCATGAACACCACTGAGGGTATTCCGGTGAATATTACCTGCAGTGTGTTTAACGTCTCAGGGGAACTTCAACTCAGTCTGAAGAAGGGAAGTAAGATATTAGTGAACAGGTCAGCCAGTACTGGGCTGACCATCTACCACACTGTGAATCCACGAGCAGAGCTGAATGGACAGCAGTTCACCTGCGAGGCCGAGCTGACACTTCACCCTCACTCCAACACCATTGTTAAACGACAGTCTGCCACTCTCGATGTCCCTGGTGAGTAGCAGCAACAGATCAGCACTAAGGACTTGTGATGGTCTGAGGTTATCTTTTCTAAGGTTCAGGGACAAGATAGGAAAAGATGTTCAGGATCCACATCCCATCAGTCCAACAGGCGCACCGTTGTCAGCACAAACTTCACAGTGACCTATAGTATTTGTATATTAGCACAAAGATTTTATTTTAAGGAAATGAGATTTCCAAGTAGTAAGGCTTATTTATTCTCTGCCTGGGCACCGTTATTGCACAGTCCAACCCAATAAGGGAAAAATTATTGAACAGAATATAAGGAAGGGATTCTCTTGTCTTTTACATAATGCAATCTTAATTCAGCATCTTATCAAAAGACAGCACTCAGTAATCCCTCAGTACCACATCAGATATTCAGCTGAGATTTTACACTCAAATTGCTAGAATGCGACTGAAATCAGAAACAACTGACTGAGAGCTGACAGAGTTCCCGGACACAACAGCCGACAGATTTGCATGTTTCGCTGTTGAGACTCAGCATGTTCGATGTTTTAAATCCTGACTCTAATCGAAGTTCAAAGTAAATTTGTTATCAAAGTATGTATATGTTGCCCAGTGTTACCTTGAGATCCATTTCCCTGCAGGAATTTATGAGGGCAAAGTAGAAATATAGTGGAATTTCATGAAGTACTATGCATAACTTCATAAAAACTAAAAAAAAAGTGCAAAAGAAGTAAAATCATGCAAATAAAAAAATACCGAGAACAAGAATTGTAAAGGTCATTAAAAGTGAGTCTGTAGGTTGTAGAACCAGTTCAGATTAGTGATGATTGAAGTTAACCTCCCTGGTTCCAGAGCCAAAGGTTGGTTGTAGGGTAATAACTTCCTGAATCAGGGGGTGTGGGACGTAAGGCTTCCTCATGGTAGTGTAATGGTTAGCACAACATGTTACATGTACAGGTGACCCAGGTTCAATTCCTGTCATGGCCTGTAAGGAGTTTGTACATTCTCCCTGTGACCATGTGCTCCGGTTTCCTCCCACAATCCAAAGACGTACAGGTTGGTAGGTTAACTGGTCTTAGTGAATCGTTCTCTGATTAGGTGCAGATTAAATCAGAACTGCTGGGCAGCCTGGCTCAAAGGGCTATTCAGGCCTATTCTGCACTGGATCTGAATAAGGAAGTAAGCAAATAGATAAATAAACAAACAAATAAATATATAGATAGATTGATTGTTTACTTTAGATGATCATTATAAACTCACCTGACACTTGAGTCTACTGAGGAAGCATTCTCAGAGGTAAGAGTGATCAGAAGAGAAGAGTACATCTGTTATAAAGTGTTTAACTGGAACCGTCAATGACTTGTACTGTTGATTTTGTGATTGTTTTTATAGATCAACCTGGATCTTCAGCTTGGAAATATGTGGTGGCTATCCTTGCATGTTTAGCTGGTGCTAGTCTGGTATTCTGCCTTTACAAGAGAAGAACCCAACAAAGAGCATAAACAAAGGCCAACAGTAGTGGGACAAAACCCAATGGAAGCATCTCCTTGAAAGAAAATTATATCTGGAAGATACTGTACTGTCATCTACAAGTATTCAGACAAAATTTAAATTTAAAATGGTAAAACAGATAAATTCCAGACTGATACTCCAATGATATTATTGAGCTGCAAATCTAAAAAAATGTCATTGTCTTCAATAAGTACATGTTACAAAGTAGACAAGATGAAGATGAAGTGTGAGATGATATATTTCACTAGCGTCTCTGTAATGATGAAGCCTCTTATAAATATTTCCAGTTCCCAGTATTCTGTAATCTCTTTCTGCTATTCAACCCTCCCAGGACTCACTCCTGCTCAAATTCTGGTCTCTGAACTTGAAAAACTGCAAGTCCTGGTTTTTGCCACTTTTCCACAAGGAGGCTTTCAGCTGCTGATGTTTTAAGTCTCTGTACCTCCCTCTCCTGTTTTAACATTCTCATTTAAACCCATCTTCTTGACAAAGGCCTTATCACTGCAAGTAATTTCCCCTTGTGTGGAATGGTATCTAACTTTAAGAGCCCAAGGAATTCAAGCAGGTGACCATTCCGTTCCTCAGACTGAGCTCACTGCCCACAAATCGCAAGGGTGGGTGATGCGTAACCCTCACATCCATCAATTCCCTTCGAAATATTTAACCTCTCACTTTCCCACATCCTAATGCATCTCCAACTTCCTTAAACACTTCTTAACTTGTTTAACACACACAAAATGCTGGAGGAACTCAGCAGGCCAGGCAGCATCTATGGAAATGAGTGCAGTCGCCGTTTCAGACCGAGACCTTTCAAATGAGTGTAGTTATCCTCTCTTGTTCAAGAACCTGTTGCTTGAGACATAGCAACTGTTCTTGAACCTGGTGGTGCAATTTCTATGCCTCTTGAACCTTCTACCTGATAGAAGCAGTGAGAAAAGAACATGGTCTGGGTGGTGAGCATCTCTGATGATGGTTGCTGCTTTCCTGCGACAATTTTTTATGTAGATGTGCTCAATGTTTGTGATGTGCCCATGATCTACTGGGCTGAATCTACTACCTTTTGTGGGATTTCCCATTCAATGGCATCAGTGTTTCCATACCAGGCTGTGATGCAGCCAGTCAATACACTCTCCACTACACATCTATGGAAGTCTGTCAAAGATTTTGATGTCATTCCAAACCTCTGCAGACTTCTAACGAAGCAGAGGAGCTGCTGTGCTTTCTTTGCAATTGCATTTACACGATGGGTTCAGGACAGGTCTTCTGAGACCGTAACACCCAGGAATTTAAAGGTACTGACCCTCTCCACCTCCGATCCTTCACTGAGGACTGGCTAATGGATCGCTTTGGTTGGTGGTTAGAATCCAACAATGTAGAAGCCTACAGATGGAACTAAAGCTTACGTCATCCATCAACTCATTTGAGAATATAAGAGTAACTGAGGGGAAGGAGCAGTAAGTATACATAATAGGAATACTGGATTTCCAGATGTTCTGTGAAAAATGCTGTTGCTTGATGTAAAGATTATGAAAAGTTATTTGCGAGAGTGAGCTGACAAAAGGACATGAAGAATCTGGAAGAAGAAAGGTCCAGCCATTCACTGACCAATCAGTTCAGGCACATGATGTCCATTTTTGAGTTATCCCCTTCAACTAAAACTTATTACTGCTACTGAAAAGAGAATTTTCTCTTTCGGAAAGCAGGCTGTGGCTCCTTCACTGCCTGTTGGCGCATTCACCTGTCCCCTCTGCTCATCGACAATGGAACTCTGTAATTGAGTACAATGAACTTTACAATACATGATGCTGCGCTGCCCCTTGATCTTTCAAACCCCGCTCATTATAAAAAAAAGATGCATAATGATTATCTTCACTGCGAAATGAAGCAGCAAATGATGTTTTACAACCCAAGAGCAGAGAGATGCTTTGACAGGAATTGTCTCACACCAGTTTGTTTGCAGGAACACGTGACGATGGAGGATTCATTTTGAATTCTTCGCAGACCTGGTGAACACATCAGTAAACAGTTACAAATGCAATACCATTTAGGAATTCTGTTATCTTTCAATTGTCTTTTTAAATAGTTAATATTCAAAATTTCTGAACAGGTTTTTAAAAATGCTTCTTTTAATTCAATGCCTGTTATACTTTTATTAAGAGTAAAATGATGAATGTATATAAATAACAAAAATGACTCAGTTTTTCCTTAAAAAGAATCAGAATCTGGTTTAACATCACTGGCAAATGCTGTGAAATTTGTTGACTGTGTGGCAGCAGTACAATGCAATACATAATAATGGAGAAAAACGTGAGTCACGGTAAGTGTATTAATCAATTAAATAAGTAGCGTAAAAATGAAACAAAATAAGTCAACGAGGGAGAGTTCATGGGTTCAATGTCCATTCAAAAATCAGATGGCAGAGGGGAAGAAGCTGTTCCTGAATCATTGAGTGTGTGCCCTCAGGCTCCTGTACCTCCTTCCTGATGGTAGTTATGAGAATAAGGCATGTCCTCAGTAATGGGGGACCTTAATGATGGACGCTGGTCCATAATTGTTGTTACAAATTCATTAATCACTGATAATCTCTGCTCAAAATTACCATGGCAGAAGAGAAATTTTGTTTAGAAGACTATTACCAATCTGAGCCTCATGTTCTCAGAAAGGCTCGTCACCCCACTGTAGAGAATGTTATCCTTAAGGCACTCTGCCAGGTGAGCCAGTGGACAAGATAGAGAATGGAGAGAGTCTCTGAATTTACCTGGTGTTCTGATCAGTGGAATAAATACCACAAGATCACAGTCTGCAGACGTTAGAATTAACAGACTGGATTGTGCTCGCTATTTAGTATTAAAGAGACATTCTGTACAATATCACAACTGCTTCTTGACTTTCTAATATTCTTAAGTCAGTCTGAAGTTAGTGTTTACCTGAATCCAGCCTGCTTTGTAAATAATAAGGTAGAAAATTTTAATGCCAAACCGAGGGCAGTGGCCGACAGAGTTTGCTGTGAAATATCATCTACTGTCATCATACCATGGGAGACTCAAGTAGTCTGTCAATTCAAAAGAGAATGTTCTTAAGGCTGACCGTGAACTAAACTAACAGTTCACTATGAAATCTTGACAGCTCATTTAGTGAAATACAACACAGCAGTTCATCTTGAGAGGCAGTCGTACTCTTCTAAAGTTATTAATGACAGTCCGGGTAATCCAAGAGTATTGTTTTCAACTGATCATCTGTTAAACCCAGCTCCTTTGAGGGAACGGTTGCTGAAAGCAGATGAGGCTAAAAGTGAGTCTTTTGCTGCATTTTTTACACAAAAAAAACAAATAAGATGTAATGTAACACAGTCCTCAAGAATAAACCTTGTTGAACTTCAAACACGTCATCACGGTGAGCGAAAGTCCTTTATGAAAATAAGTTCACCTCAACTTCAAGAAATAATCACTCAGCTAAAACTACCCACTTGTGTTATAGAACCGAGAAGAGTACAGCACAGGAACAAGCCCTTCGTCCCACAATGTTGTGCCAAACCAGCTAAAGAGCAAATCAAAAACACCCAAACACGAACCTCTCCTACCTACATAATGTTCATACCCTTCCATTTTCTTTACAGTACATCCATGTGCTGATCCAAATGTCCCTTAAAAGCATCCAATGTATTTGCCTCCACCACCACACCAGGCAGCGTATTCCAGGCATCTGCCATGGTCTGAGTGACAATCAGGTTTTAGATTAAATCATAGTCCAGCAATTGCATTGCTTAAAGTGGTCAATGACCAATGGCATAATGCCGACACAGGTAACATCAGGTCTTGTTCTCTTCAATTAGAGCACAGCATTTCATACCATAGATCACAGCGCTCTCATAAACCATCTTAATTAATGGGCAGGTCTTTCTCATGCTGTCTTAAGCTGGTTTCAATCTTATATAACAAGAAGAAAATTCTTTGTTAGTTGTGGTGATTGTGCGTCCAAAATCCATGAGATTGTGTTTTGAGTGCCACAAAGATTGATTCTTGGGCCATTGCTGTTCCCACTCTTCATGCTCCCAGTATGCCAGAATATTTCAAAACGCGAAATGAATTACAAAAGCTATTCAGGTTTGTCTCCCATTTGCTGTGAAATCGGTGGCATCGCTCTGTCGAGACAGACAGAGAGACAGAGGCATGTGGAAGTGTTGGGAAACAATAGTTTGTGTTGACTGTAGATCATGGTCTCTGTTTGGGTGCTTGGCTGTTGTGTGGTGGGTGGTGGGTGCTGATGATTTTTGCTGGAATGGGTGCTGGGGGTGGGGGTGCTGATGATTTTTGCTGGAATGGGTGCTGGGGGTGGGGGGTGCTGATGATTTTTGCTGGAATGGGTGCTGGGGGTGGGGGGTGTTGATGCTTTTTGCTGGAATGGGTGCTGGGGGTGGGGGGTGCTGATGATTTTTGCTGGAATGGGTGCTGGGGGTGGGGGGTGTTGATGCTTTTTGCTGGAATGGGTGCTGGGGGTGGGGGGTGCTGATGATTTTTGCTGGAATGGGTGCTGGGGGTGGGGGGTGCTGATGATTTTTGCTGGAATGGGTGCTGGGGGTGGGGGGTGCTGATGTTTTTTGCTGGAATGGGTGCTGGGGGTGGGGGGTGCTGATGATTTTTGCTGGAATGGGTGCTGGGGGTGGGGGGTGTTGATGCTTTTTGCTGGAATGGGTGCTGGGGGTGAAGGGTGTTGATGCTTTTTGCTGGAATGGGTGCTGGGGGTGGGGGGTGTTGATGCTTTTTGCTGGAATGGGTGCTGGGGGTGAAGGGTGTTGATGCTTTTTGCTGGAATGGGTGCTGGGGTGGGGGGTGCTGATGATTTTTGCTGGAATGGGTGCTGGGGGTGGGGGGTGTTGATGCTTTTTGCTGGAATGGGTGCTGGGGGTGGGGGGTGCTGATGATTTTTGCTGGAATGGGTGCTGGGGGTGGGAGGTGTTGATGCTTTGCTGTTGCTTGTGCGGAGAGGGGGAGAGGGGGCTTTGGTTTTTCTGTTGTTTATTCTTTTGGAGGTTCTTCTGTTTCTCGTGGATATCTGCAAAGACTAAATATTTCAGGTTGCATACCATATACTTTCTCTGATAATAAACAGAACCTTCGCGACCACATGAACACACAACTGCGCCCGAAGACCCCGAGGCTGTAGTCCAAACCTGCTGCTCTGGTGCCTTAACATTAAAGAATGGATGAGTTTGAATTTCAACAAAAAGGAGAAATTTTGGTTGTTGGTAGCAATAAAAAGCATGAAGCTTAGAAATAAATCAAGCCAGAAGTAAAGAATTTGGGTGTTATTATTGACTCTGAGCTAAATTTCAAATCACATATTAGCCCTATTATTAAGACTGCATTCTTTGGGTGAAGAAACATTGCAAAAGTTTGATTTCTTATAACATCTCAAGATGTTATAAGGACTATAGTTAAGCCTAGTAATTTCTAAGGTAGGGACATGTTTGGCACAACTTTGTGGGCTGAAGGGCCTGTATTGTGCTGTAGGTTTTCTATGTTTCTATGCAGAATAACTGATAGAGGCTTTTGTTTTCAGCCGATCAGACTGCTGTAATGCACTCTTTTCTGGATTTCCCAAGGAAGATATTTTGGCTGATCCAGATATCCAGAGCAGGCTGAAGACCAGAGCGGGGTGTCCCTGAAGAGGAGGAGGGTTGAAGATGGGAGAAGGGGTCATCGGTGGGGGTAGGAGAGTCCTTGCCAAAGAAGTAAGAGTTCTGCATACGCCATGATGCTGAACTCTTCTTCCGCCGGCTCCATCTCCGAGCTTACTTCTTTGGCAAGGACTCTCCTACCCCCACCGATGACCCCTTCTCCCATCTTCAACCCTCCTCCTCTTCATGGACACCCCGCTCTGGTCTTCTGCCTGCTCTGGATCTCTTTATTGCTAATTGCCAACGGGACATCAACCGTCTTGACTTTACCAACCGTTCCAATTCCAACCTCACTCCTTCCGAATGCTCTGCTCTCCACTCACTCCACAGCAATCCCAACCTCACTATAAAACCAGCTGATAAGGGGGGAGTTGTTGTTATCTGGCGTACTGACCTCTACCTGGCCAAGGCACAGTGACAACTCTCTGATCCCTCCTCTTATTTACCCCTTGATCATGACCCCACTAAGGAGCACCAGGCCACTGTCTCCTATACCATCACCAACATTATCAGCTCTGGGGATCTCCCATCCACTGTCGCCAACCTCATAGTTCCCACACACCGCACTTCCTGTTTCTACCTCCTACCCAAGATCCACAAACCTGCCTGTCCAGGTAGACCTATTGTCTCAGCTTGCTCCTGCCCCACTGAACTCATTCCTGCATATCTTGACACTGTCTTCTCCCCCCTTGTTCAATCTCTTCCCACCTATGTTCATGACACTTCACACGCTTTGAATTTTTTCAATGATTTTAAGTTCCCTGAACCCCCCCCATCTTATTTTCACCATGGACGTCCAGTCCCTCTATACCTCCATCCCCCACCGAGATAGTCTCGAAGCTCTTCGCTTTTTTTTTTGGATTCCAGACCTAACCAATTCCCCTCTACCACCACTCTCCTCCGTCCAGTGGAATTAGTTCTTACTCTCAATAATTTCTCCTTTGGCTCCTCCCACTTCCTCCAAACCAAGGCTGTAGCCGTGGGCATGCGCGTGGGTCCTGGTTATGCCTGTTTTTTTTTGTTGGTTTTGTGGAACAGTCCATGTTGCAAGCCTATACGGGTATCCGTCCTCCTCTTTTCCTTCGCTACATCGACGACTGCATTGGTGCTGCCTCCTGCACGCGTGCTGAGCTCGTCGACTTCATTAACTTTGCCTCCAACTTTCACCCTACCCTCAAATTTACCTGATCCATTTCCGACACCTCCCTCCCCTTTCTTGATCTTTCTGTCTCCATCTCTGGAGACGGCTTATCTACTGATATCTTCTATAAGCCTACAGACTCTCACAGATACCTGGACTATTCCTCTTCCCACCCTGTCTCTTGCAAAAATGCTATTCCCCTTCTCACAATTCCTCCGTCTCCGCCGCATCTGCTCTCAGGATGAGGCTTTCCATTCCAGGACGAAGGAGATGTCTTCCTTTTTTAAACAAAGGGGCTTCCCTTCTTCCACCATCAACTCTGCTCTCAAACGCATCTTTCCCATTTCCCGCACATCTGCCCTCACCCCATCCGCCCGCCACCCCACTCGGGATAGGGTTCCCTTTGTCCTTACCTACCACCCCACCAGCCTCCAGGTCAAACATATAATTCTCCATAACTTCCGCCACCTCCAACAGGATCCCACTACAAAGCACATCTTTCCCTCACCCCTCTTTCTGCTTTCCACAGGGATCGCTCCCTACGCGACTCCCTTGTCCACTCATTCCCCCCCCCACATCCCTTCCCACCGATCTCCCTCCTGGCACTTATCATAAGCAGAACAAGTGCTACACCTACCCTTACACTTCCTCCCTCACCACCATTCAGGGCCCCAGACAGTCCTTCCAGGTGAGGCGACACTTCACCTGTGAGTCGGCTGGTGTGGTATACTGCGTCCGGTGCTCCCGGTGTGGTCCTTTATATATTGGTGAGACCCGACACAGACTGGGAGACTGTTTCGCTGAACACCTACGCTCAGTCCGCCAGAGAAAGCAGGATCTCCCAGTGGCCACACATTTTAATTCCACATCCCATTCCCATTCTGATATGTCTATCCATGGTCTCCTCTACTGTCAAGATGAAGCCACACTCGGGTTGGAGGAACAACACCTTATATACCGGCTGGGTAGCCTCCAACCTGATGGCATGAACATTGACTTCTCTAACTTCCGTTAATGCCCCTCCTCCCCTTTTTACCCCATCCCTGACAATATTTAGTTGTTTGTGTTTTTCTCTCTCTCTCTCTGCCCATCACCCTGCCTATTCTCCATCTCCCTCTGGTGCTCTCCCCCCCCCCCCCACTTTCTTTCTCCCTAGGCCTCCCGTTCCATGATCCTTTCCCTTCTCCAGTTCTGTATCACTTTCGCCAATCACCTTTCCAGCTCTCAGCTTCATCCCAGCCCCTCCGGTCTTCTCCTATCATTTAGCATTTCCCCCTCCCCCCACTACTTTCAAATCTCTTAGTATCTTTCCTTTCAGTTAGTGCTGACGAAGGATCTCGTCCCAAAACGTCAACAGTGCTTCTCCTTATAGATGCTGCCTGGCCTGCTGTGTTCCACCAGCATTTTGTGTGTGTTGACTGTTGAAAGGTCGAGATAGGGTGGATGTAGAGAGGATGTTTCCTATGGTAGATGTATCCAGAGCTAGAGGACACAGCCTCAAATCTGACTGGCAACCTTGTAGAACAGAGGTAAGGAGAGATTTTTTAGCCGGAGAGTAGTAAATCTGTGGAATGCTCTGCCGCAGTCTATGGTGGAGGCCAAGTCTGTGTGTATACTTAAGATGGAAGTTGATTGTTTTCTGATCAGTCAGGGCACCAAAGGATATGGCGAGGAGGCAAGTGTATGGGGTTGAGTGGGATCCGGGATCAGACACGGTGGAATGGCGGAGCTGACTCGATGGGCTGAATGACCTAATTCTGCTCCTACGTCTTATGGTTTTGGGGTCCAAGGTGCAGGTTCGTTTTTAGTGTGAGCTCGGGAGAATCAGTAAAATTTTAATTGCCATAAAGTATCACAGTCACATTTATCACTGGGATTATATTTGCTGGTCATAGACTATAGAACACAGAACACCAGCACACGATGTTGTGCCGATCCTCTATCCTACTCTGATTAATCCCATCCTTCATTCCAGGGGTTCCCAACATTTTTTATGCCAGGCATCAATAGCAGTAAGCAAGAGGTCTGTAGATCCCACAGTAGGAATCCCTGCTTCCATCCTACATATCCCTCCATTTTCCTCTCATTCATGGGCCTAAGATGTTATTAAATGCCCCTTATGTGTCTGCCTCTATCACTACCCCTGGCAGCACATTCCATGCACCCACCAGTCTCTCTGTAAAAGTCTAACCTCTTACATCCCCCTATAATTTCCTCCAATCACCTTAAAAGTACCCCCAGTATTAGTCATTCATATCACATGCACAACCCTACACACCGAATACTGAGAGAAAATACACCACCTGAATCAGCAAGGTCTGTTCAAATATAAACTTTTGTCAACCATGATTCTGTTTTCAAAGCTCAAGATTTAAATATTATTTCAATGTTTCAATTTAATATCAGAGAATGTATACAATAAACAACCTGAGATTCTTACTATACGCAGACACCTACGAAACAGAACTAAACCCAAAGAATGAATGACGGAAAATGCTAGAACTCCAAAAAACCTTCCCCCTTCCAGCAGCAAAGCATCAACCCAGTGGTCAGAGGGAAGAAACCGTTTCCTATCTCACTGCTCTGGTCTTTGTGCATCAGAGTCTCCTGCCTGATGGTAGAAAGGCAAAGAGGATGCTGGATGGATTGTGGGCTCCTTAATAATGCCAAGGGCCCTGTGTATGCAGCGCTCCTGATAAATGTCTCCAATGGATGGTAGGGAGACCCCTGTGATCCTCTCAGCTGTTCTCACAGTCCTTTGTGGAAACTTCTGGTCCGATGCTCGGCTGCTCCCATACCTGATGGAGATGCAGCTTGTCAGGATGCTGCTTGTCAGGATGCTCTCAATGGTGCTCCTGTAAAATTCAGTTAAGATGGGGGTAGGGAGCCATGCTAACCTGAATCCTCTCAGGAAGTGGAGACGCTGCTGTGACTTCTTGTTCAGGGGGGTGTTGCTAGGAATCTGAAATAGAGACAGTAAATATCAGGTCAGGCAGCATCTATGGAAGGAGAAATGCCAACAATTCAGACCGCAGACCATTTGACCGAACTGTTCTAAAGAAGGATCTTCACAATAAAATGATAACTGTTGTCTCATCTTCTGAAGGTTTCCAAAACCTTCTATTTTAATTCAGAGTAGTGAGCTGTGTTCTTGCGGAGTCTTTGCTTTAGTTATTTTTAAGTTGAGAACATTGTAGATGTACTATTTGATCCATTAGCTGAAGGGAATTGTGGTCTTTATTCTTGTTGATTATAACTTTGAATAAACAAGCTGCTGCCTAGTCTACTGAGTATACCTGTTTCCCCAGCTCGTAGAATCCTGCTTCCCCAGCTTGTGGATGAAAGCGGATGAATCTTCATTGGACCCAGTCAGGAACATTGTGGTAGAACAACGTTTAGGCAGAAAAGTGGCTTAAGAATCCCTCCACACTGAAAAATGGAGTTGCACGGGAACTCACTCTTCCTGCTCTTGTGCAACAGTCTGGATTTCGAAGGTCAAATAGTCAAGATACGAAAGTCAGCATGCCTAGAGCTCAAAGGCCTGACGACTGCAAGTCCAGGCTAGGTATCAGACGTTGAAGGTTTGTGTATGAGAGTGGGTGGATTGAGGGTGAGCAAAGAGCTTGTTTTGTTGTTTCTCTTGTGTTGTTCTTGTTGCTTGTCTGCTGCTGTGGAACATGGCGGCCGTTCTTCATCGGCACCGGAATGTGTGTTAACATTTGCAGACTGCCCCCTGCATGTTCTTTGGCTGTGTTGATCGTTTACAGAAATTACACGTTTCACTGCCACGTTTCACATGTGATAAACGAATGGATCGAAACCTGGATCTGACAGTTATGAAAGCTCTCTCTCTGGAGGAACCTTAAGCAGTCACAGCCAAGAGGAATTATGCTGAGTTTCTTACAGTTTGAGGCAGCCTGTCAGTACCTCCAGTTGATCTTTATCTTTTCGTGTGTCTCCCCCAACCGTCAGTCTGTGGGTTTTATTGCCATGTGCTCATTTGTTTTCATGCCCCATGTGCTCCTGTCCCCGCTCCTGCTCAACTCCAGCCCCTGTATTACTGACTATCCGTCTCTCACCTGTTTCTCATTATTACCTGTATCGCTGCCACCTGTGTCTCATTGTGCTCCACCTGTCACCTGTCTCTCTGTTCATTGCTCCGTGTATTTCAGTCCTGTGTTTTCACCTATTTGTTGCCAGATTGTGCCAGTGAATTTTCCTGAGGCCTTTCAACATTTGTATCTGTGCTCTAGCCATCTGAATATTAACTTTGCCTGTTTCCCAATTCTGGGTTTTGGATTTCTCTGGATGTTTTGATCTCTGCCTAAACTTTGACTCCAACTTTGTATCTTGGGATTTGTTACTCATTTATATCACTGTGTGCACAGTACTGGGTCTGCGATTGGATCCCTGCTCCAGCGTCCTGACACAGCCTCTCACTTGACTGTATAAAATAACACTTCACTGGGTAAACCAAATTTTACCTGAACTTGGACTACAATGCAACAAAGGCACCAGACCTGCTCTGAAATCCCTCCTGACAGATGAATCAGTATGTTGTTAGTTTGGGTTTCATGTTTATCAGAGGACATATGTCGTGAGGTATCGTTGAGAAGGGCTGCTCTTTTTGTATCCGTTTTACTTTTCTTAGAAAAACCACAAGACTGTGTCATGATTTCCAGTAAAAGTGATGAATTTAATGATGAGATTACAGAGGCCTACAGCTCCAGCAGAAACACCCCTCTCCTGTTCAGGGCAGCATCATGGAGGCTGACCTACCTGATTTCTTCACATTTCCTGAGCAATGTACATGTCTAGGCAGGAAACTTGTGTGAAGGAAGTGGAATTATATTTTCAAATTAGTGAAGATCTATTATGTTGATATCTTATTCACAATGCACACATCTTGTCGTAGTTTGAGGTTTCTGTGCCTTAATAATGCAGTCTGCCACATTGGCAGGAGTCAGGGCTTTATGTTTTGGTTCTTGGTCGGCCACCCAAGCCAAACAGGTCAAAGGGTAGAGGCCAGACTAAGAGTGGTCCACTGATTCTCCAGGTTCAGGGGTTCAGCTCAGGGCCAACAACCCTGACTTGTAAAACAAAACTGTTCCAGAGACAGCAGTGAAGAATCCTTCTACATCTGAGTCCAACGGTATTCCTGAGTCACCACCCAGGACCTGCGTGACCGACAGCAGAGAAAACCGAGAGGAAACTCCTGACATGATGAAGGAAGCCCTGAACACCGCCAGAGGTGAAAAACCCTCATTGCTGCCCTAAACACCAGTGGTGTAATGGGCAGTAAGTAAGTCACAATTCACCATAATCAATCCGGAGAGCTGAGCTGTTTTTACAAAGTTCTCCTTGACCCATATTTTCCTTATCTTCCATTTTCGTGCACAGGAAGTAGAACACTAACAGGGCTGATCTGTAACTCATCCCAGGGCTTTTCTGCCTGTGCCCCTGGAGCCTTCCTGCCTGCATTGCTCATCAGGCAGAGAAGTTCCTCACTGCTACAGAGTGTCTGGGTTTGAACACTGCAGGAGAGGGCTTGAGGTTGCGAACTGATTCAAGATTAGTGTACGGAGCAAACTGTAGACAGAGGAGTTATGTGATCACTCGAGTCAAGCAAGAAGTTCTCCTTGCTGGTTCCTCAGGTGCCTAAAGAGGCCGATCTGGGATCCACATGTTCTGGTGCAGTGTACACACGAGCAAGTAGTGGTTGTGGTTAGTGGTTGGGACTTTTGGTCGTTCAGTCTCTCCTTCTGCAGCACAGCGAAGGTCGCTGTCATGTGGCACAGCTCCCTCTTGAACAGCAAACATGAGAAAATCTGCAGATGCTGGAAATCCAAGGAAAAACATGAAATGCTGGAGGAATTCAGCAGATCAGACAGCATCCAGGGAAATCAATAAAGAGTCAATGTTTTGGGCCGAGAAAATTAAACTGTTTCAACTAATCAGCCTCAACAATTTCTCCTTCAACTTGCCTCAGTTTCTTCAGAATCGGAGATTGCCATGGGCACCCACATGGGCCCCAGCTATGCCAATCTTTTCATTGGTCACGTTGAACAGTCCCTGTTCCAAGCCTTCCCTGTTAATGCTCCCCAATTCTTCCTCCACTACATTGATGACTGAACTGGTGCTGCTTCACGCAACCATGCTGAGCTCATCAGTTTCATCAGCTTTGCCTCCAAACTCCACCCACACCAACTTCCCCTTTCTTGATCTCTGTTTCCATCTCTAGAGCCAAACTGTCAACCAACATCTTTTATAAACCTACCGACTTATATTGACCATACCACTTCTGAACCTGTGAAAAATACTGTTCCCTTTTCTCAGTTCCTTTGTCTCTGCCCCAGCTATGACCTGGACGTAAGAGGTATTCTCCTCTTTCAAAGAACAGGGCTTCCCTTCCTCCACGATTGATGCTTCCCTCGCCTGTATGTCCTCCATTTCCCAAACATCTGTGTGCACCCTATCCACCCACCACATTCACAAAGATAGTTCCACTTGCCCTTACCCACCACCCCATGAGTGGCTGCATCCAACACGTTACTCTACACAACGTCCAAAGGGATCCAACCACCAAACATATCTTTACCTTCCCCCCTCTGCTTTCCACAGGGATCTCTGTCTCCCTTATTGTCTTGTCCATACATCCCTCCCAAGAATTTTCCCTGAAAGTGGCCGAGGTCCTGCACCTGCCCCTACACCTCCTCCCTCATCTCTATCCAGGGCCCCAAAACAGTCCTTCCAAGTGAAGCAGCACTTTACCTGCTCATCTGCTGGAATCAGCTATTGTGTCCAGTGCTCCCAATATGGCCTCCTCTACACTGGTGAAACACGTTGTAAATTGGGGGGACTGCTTCGTCAAGCACCCTGACATTTTTGTCTGCTCTGCCATTTCATCATGACTGATCAACTATCCCTTTCCACCCCAAAATCCTGCCTTCTCCCCATATCCTTTCATTCCCTGATTAATCAAGAATCTACAAAACTCTACCTTAAACATACCCAATGACTTGGCCTCCACGTGGCAACAGATTCCACCAACACAATCTGTAACGACACAGTCCAGCATATCCTTCACTCCAACATTACTAAGAATTCAGGATTTCAGTGGGGAATGCAGAAGGGCAGCACTTGGCATAGCTAAAAGCAAGACCTCGACCTCGCTAAGCAAAAGACAAGTGTGGCCTACTCAGAATTAGTCTATTTTACAACCAACAAACTAGATTAAACTCTGTGATCCTACCAGTCTTAACCATGAATAATGGTGGCCGCTAATCAGCTATCTAAAGCAAAGAGACTTCAAGAATATTCCCATGGGCAGATATGGTAGGGTCCAGTGTGTGAGTGGTAAAGACAAGGTTGAAATATTTGCTCCCATGTTTAATCCATAGTGTCAAATGGATTTCACCTTCCTCCTGAGATCCAGATTTACCTAATTTGGTTCAGTCCTTTTTGTATAAAATGGCCAAGAAGACTGAATGTAGCAAAGGTTATGGAACAGATAACATCCTGATTGTTATGTTGAGTGTTTCATCTCTGGACTAGCTGTGTCTCCAGTCAAACTGTTCTAGTAGAGTTACAACACTGTCCTGTCAACACTCCAACAAATCCAATCCATCAAATTACTGCCTAAACTGTAAAAACCACTAAGAATTACTTGGACTCAAAGTCAGTAAGACCAAAGAACTGATTATGGACTTCAGAAAGGGTCAGAAGAAGGAACACAGACCAGTCCTCAGAGGGATCAGAAGTGGAGAGAGTGGTAAGTTTCAAATTCCTGAGTGTCAACATCTCGGAAGATCTAACCTGGGCCCAATACATCCATGCAGCTACAAAGAAGGCACAACAGCTGCCATATTTTATTAGGAGGTTAAGGAGGTTTGGTTTCTCACCAAATACACTCAAAAATTTCTATAGATGCACCATGAAGAGTATTTTAACTGGCTGCATCACCATCTGGTATGGGAGTGGGGTGGGGTGGGGGATGGCTACTGCAAAGGATCAAAATAAGCTATAGAATTGTAAATTGAGTAAGCTCCATCATGGGCACTAGCCTCCGTAGTATCTAGAACATCTTCAAGGAGCAATGCTTCAAAAAGGCAGTGTCCATCACTAAGGACCCTCATCACCCAGGTCATACCTTGTTCAGGAAGGAGGTACAGAAGCCTGATGGCATACACTCAATGATTCAGGAACAGCTTCTTACCCTCTGCCATCCAATTTCTGAATGGACATTGAACCCATGAACACTACCTCACTACTTTCTATATTTCTAGTTTAGCACTACTTATTTAATTTAATTGTTTAGTAAACATATACTTAATGTAATTCACAGTTTTTTCCTCTCCAGTATCACATGTTGCAATGCTTCAACCCTTGTAAAAGACTTGGTCCAAATATGCACTTCAGGGCTAATTTTCAAAGACAAAGTCAGCGATTAACATCAAGATATCTTTGTATTGAGTATTGTGTTAAAGACTTTGAGAAATGGTTCACATGTTTCAACTTAATATCAGAGAATATTTAACCTGATATTGTTACACTGCACAGATCTCCACAAAACAGAAAGGAAATGCAGCAGTGCACCTGAATGCCACACATTCACCACTCTGAACACTGATACTCTCCCCACCAGTCACAGACTGATCCATCTACAAAATGCCTGAGCTATTCTGTCACCTCCCAACCCTGACTGCTACCAAGCAGATAATGGCACTAGGGCTTGGGAACACAATCAGCAGGATGATACCCAACCCCTCTGTCAAGTCACACTCCATCTGATTTGGAAGTACACTCACTGGCCACTATGTTAGGTACAGGAATTTCCAAATAAAATGGCCACTGAGTGTATGTTTGTGGTCTTCTGCTGCAGTAGCCCATTCACTTCAAAGTTCAAAGTGATGTGCATTCAGAGATACTCTTCTGTACATCACTGTAATGCTCATAACCTTGTTACAGTGATGTACAGAAGAGTTACAGTGATGTACAGGTGGCATCCTGGTGCAGTGGTAATTTGGGTTATTGTCACCTTTCCATCAGCTTGAACCAGTCTGGTTATTCTCTTGTCATTAACAACGTGTCTTTGCTTTAAGAGCTACTATTTATTGGATGTTTCTTTTCTGTTTTGTTTTTTGTACCATTCTCTATGAATTTTGGAGACTGTCGTGTATGAAAATTCCAGGAGATCAGCTGCTTCTAAGATACTCAAACCAACAGTCATTCCACTGTTAAAGTCACTTAGATCACATTTCTTCCCCATTCTGATATTTGGTCTGAACAACAACTGAACCTCTTGACCATATCTGCATGTTTTCATGCATTGAGTTGCTGCCTCGTGATAGGGTGATCAGATATTTGTATGAACAAAGCAGGTGTACAGGTGCATCTAATAAAGTGGCCACAGAAGAGATATCATTGTTACTGGGTCAAAGTCCTCGAATCTTTTTCAACAGAATTCTGGGAGTATCTTCACCAGAGGGACTTCAGTGGTTCAAGAAGTCGACTCAACACCACATTCGTAAGCACAATTAATGCTGGCATTGCTGGTCTAGATCTAGAGAAAATTAATACAACAGCTCCTCCACAGATCCAGAAAATTGAACGAAATAATTCTTTTTTGTCTTCTTGTTTACTAGATGTTCATGATCTATTTGTTTGTTATTTGTCGTATCATTCATGATTAGCGCTGTCTGCACTAATTCGCCTACACTACCTCAATATCATCTTCCAAAAACAGCAACCCCTGTACCAAGATGAACAAGGGGAGCAGGCATATATAAACACTGCTCTCTTCAACTGTCCCTCGAAGTGATCAATCTGAAATAGGTGTCAAGGGATGCCTTTATTGGAAAAATCACGGTGGCTTCAGTTGGTGTCTTGTAACACTTTCTCAAGGTTAATTAGAAAAAGATATTAAATTCTGGACTTTCCAGCAGCACCCAGATCCCAAAAATTAATAAAAAAGAAAGAAAGAAATTCCAACGTCATCAGAACAACCCAGTTTGCTAGGTTCACACAACATTGTCTGATGTATAAAACATTCACCTCCTCCACCTCTGGCATACAGAAACTCCAGTAAATATTCCAATAATTTGGCACCTTCAGGAATTTGGTGGTGGCAGGCAAATTAATTTGCTGGGCTATTGGATATTACTCCTAATATCCAAACAATTTTATTTCAGCTTTTATATATTTACACAATAATATAATATCTTTTCTAGTGAACTTAATAGTGCACAGTACAGCACAGTAAGAGGCCATTCAGCCCACAGTGTTGTGCCAAACCAGCTAAAGAGCAAATCAAAAACACCCAAACACTAATCCCTCCTATCTACACAATGTCCACATCCCTCCATCTTCCTTACCTCCTTGTGCCTATCTAAATCTCCCTTAAAAGCCACTAAAGTGTTTGTCTCTGCCTCCATACCAGGTAGGGCATTCCAGGCATCCACAACTCTCTGAGTGAAAAACTTTCTGCTCACTTCCCCTTTGAATCTACCCCCTCTCAGCTTCAATGCATGGCCTCTGGTATTAGACATTTCAACTCTGGGGAACAGATACTCCCTGTCCACTCTATCCATGCTGCTCATAACCTTGTAACCCTCTATCAGATCTCCCTTCAGCCTCCGCCGCTCCAAAGAAAGCCACACAAGTTTATCCAGCTTCTCATGATAGTACATGCCCCATAAACCAGGAGGCACCCTGGTAAACCTCTTCTGCACCCTTCCCAAAGCCTAAACATCATTCCCATAGTGGGTCGACCTGGACCACTACCTTGGGCTGCACTCCCAACCCTTGCCCCTGGCCAAATACACTGCATTCCAGATAGTGGAGTATCAGGATTTCCAAAAAAAAAAGTTGTCGAATCACCATAATTGTTACTGCACATCATTGGTAATATAACCTTCTATTCCATCCTCAGGATTTTTCAAATCCTTGATCTCAACCACAAGGGAAGCAGGAAGCATCAACGCCTGAAAGTTTCTGTCCACCTCAAAACGTCCTACTGTTTCATTTCGGTAGCCTCTCCATAACGACATTGAGAGAGTATTTATTTATTTATTGTGCTACAGAATGGAAGAGACCCTTCCAGCCCTTCGACCCACACCTCCCATCGATCCCTCAATTTAATGCTAGCCTAGCATGGGACAATTTACAATGACCAATTAGCCTACCAACCAGAACACCTTTGGACTGTGGGAGGAAACCAGAGCACCCGGAGGAAACTCACGTGGTCAGAGGTTCAAAAGTTGAAAGGGTACAAAGGTTAATGTTATTGTCAAAGTATGTATATACAACACAACTCTGATATTTGTCTTCTCCAGATAGCTGTGAAATGCAGGAAGACCGTGGAAGCTGTTGAAGGGAAAGATATCAACTCCATCTTCCCCATCCCCAGCACGAGAAAGAAAATGAAAGAAAATGAGCAAAACTCCAAAAACCCACCCCTCCCCCACAGGAAATAAAATAGCCACAAATCCCCAACACAAATCCCCAACAGCTCCTGCAGAAAAAAAAGCAACCACAGTTACAATCCCACCCCCTCACTCGCATCTTTCCATCAGCATAGGAGACAAGCGGCCACACAAATCCAGTCCTTCCATGAAGGGTGACCACGCTGCGTCTGACATGGTCGCCTCAGTGGCTTCTGTTGGGAACGATCGCCGGCAACCACCGCATTCAGCTTGGTGCTTCAGTCTTCCTCACTGCTTTGAGATGGAGAAATTCATGACCCCGAGCCCCGTCTCTGGTCTTTTCCGTGAGTCAGCTCCTACTCTCGGTCCTTTTTGGGTCTCTGTCTCTGATCTCTGCTGTCAGGACACAGCAGAGTGCTCGATTGTTCAATTGAGTTCCAAACTGCACAACACAGGTTCCAAGAGCTCCCTTAACACAAACAAGACAAAACTATAATGGCTTCTCTGTAGCAGCAGTGCTTGCGTTATGACTAGAGATAACAATAGACAATAGGTGCAGAAGTAGGCCATTCGGCCCTTCAAGCCTGCACCGCCATTTTGAGATCATGGCTGATCATCTACTATCAATACCCAGTTCCTGCCTTGTCCCCATATCCCTTGATTCCCCTATCCATAAGATACCTATCTAGCTCCTTCTTGAAAGCATCCAGAGAATTGGCCTCCACTGCCTTCTGAGGCAGTGTATTCCAAACCCCCACAACTCTTTGGGAGAAGAAGTTTTTCCTTAACTCTGTCCTAAATGACCTACCCCTTATTCTCAAACCATGCCCTCTGGTACTGGACTCTCCCAGCATCTGGAACATATTTCCTGCCTCTATCTTTTCCAATCTCTTAATAATCTTATATGTTGCAATCAGATCCCCTCTCAATCTCCTTAATTCCAGCGTGTGCAAGCCCAGTCTCTCTAACCTCTCTGCGTAAGACAGTCCTGACATCCCAGGAATTAACCTTGTGAATCTACGCTGCACTTCCTCTACAGCCAGGATGTCCTTCCTTAACCCTGGAGGCCAAAACTGTACACAATACTCCAGGTGTGGTCTCACCAGGGCCCTGTACAAATACAAGAGGATTTCCTTGAACTTGTACTCAATTCCCTTTGTAATAAAGGCCAACATTCCATTAGCCTTCTTCACTGCCTGCTGCACTTGCTCATTCACCTTCAGTGACTGATGAACAAGGACTCCTAGATCTCTTTGTATTTCTCCCTTACCTAACTTTACACCGTTCAGATAATAATCTGCCTTCCTGTTCTTACTCCCAAAGTGGATAACCTCACACTTATTCACATTAAACGTCATCTGCCAAGTATCTGCCCACTCACCTAGCCTATCCAAGTCACCCTGAATTCTCCTAACATCCTCATCACATGTCACACAGCCACACAGCTTAGTATCATCAGCAAACCTGCTGATGTTATTCTCAATGCCTTCATCTAAATCGTTGACGTAAATCGTAAACAGCTGTGGTCCCAATACCGAGCCCTGTGGCACCCCACTAGTCACCACCTGCCAATCCGAGAAACACCCATTCACCGCTACCCTTTGCTTTCTATCTGCCAACCAGTTTTCTATCTATGTCAATGTCTTCCCCCCAATGCCATGAGCTTTGATTTTACCCACCAATCTCCTATGTGGGACCTTATCAAATGCCTTCTGAAAATCGAGGTACACTACATCCACTGGATCTCCCCGTCTAACTTCCTGGTTACATCCTCGAAAAACTCCAATAGATTAGTCAAGCATGATTTACCCTTGGTAAATCATAACAGGGGCTTTAGAATGTGCGCGCCCAAGGAAGGGAATGTTTTTCTTTCTTGTGTACCCGAGAGTGAGTTTTTGTTCAGCGGAAAAGGGATGGAGAAGATACCAGAATGGAGAGGTCATAGATTGCGGGACTGAGTGGACGTGGAATGGGGTTGGGAGTCGATGGCACCTAGGGAGAAATCATTGGAGAAGGAACGGACGGGAAACTCGTTATGTCCAACGTGCACAATAGACTGTTTCATTACCCTGGTCATCCTCTGTCACTCCAAGGAGAAAAGGCTGAGTTCACTCAACCTATCCTCATAACATGCTCCCCAATACAGGCAGCATCCTTTCTTTGGGTTCCACATAGAAAGGAGCACAGTAATCCAAGTGGGGTCTGAAGAAGAAGAAAGCCCTTAGCTCCAAGTGGAATCATCGGGACACTGTCATGACAGCATTTTTTTAAGCAGGCTTTCTTGTTTTTACAAGGCCGAGTTGCTAGCTCCACGCTCAACACAGCACGGATGGAAAGCGTGCAAGGGAGCCAGCTGGATTCGAACTCATGAGCCTTCGCTCTGAAGTCTGGTGCTAATGCCACTATGCCACCTGGGTCCTATATAGTGCAACATTACCTCTCAGCTCTTAAACTCAATTCCACAATTGATGAAGGCCAATGCAACATATGCTTTCTTAACTACAGACTGAACCCTCTCCAGTGCCAGCACATATTTTCTTAAAAGAAGAGCCCAAAACTGTTCACAATACTCAAGGTGAGTACCTTATAAAGCCTCAGAATCACATCCCTGCTCTTGAATTCTAAACCTCTTGAAATGAATGCTAACATTGCATTTACCTTCCTCACCACTGACTCTACCTACAAGTTAACCTTTAGGATGTTCTACACAAGGACTCCCAAGTACTTTTTCATCTCAGATTTTTGGATTTTCTCCCTGTTTAGAAAATAGTCTGCACATTTATTTCTACTACCAAAGTGCATGACCATGCATTTTCTAACATTGTATTTCATTTGCCACTCTCTTGCCCATTCTCCTAATCTGTCCAAGTACCTTCTGCATCCTACCTGTTTCCTCAACACTACCTGCCTCTCCACCAATCTTCGTATCATCTGCAAACTTGGCAACAAAGCCATATATTTCATGATTAAATTCATTGATATAGTGGCTAGTAGTCCCAACACCACTAGTCACTGACAGCCAACCAGAAAAAGGATCCTTTATCCCCACTCTTTGCCTCCTACCAATCAGACAATGTTCTAATTATACCAGTAAATTTCTTGTAATACCATGGGCTCTTAACTTGGTAATCACCCTCATGTGTGGCACCTTGTCAAAGGCCTTGTGAAAGTCCAAATGTACAACATCCACTGCATCTCCTTTATTTACCCTACTTGTAATCTCCTCAAAGAATTCCAACAGGTTCAACAGGCAAGGTTTTCCCTTAAGGATACCATGTTGACTTTGTCCTGTCTTGTCCTGTCTTGTCCTGTGTCACCAAGTACCCAATAACCTTATGCTTAACAATTGACTTCAGCACCTCCCCAACCATCGAGCTCAGGCTAACTGGTCTATAACTGCTGCCTTCCTCCTTTCTTAAAGAGTGGAGTGGCAGGATGCCAGAGTCTAATGATTTTGAAAGATTATTACTAATGCCTCCACAATCTCTACCACTGCCTATTTCAGATCCTTAGGGTGCAATTCACCTGGTCCAGGCGACTTATGCAACTTTAGGTCTTTCAGCTTTTAAAGCACCTTCTCCCTTGTAATGTAACGGTACTCACTTCTCTTCCCTCACACACTTCAACACTGCTGGTATCTTCCACAGTGAAAAGTGATGCAAAGTACTCACTTAGTTCATCTGCCATCTCTTTGTCCGGTTACTATTTCTCCGGTCTCATTTTCTAGCGGATATATATCCACTCATCTCTCATTTTTTTACATACTTGAAAAAGCTTTTACTGTTGCTAATTTGCTTTCATATTTCACCTTTCCCCTCCTAATAATTCTTTTTGTTGTTCTCTGTAGTTTTTTAAAAGCATTCCAACCTCTGTCTTCTCACTAATTTTTACTTTGTTGTATGCCCTCTCTTTTGGTTTTACATTAGCTTTGATTTCCCTTGTAAACTATGGTTGTACTATTTTGCCATTTGAATATTTCTTTGTTTTTGGAATACATCTATACTATACCTTCCTATTTTTCTCAGAAACTCACACCATTGCTGCTCTGTTATCATCCCTGCCAGCATCTCTTTCCAATTTACTTTGGCCAACTCCTCTCTCGTGCTACTGTAATCTCCTTTACTCCACTGAAGTACTGCTACTTCAGAATTTACTTTCCTCCCATCAAATTTCAAGCTGAACTCAATCGTATTGTGATCACTGACACATAAGAGTTATTTTACCTCAAACTCCTAATCACCTCCAGGTCATTACATAACACCCAGTCCGGTACAGCTGATCCCCTGGAGGCTCAACAACAAACTGCTCTAAAAAGCCACCTCTTAGGCATTCAACAAACTCTCTCTCGAGATCCATTGCCAACCTAATTTTCCCCAAGCGATCTTCATGTTGAAATCTCCGATGACTATCATAACATTGCCCTTTTGACGTGCCTTTTCTATTCCCTGTGGTCCACATCCCAGCTACTGTAAGGAGGTCTATATATTACTGTAATCAGGGTCCTTTTACCCTTGCAGTTTCCTAACTCAACCCACAAGGATTCAACATCTTCTGATTCTATGTCACATCTTTCTACTGATTTGATGGTATTCATTACCAGCAGAGCCATGCCACCCCCCCCCCCACCACCACCCACCTACCTTCCTGTCCCTCCAATACAATGTGTAACCTAGGACATTCAGTTCTCAACTACAACCATCCTTCAGCCACAATTCTGTGATGGCCACAACATCATATCTAGCAATCTATAACATTGCAACAAGATCATCCTATACTACGCGCATTGAGTACTGCATTTGCTACCCTTTTTGATTCTGCATCCCTGCTGGATACAATTACGTCCTGCCCTTCCTGACAGTCTGACTGTATGCTATCTTTGCCTTTTCTACCATCCGTCCTATCCTGAGTCCCTTCACTCCAGTTCTCAACCCGCTGCCAAATTAGTTTAAACCCTCCCCAACATATGAAGATCTTGATCGGGTATTGAAAGAGTGGATTCATCAGTGTCACAGTGAACATTCACCACTTAACGGTACGCTGATCATGAAACAAGAGAAGATCTATCATGACAAACTGAAAATTGAAGGAAATTGAGAACTTTAAGCAGGTTGGTTGCAAAAATAAAAGAAAGTACTAAAAGAACTCAACAGGCAAAGTGATGGTCATCATTTCAGGCCAAGATCTTACAGTAGGACTGAGAAAACAGAGTGAAGATAGCCAGAATATAGAAGTGAGGGGGAAAAGTAAAGTATGCATGGTTGGAGCTAAAAGACCACACTGACAGGAAGTCGGAGAAAGAGCGGCATACAGTCTTGACATGCCAAGCACAGAGTGACCTCCCATTCTGCATAATGGCAGTATAGTTCTAACCAACCACAGGATGAGTACCCCTTATACGAAATTCCAAACTCTGAGAACCTCCGAAACATGAAATTGTTTTGAGAGCTGACTGGACGTCATAAATGGAAAATTCTGCAAGGCGCTAGGAAAGTTCCCAGGTGACGCAGATGACTCTGCGCATCACAGACAGCTTTGAGAAGTGACCTCACATATGTAATGAACCAAAGTTACTGAAAACACTAGATAAAGCCAAAGAAAAATGAAGATCTTTGCTCTGTATTGAAAGAGTGGACTCGTCAGCGTCAGAGTGAGCATTCGCCACTTAACGGTACGTTGATCATGAAACAAGCACAGTTCTATCAGGACGAATTGAAAATTGAAGGCATTTGTGCATATAAAGCAGGTTGGTTGCAGAAATATAAGAAAAGGCACGGCATTAAATTCTTTGAAGGTTTGTGGCGATAAAGCATCTGCTGATCACGAAGCAGCAGAGAAATTCATTGATTTTGCGAAGATCTGTATGATGAAAATCTAGCATGCCGAACAGCTGCATCGAAACATGTGTACTGAACAAGTTACTTTAAGGAATGCTTACATGCAGCAAATAAATTCAGAGTCGGAAATGAAGGTTTTCACAATCTATTTCATTATATTATTCCAAACTCCGGAAAAAATCCGAAATCTGAAACACTTCCGGCCCCACGTACATTCCACCCCTGAATGTTACAGTTGAGGCACCTACACAAACTCTAAAAATGTCTTCTGACTCCCCCCACAATGGCAGAACGAACGCCTCCACTCACGTTGATATTCAAAATAAATTCTCCAATGGAGGTAGGTTAGTTTTAGTGACGGTCTTGGGGATGCAATACCAGGAAGAAGTTGACACTGCACCGGAGAATTATGAGAGATTCAGAACTGACACTGAGAGTTGAACTGTATAACAAACTGCGCATTTTGCACAATGCACAACTTGTCATGTTCCAGAAGAGCAAGGTGTTCATGAACCCAACTTTTACTAGTCGATCGGCAGTGACGCAACAGCTGTAGGTGTACGAATGTTAAAAAAAAGATCCCTAGTCACGGCCCGAAGTGGGGAGGGGGTGGGGAAGTCCTCGGAACCTCCATCCCGGAAGCGCTGCCACCTCTTACATCGCTCGTTGCCGCCAAGCAGAAGATCAGTGCTCGCTCTTCGCGTTGATTTCGGGACGTTTTTCCAAAAAAAAACCACATTCGGACCACGTTTTTTTTTTGAGATTCGATTATTATGTATTTCAGGTCGATTTACCTTTTCGCTTTACTCTTCGTGGTAACAGGTAGGTAAAGTGGTTTTAATCATGATCAATGGCGCAGCGTTGGAGAGTAACTGTACATACTGTGTATTTCGGATTGCGCGCTACTGAGTGGTTTATTAAACATGGACCTTATCTCGTTTCCTGTCGCGTCGCAATCTTCATTTTGGTAAAACTGAAATTTTACGTTAACTTGAATTCCGCTCAAGAATGGCAAAGAAGAGAGAAATGAAAACTAGTCACCGAGCAAAATAGATGCATGAAAATTTAAATTTAAGAATATATCTCATAATTTTACTCTTTAGGTCAGAAGCATTTTCATTCCGTTTCTCAGTCCCTGGTCACTATTCTCTCAGTACTCTCTACACTCGATCACTGGTGTGCGCTGGGCTGAGTCTGACCGCGGGTCCGTTTTTGGCTCCGTTTACAACTCCGTATCTTTGTGTGAAACTGCAACAGCCACCAAAGTGCACACAGCCCGAGTTCCTGTACTTCCTTCCGATATAACAGTCTGACCAGTCACCATAACGCGCCTGATGCAAGGTCTCCTCTGGAAACGCCGTCAGTTCCTTTTCCCGACACGGAAGCGACCGACCCGCTGAGTTTGTTGTTCCAGGTTCCCGCATCTGCAATCACCGGAGTCTCTATGTGACCATTCTGCTCTGGCACGACACCAAATCCCTCACAAATTCCCTTCCCTGAGTCCCCCAAGGGCTTTGGGGCAGCTGGAAGAAACATTTTTTAAAAAAATTCAACTCCTGGAAATATGAAATAAAGGCAGTTATGAAGAAAGGTCTTCAACCAGAAATGTTAACTTTATTTTTCCTTCCCGGGTGCTTCCTGGTCTACTGGGTGTTTCCAACATTTGCTGTTTCATTTCAGATGGAAGAGCTTTTTCTCCCCCAATTTCTTAACCAACAACGCCACCCAAAGGTGTCACACCAATCACAAAAAAGGTCATGGGAGCTGGTGCGTGGGTTTACCAACGCTGGTACATTCCCCACCTGGGTACACGTCATTCTGACCGGGAGATACACCCTGGCCACTTCATTAGGTAACTCCTGTACCCAATAAAGTGGTCACTGAGTGTATGTCTGGGGTCTTCAGCTGCTGTAGTCCACCTACTTTAAGGTTTGACAAGTTGTGCATTCAGGGATGCTCTGCTGCACACCACTGTTGTAACACATAGTTATTTGAGTTATTGTTGCCTTCCTGTCAGCTTGAACCAGACTAGACATTCTCCTGTGATCTTTCTCATTAACAAGGCATTTTCACACAGAACTGCTGCTCACTTGATTTTTTTTGTCCTTAATGCCATTCTCTGTAAACATTAGATACTGCTGTGAGTGAAGATCCCAAGAGATCAGCAGTTTCCAAGATATTTAAGCCCTTCCTGTGGCTAAACCCGCTCATGGGAAAGGGAAAAATCCGGAGCTGCAGTCCCTAAGCCAGAGCTACATTGAGTTCAATGGTGATCGGCAGCTCCTGAAATACTTCTGTACCAAACTATATCGGTTCCTTTGGGTTTATCAGATGCATGGAGAGGGGCAGTTTTCTACATGGGCAACAGCTTGCTCTCCATATCATACTGACCAGGCTTGAATATCTAGACATGCAGCACTCATGGTCAACACTGACCAACAGAGGCTCTCACCTCACCTGTCTGGCACCAACAATCATTCCACGTTCAAAGTCACGTAGATCATATTTCTTATCCATGCTGATGTTTGGTCTAAACAACAATTGAACCTCTTGGCCATGTCTACCAACTTTTATGTTTTGAGTTGCTGCCACATGATTGGCTGATTAGATGTTTGCATTAACGAGCAGTTGTACGGGATTAGTTAATAAAGTTGGCCACTGAGTGTATTCTGTCATTCATTCAACATCACTGGGTATAAATCCTGGAACTCGGACCCCCACCTTCACCTGAAGAGCCGAGGCAGTTCAAGAAAACATCTCTAGGGATATTGGGCATGGTCTATAGTTGAATCACAAACAAGAGAAAACCTGCCACTGCTTGAAATCAAAGTAATACACTCAAAATGCTGGAGGAACTCAGCAGACCAGGCAGCATCTATGGAAAAGAATAAACAGTCGATATTTTGGGCCAAGACTGTTCATTAGATGGTAGTTAACTGAAACATCTCTATCACAATACAGAAAAAACAAACAACTTCCTTCCCCTTTTGATTTAAAACTTATTCGGATTTTCTCATTGTGGCTCTTCAAAAAATCAATTTCCCTGTCCAACATTTAGATCTACGGACCAATCTGAGAGGTAGCCTTGACCTTCAGACACAAGAGGTTATTTCAAATAGTTAAGAGAAAACAATTGGCTTCATCACAGAAGATGGATAGTTGTGGTGCTTTTCTGACTGGAGGACTGCACCCATCGGTGTTCTGTCAGTCCAGGGATCTCTTGTTTGTAATTTAAATTAATAACTTGGATGAGCATGTGGATGGTCTGATCAGTAAGTTTGCAGAGAAATTGTTGGAGTACTGGAGAGTGAGGAACATTGTCAAAGGGCATAACAGGGGTTACAGGAGATCAGTTGGAAATTTAGGCAAATAAGTGTGAGCTGATGCATTCTTGGATGTCAAAGACTAGAGAAATTATACATTAAATGACAGGACACTTGAGAGTATTGATGTACAGAGGGATATTGGGGTGGATGTCCATTGCTCCCTGAAAGTGGAAAGGGCAGTAAAGACAGTGTGAAGCGTGCTCGCCTTCACTGGTGGGAACACTGAGCATGAACGTTGACAGGTACGTTCCAGCTATACAAGACATTGGTTCAGCTATATTTGGAATATTTGTGTAGCTCTGGTCACCCCATTGAGAAAGGATGTGGAAGATTTGAATAGGTGCATAAGAGATTCATCAGAATGTTGTCTGGATTGTGGTGTATTATCTACAAGGAAAGGCAAGAGCATCGGATGCTGAGAGGCAACATGATATATAGGGCAGAGAATCAGTGTTCCTCACAGGTTGGAAGTGTCATAGTTTTATGGGGACAGAAGGTTTAAGTTGCCCTTGCAGAAGATTCATTTGGATTTTGCCAGACCATTCGTGGGCACAAATCTCTAGGCAGTGGTCGATGCAGCTACAAAGTGGCCAGATGTGTTTCCAATGGCCTCCACTGCAGCTTTGCACAATGTTGATGTGCTGAGAAGCCTCTTCTCAAGACTGCTGTTCCAGAATACTTAGTCAGTGACAATGGAGCACAGTTTGTTGTGGATCAGTCATTCCTGAAAATGAATGGAATAAGACATATTACACCTGCACTATACCACCCAGCTACAAATGGTTTGGTGTAAAGTTTTGTCCAGAATCTAAAGAACGCTCTGTGAGCAATGTCATCAGAACACAGGACACTGAATCAGAACCTCGACAATCCTCTCCTTGCATATCGCAATGCAGCACAGTTCAAAACCAACAACTCACCAGCTCTGCTTTCCTGGGACGTCCCTTGTGCTCACGCTTGGATTTCCTCAATCCCAGTCTCAGATGGAGTACGCAGGACAAGCAGCGGGGACAAATTGAGGGTTTAATGTTTCATTCCTGAACAAGCTGTCCTAGTGAGGGACGACAGAGATGATCAAAAGTGAGTACTTAGAAAGATTAAGGACAGAACTGGAACATTCTCCTGCAGAGTGGGCTTGTGTCTGATGTCACCTGGAGATGACATGTTCGATCATGTTGAGGAGTTGAGGAGAGCAGAGTCCATTGGACAACCACCCTGGAGGAGGACCAGAACCTGAGATTGTCTGATAGTCACAAAATTCACAAGCCAAGCAGAGTGACCCTCTTCTCAGGGAAGACTTAATCGCACAAGGGTATGAAATCCTCCACAGTGATTAAATCATTAGGCTTGAATTGGGCATCCTAAAATTTATTATGCTGTGGATGCCTATATAGTCATTGTATTATATAGTATACTGAATAGACAGTGCCTATCAAAAAGTATTCACCCTCCCTTGGGAGTTTTCAAGTTTTATTGTTTTACAACAGTGAATCACAGTGGATTTAATTTGGCTCTTTTGACATTGATCAACAGAAAAAATTCTTTTGTATCAAAGTGAAAACAAATTTCTACAAATTGGTCTAAATTTATTACAATTATTAAACCCAAAATAATTGAATGCATAATTACTCACCCCTTCAAGTCAGTATTTAGTAGGTGAACCTTTGCAACAAATACAGCTTTGAGTCTGTGTGGATAGGTCTCTATCAGCTTTGTACATCTGGACACTGCAATTTTTCCCTATTTTTCTTGACAAAGCTGCTCAAGCTCTGTCAGATTACATGAGGATCATGAGTGAACAGCCCTTTTCAGGTCCAGCCACAAATTCTCAATTGGTTGAGGTCTGAACTCTGACTTGGCCCCTCCAGGACATTAACTTTGCTGTTATTAGGCTATTCCTGTGCTGCTTTGGCTTTACGCTTCTGGTCTAGCTGGAAAACAAATCTTCGTTCAAGTCACAGTTCTCCTGCAAATTGCATCGATTTTTCTTCCAGGATTTCTCTGTATTTTGCTGCAATAATTTTACCCTCTACCTTCACAAGCCTTGCAGGGCCTGCTGCAGTGAAGCATTGCCACAGCATGATGCAGCCATCATCATGCTTCAGGATTTTTGATGATGTGTGGTATTATGCTTACACTAAACATAGTGTTTAGTCTGATGGCCAAAAAACTCAATGTTGCTTTCATCAGACCATAAACCCTTCTTCCAGCTGACTTCAGAGTCTCCCAAATGCCTTCTGGCATTTTATGTGAGTTTTTGTTTCAACTGTGGCTTTCCCTTTGCCACTCTCCCACAAAGCCGTGACTGGTGAAGCACCCGGGCAACAGTTGTTGTATACGCAGTCTCTCCCATCTCAGCCATTGAAGCTTGTAACTTCTTTAGAGTTGTCATAGGTCTCTTGGTGGCCTCCCTCACTAGTCCCCTTCTTGCACGGTCACTCAGTTTTTGAGGACGGCTGCTCTGGACAGATTTACTGCTGTGCCATATTCTTTCCATTTCTTGATGATTGACTTAACTGTATTTTAAGGGAGATTCAGTGACTTGGAAATTTTCTTGTATCCATCTCCTAATGTGCTTTTCAATAACCTTTTTGTGGAGTTGCTTGGAGTGTTCTTTTGTCTTTGTGGTGTAGATTTTGCCAGGATCCTGACTCACCAGCAGTTGGACCTTCCAGATGCAAGTGTATTTTTACTGCAGTCAGTTGAAACACCTTGACAGCACAGGTCTCCAAAAACAAAATCATCTGATTGGATAAGGATTCCCGCCCCCTTTAATATGACACACTAAATCATCACTGGTGCAGCCAATTGGTTTTAGAAGTCATATCATTAGTTAAATGGTCCAATCAATTATTTTGTGTTTTATATTTGTAATTAATTTAGATCATTGGAAGAGATCTGTTTTCATTTTGACACTAAAGAGTCTTTCTGTGGATCAGTGTCAAAAAGAGCCAAATTAAATTAAATCCACTGTGATTCAAAGTGGTAAACAGTACAACAAGAAAACTTACAACATTGTAAATGTGGTGGTAACTGTAAATAGATAATGTATTATCTGATGAAGCATTCTTTGTTTGTTTACATAATTCATTATGGGTTACCTGTAAGACGTTTGTGAATGGCACACGTCATTATGTCACTGTAACATATGTGAGTGCTAAAAAGGAAAGGGAAAAGGAACACTCAGCAGACAAATATCCCGGCTCCCACGTGCTTTACTCAATTAGTTTCTGGAGTTACCAAGCATAGCATGCCCGTTGGGAGAGCAGAAACAAACAAGTGTCTATGCTCAATGGATCTTTGATTATGTTGGCTGCTTTACTGAGAGAGCAAGAAGTATAGTGCAGACACAATGGGCTGAAGGGCCTGTTCCTGTTCTGTACAGCTCTATATTGTAAAAGGAAGTGCCTCCGTCTGCAGTCTCTACAAGCAGTGTTGTGTGCTTTTTTGGATGTTCAGCCAATATTCCTTCAGATGGTTTCCTCTATTAATTTGTATGTCTTTGCCTCAAAAATAAAATCACTAAGGTTGTATTGAGTACAGGAGAAAGGATGTTATATTACAGCTGTATAAGACATTGGGTGAAGCCGAATTTGAAGTATTCTGTGCAGTTTTGTTCACCTTACCTACAGGAAAGATATAAATAAGTTTGGAAAAAGTGCAGAGATAATTTACAAGCATGTTGCTGGGTTTGGGGGACCTGAGTTATAAGGAAAGATTAAATAGGTTAGGACTTTATTCCTTAGAACATAGAAGACTGAGAGGAGATTTGATAGAGGTATACAAAATTATGAGGGGTATCGATAGGGTAACTGCAAGCAGGCTTTTTCCACTGAGGTTGGTTGGGACTACAACCAGAGGTCATGGTAAAGAGTGAAAGGTGAAATGTTTAAAGGGAACGTGAGAGGAAACCTCTTCACTCAGAGGAGCTTGAGAGTGTGGAACAAGTTGCCAGCACAACTGGTGCATGAGAATCCATTTCAATGTTCAAGCAAAGTTTCCACAGGTATTTGATAGTAGGGGTATGCAGTGCTTTGGTCCCAGTGCAGGTTGATGGGAGAAGACAGTTAAAATGGTTTGGCATGGACTAGAGGGGCTGAAGGGCCTGTTCCTGTGCTGTACTTTTCTATGACTCTATGGTCAAATGACATTCACTTTTTTATTTATAGTGTAATTCTCATTGAAAATATTCTGTTTTGTTTGAAATATGGAAGAACTATAATTATACTGAGCAAATATTTAAATGTTGGATTTATATGGAAATTGACAGGGCTGGGTGCAGGCAACCAACTCCATCGAATCAGTGCCCTTCTTCTTCCCCATATCCCCAAATGAACATAATGATATCTGTCTATCCCTTCTTAAATAGATGTATTATCTTGGACCTCCATAACCCTGCATTGAAAATATTCCCAATATCTCCATCTTGTATCCTGAATCTCCAACCATCTTTTAGAATTCCGAGCCAGAGCAAACATCAATCCTGTTTCAACTTGTCAAAATACATTGATATTTCTGTGCATTTCAGTTCAATATTCTCCAATTCTAGTGAACAAAGGTCAGTCAACTTAATCTCTTCTCTTCTGAAAGTCTGTGATATCAGGAATCAGTCTGGTGAATCTCCGCTTCACTGCTTTAGTGGAAAGTACATCCACCATTAGGTACAGAGATCAAAAGTGCACCCAGAACTACTCTAAATGTTTTCCATTTCCCTGTGTGTCTCTGGCAGGTAAACTGAATGGATTTGAGGTTTCGGTCAAAACAAACCCCCCAGCAGTGGAATTTGGACACTCTCTGGAGGTGACCTGCAGTACAACGTGTAACAACTCAAAGATCTTTGTGGAATATAAACCAGGGATAAATCCCAACAGGACTCATGGTGATAAGTGGTTTACAGACCAATTTCCGAGTGTCCAGCAATGGGATTTCTCAGCACCCTGTACTGTAATCTGTCAATATCCGGGAAAACAACCAATGAAGGAAGTCAAACAGGTGGTCCCAGTGTACAGTAAGTGAAATCTCTTGCTCTGAACACATCCCATAGCAGAGTACAACAGGATGAAAGGCAGCAAAATACGATTATGTATCACTTGAAAACATTACACAGAAAGATGCTGTCATGTATCAGGTGAGGTAGAGAATGGCCTGCTGGGAAATAGATTTACACTTCACTCCCCCACAATGATTTCATAGTCTCAAATTAGTTCAGGGATTGATATTTAACAGAGACAATTCTACAGAAATGGAGAAAGGAACGTTTGAGAGTGGACAAATTGGTTCTCAGGTTAAAAATGTGCTGATATTTCACACTCCAATGCTTTGATACGTTGTACACTGATCTACGGGGAGGTGTGAGGATCCAGTAGGTTAATGGATTTTCATAGCTGGGTTTCACAGTTACAGGGACAGATGAAAATTCTTCATTTGCTGTGGTTTGAAGGGAATCATCAAACCGGGAATGTCACAGGGTAGAAAGATTCACATGTAGTTGGGATACAGACTGTTCCAATGATTACTGTAATCCTTGATTCTCCTTTGACAGATCGAAACTTAAGCATTGCTCCGCCTCCTGAAGTGCTGGAAGTTAACAAACCATATCAGCTGGAGTGCACTGGCCCGAAGGTCTATCCACAGAACAGACTCGTACTCACCTGGCTCAGAGGGAGTGAGACTGTTCAACGTAATTCCACAGAGGACCCAGGTCTCCCGGAAGATGGTCCATTGAAGAATGTCCTGAATTTCACTCCAAGTATTTCAGACAATGGAATGGTGTACACCTGCTTGGCAGATTTGAACTTGGATTCTAACTCCACCAAATGGATCGCAAATGCATCTGTAACTCTGCAAACTTACTGTGAGTTCCACATTAACGATGTTTTCTCCTCCTTCTGAAAATAGATAAAACTTAAATACTTTATGGATAGTTAATACTCAGAAAGAAACCTATGACCATTTTTCATTGCTCTTATTTAATCTTTTTTATGAAATCTGTCAGTTAAGTATCTTTGACACAGTCAAAAATGTTCAGTTGTCCAAAGTGTCATCCCATTCCCATTCTGATATGTCTATCCATGGCCTCCTCTACTGTCAAGATGAAGCCACACTCAGGTTGGAGGAAAAACACCTTATATACCGGCTGAGTAGCCTCCAACCTGATGGCATGAACATTGACTTCTCTAACTTCTGTTAATGCCCCACCTCCCCTTCTTACCCCATCCTTGACAATATTTAGTTGCTTGTTTTTTGCTCTCTCTCTCTCTCTCTCTCTCTCTGCCCATCACTCTGCCTGTTCTCCATCTCCCTCTGGTTCTCCCCTCTCCCTTTCTTTCTCCCTAGGCCTCCCGTCCCATGATTCTTTCCCTTCTCCAGCTCTGTATCCCTTTGGCCAATCACCTTTCCAGCTCTTAGCTTCACCCCACCCCCTCCGGTCTTCTCCTATCATTTCACATTTCGCCTCCCCTCCTACTTTCAAATCTCTTACTTTCTTTCCTTTCAGTTAGTCCTGACGAAGGGTCTCAGCTCGAAACGTCGTCAGTGCTTCTTCCTATAGATGCTGCCTGGGTTGCTGTGTTCCACCAGCATTTTGTGTGTGTTGCAATAAACTGCCTGCCCATTTTTTATCAACAAGAAAATCTTTTTTTAAAAAACTGCCAAAGTCTTGGAATCAACTTGTTATTTATGGACATTTGGGTCCAAAATGGTAGATCAGGCCCTGGCCTAATTCCTCTGTCACTGCAGATGGAAGAAGCCTAAAGCAGAGCCTCAGGGAGGGAAGACCATCTGACATCAAGACAGATGTGAGAAAGCGTGGTAAATTCGGAAGGGTGCTGAAGGCAGCTTTCCATGATTACTGTACGAAGCTTGACTGAATTTCTATAGGCCAAGCAGCTGTATGCAGGGGTCTCCAGAAAACATACCTTAATTTACTTTGCAAGGCCTCATTAGTGTGTTCTAACTTTGGAGACATTCTGTACAGTGGTGAGTTTATCAGTTGGACAACAGGCAGAGACTTCAGCCACCAAACTTGTGGACTTGCCTTTACTGGTGTGTGGTAGTTAATGGTGTTGTTCCTCTGCCACTCAGTCAGCCAGTCCCACATGCGAAGAGTTCACATATTGTACAAGCAGGGTTATCAATAAAGTTCAGTTGATATCTTACATGCTGGCAGCCTGATCTGCTCTGCACTATCTCTTAATAACAAACACAACATGGTGTCAGAAGTGGTTGAACATCGATAAATTGGTGCAAGTGAGAAAGAAAGAATTTACAGTAAAGCTGTTGTTGTTCACATCTTTGAAAAATGTTCAGAGACTTCACCTACACTGTCTTTGCTAGTTTGCTAAATGAGCTGAGAAAGAGCCAGGGTTGCTAGGCAACATCTTCAATTTACACCCAAATGTGGATACATTGTGATAGTCTGGGGAAGTTCACAGCCTCCGCTAGCCTGGGGAAGTGCACAGAGGCATAGCAGAGAAATCAGAGAAGTCAGTCAAACTCTCAGGGAGAGAAAAGAAGATTTTTGTAGTCCAAATAAATAAAACAATAAATAAAGAAGCGAACAGGCAATTGAAGCAAGTACCTCTATTACCTACATCTATTTACCTAATAAAGCTCCCCCACCAAGATATCTGATTTCTCTCAACCAGAGGACTTTGAGAGATGGTTCAGATGCTTTCAGAGACTTAGGATTTCAAGCAATCTCACTCAGGCTTCGGAAGACCATCCAGTAACCATACTGACATGCTGCAGTGGTGTATGGGAACTGCAGGCATATGCATCAAGAACTTCTACTGAACAGCATTATTCCCAAATTAAAAAGGAGACACTGGCGGTTGTGTGGGCTTGCAAATGTATCAGCTACTACTTGATAGGCATTAAATTCCAATTTGAAATGAATACAAGCCTCTTGTCAGCCTCCTTAGCTCAAAACACTTGGATAACTTACCTGCACATCTGCAAAGATTCAGAATGTAGTTTATGCGATAGTGTCATGACATTGAACATGTCCCTGGCAAATCTTCCACAACACCACACACTCTATTGAGGATGTCATGCGAAAGTGATGGAAGCTGACTCTGCCTCATTGAAGATTCAAATATCTGCTTTGCTCAGGTAACTGAAAGTCTTCCTGCATCACAGAGTAAACTGGATGGATTTCATGCTGAGTTAAAAAAGGACAAAATCTACAGCAACATCAGTTAATACTGTCAGTATGGATTCCCAGCTGTTCCAAAAGGAGCTCACAAACTCAGACCTTACTGACTTGAAAGAGACACACTCACCATCCTTGAGGGTCTGCTGCTACAGGACTCTAGATTAATCATTCCTGCTTCTGTGCGCACCAAAATCATCAGTCAAATCCACCAAGGACATCAAGAAATCGAAAAGCGTTCCCGAAGAGCAAGGCAATCTGTGATGTGGCTGAGTCTGAGCTCACAGCAGAGAAATTTTGTAAAGCAACTTGAAGCATGCAGAAACCTGCACAAAAATCCTACTGAACCTCTCTATCCCACAGAATCCCTGAACTTACCATGGCAAATTGCAGGCATAGACATGCCCGAGATGAGAAGAGGCAAATATCTTCTGAAGAGACAGGAAAGGACAGCTTTTGGCTGTGGCTGAGGAGGAAGGACAGAACATGGCGGACTGGCTAACCCCATTGGTAGCTGCAGGAGGTGTCCGGGCAGCATCCCTGCCACTGCTCCGCCATCAGGAGGTGTCCCAGGGCCAAGGGAGCGGTACATCAGTGAGTGGTGAACCCCGGCGGATGCCCCTGCGGCTGACCTAGGGGCACCTTTAGAGCTGTGACAGGCACCAATGCTAAGGAGGAAACTACATCTTCCTGTAAATCTCACTGTGGATTACTGCTCATGGAATGTTGAGGTGTCCAAGCTGTCCTCCACATCCTCAGCAGCAGTTATACAACACCTAAAAGCTGTATTCGCTCACCATGGAACACCAGAGGTACTTGCATCAGACAGTGGTCCAGAATCCAGCTGCTCAGAATCAAAGCCTTTGCTAGGGACTGAATTCAAACACCAGACAAGCAGTCCACAGTTCCCACAAGCAAAAGCAGAAGCAGCAAGAGCACAGCAAACTGTTCAGAGTCTCGTACTGAAGGCAAAAGACGCCTACAAAGCACTGGTAGAGTATCACTCCACATCAGAGCTGTCAATGGGCTGGAGACTGAGAACAGGCCTGCCAGTTTTCCCTTCCCATCTCCAACCTCACTTACTGGACTTACATAAAGTGAGAAACTTTGAGACAACACAGTGTGAGAGAATGAAGAGCATGCATGTTCTCAGACAGAGAGCAAAATCTCTGTCATCGCTCAGGAGTGGTGAAGCTGTCTGGGTTTCAGACCAATTCACCAAAGGAACAATCATCCAGCAGCATGCACCACAATCATTTGTGATCAGAACAGGAGGTGAAATCAGGTGGAACAGGCATGCCTTCGTGTGCCTTCAAAATCCATGAAGGGCAGAGAAAGAAATAGAGTGGCCTGATCGTTATGACAAAGACCACTTACCTGAGGTGGGCGCACCTGTGTAAGAACCTCAATCCGCTCCAACACTTCCAGGAACCTATTCCAGATTGGGTTGTTCATCCATTCCACCAGAGATAGACTCCATAGCCTAATAGGTCAGGGCAAGTGACTAAAGAGACAGAATAATCCTCTCACTTTGCTGGAGTGTACAGGTAGTCTACCCAGACCTCCATTAGATTTAGTGTTTTTTTTAAGAGTTCCAATGTTGAAAACATTTCACAAAATGAGACTGTTCTTTAAAAATGAATTGGTGGAAAAAAAGGAGGAAAACAGAAAGAGAGAGAGAGAGAGAGAGAGAGAGAGAGAGAGAGAGAGAGAGGGTTAAAAACCAAGAGAAAGGCAATTCTATTGTTGGCAGTTCTGTTCCTTTGTGTTTACATATGGAGCATAAGTTACATACTATGGGTAAAGTAACCTGAATCGCTCAATTGCAGTGACTGTAATTTCAATGCAGTTCTACAGCCAAGACATACATATTGAGATAAACGAGAGAGAATCTGCAGATGCTGGAAATTTGAGCAACACACACAAAATGCTGGAGGAATTCGGCAGGCCAGGCAGCATCTAGGAAAAGAGTACAGTCAATGTTTTGGGCTTGAAACGCTTCAGCAGGACAGTCCTTCCCAAACATCACACTTCTTCTGATGTTTGGTCTGAATAGCGACTGAACCTCTTGACCACAGTGGCATTTTTTTATGCGTTGAGTTGCTGCCACACGATTGGCTGGCCCCCAACTCCTAATGAAGTAGCCACTAAGCGTAGAAATAAATGGCAGCCATCCTGGCCACTAATTATTTTGCCACCATAAGATCATCCCAGTCTTTGTGCATAGGAATATGTCATGCCAGAATACAATTCACCTGCCTTTTTCCATTACAAACTTTTGCTAAACAAATTGTTTTCCGGGGCGTATCACTCTTGTGGATGGATGAATAGCTATCACATGTATGTTGTTTCTAGAAGAGAGGACGTTAAATGATCTATTTCCTAGAATGATATTTCAGGCAAGGTAAAGACAGGGCAACGTGAGAGAGAATCCAATTTATAGAATGGATAGATTTTCCCATCCTTAATTAAATTCGTTTAATTCTCATTCAACCATACACAAATACAGCCAAACAAGACAGCGAAGTTACTGAACGCAGCAGTGACAGTCACACAGCACAAAGCACACATAGCACGTACACGATAGCAAGCGCATAAAGGTATCAGTAAGACACAGCCACACAATAAGAGTCTAGACTCAAACCGCAAAAATCTGTCGAGCACAATAGAATGTCTTCTGCCAAGCGAACACTAGGGGGCAGCACTTACTCCAGCCTAGATGTCTCACCACACCACCCCTGGTGGATCATACCGGCTTTGATGCCTCTCTCTCCTTGTAGTTGTAAGCAGGTGAGACCGTGGCTTAAGGCCTAGTCCTCGCATATACAACAGAAGAAGCACATAATGCTTGATTTCCGCAATCATGCAAACATTAGCTTTTATACATAAGTGGCCACATGGTTGGTTTGACTTTGCACCATTCTTCTTAGGACGAACACTTCCCAACACCAAAGGGGTGTCTGATGGAAACATGTCTGGCTGCAACTGTACACCTTAATAGTTAATAGATGTATTGGTCAAGAGTAGATTCTGATACAGGAATACCAAAATAACTTGATAAACTTACACCCTTCACAGTTAATCTAAAGACTGAGTCACAAGAGGGATATTAAAGCCAGGTAGAAGTTAAGCTTACCCTGATGTTCATTAATGAGTGCTGGAGAACAAGGCTGAATTTGAATCTGAATATTTGGAAAAAATAAGACCGTAAGATACAGGAGCAGAATTAGACCATTTGGCCCATCGAGTCTGCTCCAGCATTTCATCATTGTCCCTTTCAGCCTCAATCTCCTGCCCTCTCCCCATATCCCTTCATGTCCTGACCAATTAGGAAATCAGTAATCTCATGAATGAAGAGTATGGGTCTACCCAGTGATGGTTTAGGGATGACGGGGTCCCAGGATGTGTGATCTGGCCTGTTTCCAGCTGTGTCCGTCAGTGTCTGAAACACACCACAACAGAATGATATGCAGTCTATTTCTTGTGTGTCTTGCAGCTTTCCCAGAGCATCCCAAGATCTTCAACAGCAACCAAGTAGAACTGAATCAGCAGGTCCAGTTAACATGCAAAATCCCAAACGTCTATCCTGCTGAGAAGATGAGAGTAATGTGGACGAAGGATGGTACAAAATGGAAGTCAGATACCAAAGTGTCAGATCACTCCACTGTCTGGGCGACAATACCATGGACCCCAAACGAGACCGGTCTGACTCAATTCAACTGTACGGCAGACTTTGAGGATTATCCATCCATTCCGTCAAAGATGGACTCCGTTGTTATTGAGGCGTATGGTAAATATGCTGGATGTTGTAATTATTATAGGTCCTGATTGTTAGTGCCTGCCACTATTCCGCAAGATAGTGAGGCTGCTGCAAACATTTGTGGCACAGTTGATTAAAATGACCAAGTAGCCAATGAGTATAATTGACATTGAATTTAACCAATGAATGGAAGCAAAAGAGAGACACGAGGTGACTATGTTTAACTGTTGTAAACTTGAATGTGGATTGTCTGCCCAAGGCTTGCTACTATCCCATCTTTTCCTTTGTAGATCAGACTATGATTCATATCAACTCATGACATTTAGTGAAATTAAGATCCAAGGAAAACAAGCATAGTTATGTATAGATAAGAAGTTAGCTTAAGGACAGAAAACAGGGTTTAGAAAAGATCTATTCTTAAACTGAGAAAAATCCCGCTGATCTAGTCCCTCCTTCCAACTCAATAGTCTAGTCCTGGCAACATACTTATAAATCCTTTCTGCACCTTTTTCAGCTCAATGACAACCTAGGCAAACATGACATTCTCCAAAATGTTCCCCAGCTGACACTACTTCCATCTGACCAGCTACATTCATCCGGTTAAGGTCTGGTAATGCTCCCTTTACTCATTGTTCTATCCTATACTCAATCAAAAAGCTCTTCTTGTCAGGGTCACTGGCAAACTCAAGTTCAGGAATCCCAGACACTTTGGCAATTCAAGCAAAACAAGAGATATACAGGATTACAAAAATTGCCAGCAAAGCTAACAAGAACTCAGGCAACGCACGCAAAATGCTGGAAGAACTCAACAGGCCAGGCAGCATCGAGGAAAAGAGTACAGTCGATGTTTTGGGCTGAAACCTTTTGGTGGGACTGGAGAAAAAAAAGCTGAGGAATAGATTTAAAAGGTGGGGGGAAGGGAGACAGAGACGCAAGGTGGTAGCTGAAATCTGAAGGGGGAGGGGATGAACTAAAGAGCTGAGAAGTAAATTGGTAAAAGAGACAACAGAAGGCCGTGGAGGAACTCCAGAGGGAGGAGATGGGTGGGCATTCAGGCAGTCTATACAGTACCTTGAAGAACTGAAATCAGTTATGATATACAGAAGTCCTCAGTCAGAGCTTTGCCAGACAAGGATTCACAATGACGGAGCAAAGAGGGGGTTGGCAAGTTCTCCTGAAATAGTCCCTGGAACACATAGGAATTCTGGCAGCCGCACTGTTGAGATGAAGCAATAGGCCACAAGGACAACAACTACAATACAAGACATTGGAAATCCCGTGCTAATTCAATTACCCCAAACTGAGTAAAAATGATAAATACAAAGAGAACTTAACAATCCCCATGATCCCAAATGAAACTCCTGCAACACAACCCAGAGCCAGTCCGAAGACAAACAATTAAACATAAAAAGCAAACAATCCAAGAAAATCCATGAGCTTACACCGAGAAAATAAAAACCACATGCAAACTGAAAAAAAACTTTTAAATTAAAAATGACCCCTGGTTGTGATACTTCTGGGCAGATTTCAATCTTTAACTAACTGTGCAATATTTCCTTCCTCTTTCATTCCTTCACCCATCCCCCCTCCCCACCCCATTGTCACAGCTGAAAATTCTATATCCTAGAATACTGATTTGACAATCCTGCCATTAGTGATGGCGATATTGTAGACCACTATCTTAAAGCTTTGAGGTCATCCGCTTTACTGATTATACACTTTGGATTGAAATAAACGCAATTTGGTGGTGGCTTTTCTTCAGGCACACTTACTCACTTGCTTTGTCTCTAGGCACTCTATCTGAAAAGCTGTTCTGAGCTCCTCCCCCTGCAACACAATTTAAACTTTCCATGAGCAAATCTGCCAGCACGGATGTTAATCTCCCCCCCGTGGCTAACTTGCAACTCGTTCCACTTATAGAGGTCCCACCTTCCTCAGAAACAGTTCCAATGATACAGGAAGCTGAAATCTATCCTTGAGCACCATCCCTTCAGTCACACATTGATCCCACCATTCCCATTTTCACTGGCTCGTGCCACCAGAGGCAATCAAAAAGTTAAGGATGTGGTTTCAGGGCACACGGAGGCACATGATAAAATAGGCCGTAGTCAGCATGGTTTCCTCAAGGGAAAATCTTGTCCTACAAATGTGTTGGAATTCTTTGAGGAAATAACAAGCAGGATAGATAAAAGAGAATCAGTAGATAGTATGTACTTTGGTTTTCAGAAGGCCTTTAACAAGCTGCCGCACATGAGGCTGCTTAACAAGTTAAGATCCTATGTGCAGGATTCCCTAAATGTTAATTTGCAGGTTGAGTCAGTGGTGAGGAAGGCAAATGCAATGTTAGTATTCATTTCAAGAGGACTAGAATATAAAAGCAAGGATGTAATGCTGAGGCTTTATAAAGCACTGGTGAGGCCTCACCTTGAATATTGTGAGTCAGAAAGGAGGTGCTGACACTGGAGAGGGTTCAAAGGAGGTTCACAAAAATGATTCTGGGATTGAATGCTTGTCATATGAGGAGTGTTTGATGGCTCTGGGCCTGTATTCACTGGAATTCAGAAGAATGAGGGTGCCCTAATTGAAACCTATCAAATATTGAAAAGCCTCAATAGAGTGGATGTGGAGAGGATGTTTCCTATGGTAGGACCAAAGGAAAGAGCCTCAGAATAGAGGGGTGTCCTTTTGGAACAGAGATGAGGAGGCAGAGAGCAGTGAATCTGTGGACTTTTCGTTGTCACTGACAGTCATGGAAACCAAGCCTTTACATACATTTAAGGCAGAGGTTGGTTGATTCCTGATTGGTCAAGGCATGAATGGATTCAGGGAGAAGGCAGGAGGCTGGGGTTGAGAATGAAAATGGATCAGTCATGATGAAATGGTGGAGCAGATTCACTGGGCCAAATGGCCTAATTCTGCTCTTATATCTTTGCCTAAGTTCTGCTCCTATGTCTAAGTTACAACCTTTAAGCTTCTGCTCTTTCAATGGGCTCTTTAAAAAAAACGTTATTGTTATTTACATGTACCATGACCTCTGGCTGTTTGCTCAACCATTTCAGAATGTCTGGCAGCCACTGAGAGATATCTTTGATCCCAGCTTCAAGGAGGCAATGCACCTGAAAAGTTAGATTGTAGGGGATCCAGGGGGAGATGGCTGATTGGAATCAGAATTGGCTCAGTGCAAGGAACTAGAGGGTGCTGGTTGAGGTTGCTTCTCTGACTGTGGGCCTGTGTCATGGGGGTTGGTGTGTCGACCTTCATTAGTTGTAATTTATAGAAATTATTTGGATGTACCCTTTTCTCGTTGCCACCATCAGGGAGGACGCACAGCAGCCTGAAGACCCACACTCAATGTTTTAGGAAGAGCTTTGTCTCCACTAGCATCAGATATCTAAAAACTTCATGAGCACTACCTCCTTATTCATCTTTGACACTATCGATTGTAACAGAAATTTTTAAAGCTTTTTCTGTACTGCTGCTACAGAACCACACATTTCACAACATGTGTCAGTGGTAACAAACCTGATCTGCTTGTGATAAATGTACAGCCAAGTTTATGGATGATATTACAGTGGTAGCTGCAGATAGTGTGGAGGTTTATGAAAAATTACAGAAGGTTCTTGATCAGCTGGGTAATGTTGGCTGAGAATTGGCAAACGGTTTGTAATCCAGATAAATATGACATATTGCATTTTGGGAGATCCAACCAATGCCTTTGAGTGGAAAATCATGGAAAAGGTAGTGGATTCGGACCAGTACATCCCAGGTAAAATCCTCCCAACCATTGAGCACATCTACATGAAATGCTGCTGTAGAAAAGCAGCATCCATCATCAGAGATCCCCACCACCCAGGCAATGATCTTTTCTCACTGTTGCCATCACGTAGAAGGTACAGGAGCCTCAGAACTCGCACCACCAGCTTCAAGAACAATTACTACCCCTCAATCACCAGGCTCTCGAACAAAAAGGGAATAACTACACTCATTCTACTTCTGGTGTTCCCACAACCAATGGTCTCACTTTAAGAACTCTTTATCCTGTTATTTCATGCTCGTTGTGTATTGCTACTTATTTATAATTGCATTTGCACAGTTTGTTGTTTGTTGATCCTGTTTACAAGTACTGTTCTATAGATTTGCTGAGAATGTTCACAGGAAAAAAATCTCAGGGTTGCATGTGGTGACATGTCTGTGCACTGGTAATAAATTTTACTTTGAACTTTGAAGCTGGGTAGGACTTTTACAGTGACACTGGGGAGTGTTATGGAGCAGTTCAAGTGCACAGTTCACTGAGAGTAGTGTCACAGGTAGATAGGGTGGTGATGAAGCATTTGGCACACTTGATACACATTTGGCACAAATAATTTCCATTATTATATATACTTACTGTAATTTATTATTTTTATTATAATGTATTGCGATAGACCGCCGCCTCAGTTTAACAAACTTCATGATTTACAGTACTCCTGTGACATTAAACCTGATTCTGATTCACTGGCCTTCATCCCGCAGGGCATTGAGTGCAGAAGTTTGGAAGTTATATTGCAGTTATATAAGATGTTGATGGGGCAGCATTTGGAGTACTGTTTACAGTTTTGGTCACCCTGTTGTAAGAAAGATGTTATTAAACTAGAAAGAGTGTAGAGCAGATTTACCAGGATTTTGCATGGACATGTGGGGAGGTGGAGGGGCTGAGGCACAAGGGGATGTTGGGTAGACTGGCACTCTATTCCCTGGAATGTAGGAGGTTGAGGGGTGACCTGATAGGTATCATGAGGATAATAGACAGAGTGAAAGCACGCAGTCTTTTTCCAAGAGAGAAAGTGATAAAATCAGGGGACTAGGCTTAATATCAGAGGCGAGAGATTTAAACTTCAAAAGTTCAAAGTAAGTTTTATTATCAAAGTACATACTGTATATGTCACCTTATATAACCCTGAGATATATACTCAGCAAATCTATAGAATAGTAACTCTAACAGGATCAATGAAAGATCAACCAGAGTGCAGAAGATAACAAACTGTGCAAACCTAAATTAAAATCAAAAGCAATAAATAGTGAGAACATGAGACAATGATGGTGGTGTCTGAAAAGAGGATGCTATCCAAGTTGCATGCCATCTTGGACAATGTCTCCCATCCACTCCATAATGTATTGGTTCGGCACAGGAATACGTTCAGCTAGAGACTCATTCCACCGAGATAGAACACTGAGCGTCATAGGAAGTCATTCCTAGCTGTGGCCATCAAACTTTACAACTCCTCCCTCAGAGTGTCAGACACCCTGAGCCAATAGGCTGGTCCTGGACTTATTTCCACTTGGCATGATTAACTCATTATTATTTAATTATTTATGGTTTTATATTGCTATATTTCTACACTATTCTTGGTTGGTGCATTTGTAACAAAACCCAATTTCCCTCAGGATCAGTAAAGTATTTCTGGCTGTCTGTCTGTCTAATGAGATAAATAATCCTTGAAAGTGAGACTATTAGTTGTGGGGACATTTCACTGATGGGGCAAGTGAAGTTGAGTGTAGTTATCCCCTTTTATTTAAGATCTGGATGATTGAGGGGTAGTAACTGTTCTTGATCCTGGTGGTGTGAGTCGTGAGGCTCTTGTACTTGCTATCCAATGTCATCATGGCCTGGGCAGTGGGGATCCCTGAAGATGGATGCTGCTTTCCTACAACAGTGTTTCATGTATACATACTCATTGGTTGGGAGGGCTGTACCAATGATGTACTGGGCTGAAACCAGTACCTTTTGTCAGATTTACCATACAGGGGCTTCCATACCAGGCTGTGCGACAGCCAGTCATCTACACCACACATCTACAAAAGTTTGTCAAATTTTGATATGTCATGTCAACTCGCCAATTTCAAAAGGAAGCTTCTTCACACGAAGGGAGATGCACATATAGAATGAGCTTCCAGAAATAGTGATTGAAGTGGGCAAATGGTGACGTCTTCCAGATAGTCCACAGAACTGTTTATTTCACTTTGTCTACATCTTCTTTTTATCTTAAATGTGTTTCTGGAACTGTTGGAGCTGTGACTTACAGTTTGGAGTCTAGCGCTCTCTGCTGTCCCTGAGAAAATTCCAGGAGGCATGCGCAATTGACCTCAAGGTGAAGAAACAGTGTGTGACTCCATTTCTCATCAATCAAAGCATCGAGGAAGAATGAAACATCGAAGTGAATGTGGTGGTGAGCAGGTGCTCAGTGCTGACTACCTGCCTCTTGCTCTCCGCTGTGACGGATCTCTCACTGCTGCTGGATCAGGTGCCTGTCTGTGACGGATCATGGAAGGTCCCTCTCCCTTGATGTTACCGAAGATCTGCGCTCTGTGGACTGAAGTTCAAACTAACTGTAGTTCAAATTGGCCTCTATCACCTCTAGGATTTTTTTTGCATTCTGTGTTTTCACCTGTACTTTCTCGTAGTTTGATGCGAACTGTAAGATTTCTTTGTGTGTGAGGAAGGGGGTTGGTATTCTTGTTGCCATTTGGCATGATCTGTCAGGGAAAGGGGTTCAGGTTGGACGTTCTTGCTGTTTTGCGAGATTTGTCATTTTTTTCACATGGTGGGGTTGATGATCATGTTCCTGTTTGCAACATTTGGGGCTTTTTTGTGTGGGGTAAGGAGCTGTAGACGTGTTTCGTTGAGTGGCTACCATGCTTTTCTTTGTTTCATGGCTATCTGGTGAAGATGAATCTCAGAGTTGTATACTGCATACGTACTTTGATAGTAAATGAACCAAGAGCATTTGAACCTGAATACATGGATGAGAGGGCAATTTGCCAAACGTGAGCGTTGTGACTAGTTTGCTCAGTGACACAGTTGGCATGGACGAGCTGAGCCAAAGGGCCCAGTTTGCAAAGGGAATGAATTAGCTGCCTATCCTGACAACCCTCCCATCACTACTGTGTCAATGGCATGACCAATTCACTAACGGTGCTGTCTCCAACATTCTCTGCATCCCCGATTCTCCGTCACATGACCATCCACAGCCCCAACCGCTACTGGGGTCCAAAAGGAGCTGAAGCTGGGCACACAACCTTCGGGGGTAGATGTGGGAGACTGGGGACTTTCCCAATGTCCACCATCGCCCACATCCCACAGCAGCAATATACCAATGTCCTGGCCTTTGTAACATATAGTGCGTAAGCTTTCAAAGTTCAAATCAAATTTATTATTAAAGTACGTATGTGTCATCAGATGCTACCCTGAGATTCATTTTCTTGCAGGCATTCAGAGTAGAACAAAGAAATACAATATAATCAGTAAAAAGGCACACACAAAGACTGACAAAAAAATTCAATGTGCAAAAGAAGACAACCTGTGCAAGTACAATAATAAAAAAGAAAGGAAAAAAAGCTGAGAACGTAATTTATTGAGTCCATAGGTTGTGGAATCAGTTCATTGTTGAGGTAAGCGAAGTTATCCATGCTGATTCAGGAGTCTGACGGTTGAAAGGTAATAACTGTTACTGAACTTGCTGGGGTGAGACCTGAGGCTCCTGTACCTCCTTCCCAAAGGCAGCAGTATGAAGAGATCTAGGCCTGGATGGTGGGAGCCCTTGATAATCGATGCTACTTTCTTGTGGCAGCGAAACAGTCCCTCTCATAATGGTCACTCCTGCTAGAGCTTGCCAGTGGGATAGAACTCCAACTTATCCAGTCCCTGCCTTTTTAAACCTTCACTACTGCTATTCATCCTGTGTCCTGCTGGTAAGGCAAACTTTAACAATGTTTTCTGTTGTTACAGTTTTCTCCAACCCTGAAATCCACATCCCGATCACCACTAAGGATATTCCGGTGAATATTACGTGTAGTGTGCTTGACGTCTCAGGGGAACTTCAACTCAGTCTGAAGAAGGGAAGTGAGATATTAGTGAGCAGGTCAGCCAGTACTGGGCTGACCATCTACCACACTGTGAATCCACGAGCAGAGCTGAATGGACAGCAGTTCACCTGCGAGGCCGAGCTGACATTTCACCATCACTCCAACACCATTGTTAAAGGACAGTCCACCGCTCTCACTGTCTGTGGTAAGTAGCAGCAACAGGTTAAAAGCAAATAGTTAGAGTCTGAACTCCAGATTAAAAATAAGTTTCACTTGACTTCAGCCTGTCAGCGGAGGCCCTGGCCTGAAACCCACTGTCAGTGTAGTGGGAGAGGGCAGAGTGGGTCCATTTGAAGGAAAGTCTGTCAACATCATGACGGATGTAAGAAGATGTGAGAGTCAGTCAGTTATTCGTGCTTGGCAGTGCTGTGGGAAGACAGCACGATGACCATATGGCAAATCCTCCTACAGGAGGTGCTAGATACCCCTGTAGGTGTGAGATTAGTTGATGCTCAGTGTAGCTAGCCACTGTGGCCGGTTGCTTTCCAGGCTGTCTTCTGCCCAGCTGGCGGCTGAATGCTCCCACCAGTGAATGGGCGTCTGATGGAATTACATCCAACTCCCATCCCACACCTTGCTAGTCAGCAGAGGTACTGGTCAAAGAACACACCTTGATACAGGATCAACAAAATAACCTCCTAAATTTATTCCTCTAATCAGCAAACTGAAGTCTATGATACTCAACTGGGATGTTAAAACAAGGTTCAAGTTAAGGTCATATTGAGTTCAATAAATGAGTGCACAAGGTCACAAGTACCACTGCTTGTGGCTGGAGCAGAAGGCAGAGTGAGAAACTTGAAATTAGGTAAAGAGAAATTTCTCTAGAATTAAGTATCGGACATCTGGGTGATGGATTAGGTGTAATAGACTCCCAGATATGTGACCCGGCTAGTCTCCAGCTCCGTCCATCAGTATTTGCCACTGCAAACCAAACTGCAGTGAATTTCTTGTGTGTCTTGCAGATTTTCCAGAGCCTCTGAGGATCCTCGGCAGAGACCCTGTAGAAGTGAATCAGGAGGTCACATTAACATGTGAGGTCCAGAACGTCTGTCCAGCTGAGAAGATGAGAGTACGATGGTTTTGGGGTGGTGAACAACAAATTTCAGTAACAAATCGGTCAGATGCCATCAGGGCAACAACTACATGGACACCACAAGAGACCGGTGTGACTGAAGTCTCCTGCATGGCAGATTTTGAGGATTATTCATCAATTCCACCGAAGAACAATAACGTTTTTATTGAGGTTTATGGTGAGTACATTCACTGCACTCACACAAGGACCAGAACTTAGTTTCCTGTTGTTTGTCAGTGGTGTTTCCTCAAGCGATTCTGTCTCTGTTGATTGAACTGGTAGCCCGAGTCACAAAACATCTCCAATCGATGAGGCCATTTCCCAGTGAAATTATTAGTTTTTAATTGGAAAATGGTGATCAAGGAAGATGAGCATAAAGCTGTAGATCTATATTGAATTGTGATCTTACAGAGTGATGGAGCAGGCTCATTGGGCCGTGTGACTAGGTCCTGTTCCTAGTTTTGTTTGATGATGTTTCCTGAATATACTGTACTTACCTGAGAAGTCATTACAGTAAGTAAATCAGTCAGAATGTCCTGGGTAATGAAAGCTGAAATTGTACAATCAAAATCAAGAAACAAACATCTCACAGAGAAATAAAGAAGCAATTAGCAGTCAGGCAATTGGAAAATGTTTTAAAACTTGCAGAAATCCAGTGTTCTGGGTCAGGGATGAATGTTGTCTGGGATATTGGGAATTGTGTGGGGATTTTGATAATTATCAGCCACAAGACACACGGACAGGTGGATGTGATGTTACAGACTGATCATACAGTTGCTTTAGCTACATTAGTCCAGTCAGGCAGATGGAACGCAGGACTTGCTTTGAGGAAGTTTCTAACAATGTTTTCTGTTGTTACAGTTTTCTCCAACCCTGAAATCCACATCCCGATCACCACTGAGGGTATTCCGGTGAATATTACGTGTAGTGTGCTTGACGTCTCAGGGAAACTTCAACTCAGTCTGAAGAAGGGAAGTGAGATATTAGTGAACAGGTCAGCCAGTACTGGGCTGACTATCTACCACACTGTGAATCCACGAGCAGAGCTGAATGGACAGCAGTTCACCTGCGAGGCCGAGCTGACATTTCACCATCACTCCAACATCATTACAAAAGAAAAGTCCAACATTCTCACCGTCCATGGTAAGTACATGCTGGTATCAAAGCAAGACAGGGTTCTTATTTATATCAGCTTAAGTTAGAAAAGTATCTTTGTGTCGGGATCTGTTCCGGTCTGGAGCCCCCACTCCAGGTCTTGATCCGGTCCGCGGACTTCGGGCTCAGGGTCCTGCAGTTGTCCTTCCCGTCACCCGTGAACTAGTTAGGACCCTCCTGGCTCAAGGAGGCACACCTGTGGCTCATTGAGTGGCAGGTGTTTATAAGGGCCTTGTGACTGGGACCAGGCGGGTGGTCGTTTTGTTCTGCATCCTGTTTGCTCCAAAGCTGGTTTAACCAGCTCTATACCTGGTTCATTTGCTCCTTGTCTGCTCCAAAGCCAGTTTAACCTGCTCTATACCCAGTTCGTTTGCTCTGAATCCTGCTCTCTTATCCTGCCCTTTGCCTGTTCTGCAACCAGCTCTGTATTCCACTCTGGAACCGCTCTGTACCTGTTTTGCCCAGTTCGTCATGCTTTTCCTGCTCCTCTCAGGTGTGCTGGTCCCGCTGTTCCATCTTATTCGTCTTGCCTGCGCTTTCGGTTGCCTTTACCAATGTCCCGGTGGATCACGATAGTTCTGCTGCTCACCCTGAACCCAGCTTCCTCCTGATAACTTGCCTCCATTGGGCAGGTCCGGCCAGACTGCCACTGCCCAGCGGGGGTTCTGCCCCTTCCTGAAAGTGAGAAAACATGGGACTGGCATATGGACCATGCAATGTGCTGGAGAAGCTTAACAGGTCAGAGGTCATCTATGGATGGGAATAAACAGTCGACATTTCAGTCCGAGGCCCTTCCTCAGGACTGGAAAGAAGTCAGCGGAAGGTTGTGTGGGGAGGGTTGAAAGAAGTCCAAAGTGGCAGGTGATAGGTGAAACTGGGTGAGGGGGAGGGGTGAAGTAAAGAGCTGGAAAGTTGATTGGCTGGAGAAGGAGGAACCTGATAGGAGAGGACAGAAGACCATGGAAGAATGGGAAGGGGAGGAGTACCAGAAGGAGGTGATGGACAGGTAAGGAGATAAGGAGAGAGAAGGAAACAAGAATGGGAGAATGGTGAAGGAGAAGAAGGTGGGGCCAGTTACCAGAGGTTTGAGAAATCACCTTGCATATGGAGTCTGGTTGCATTATGAAATCTGGCAAAATTCATAGAATGTTGAAAGGATCAGGTTTTTTACAATAGGTATATCTACCCAGAACTGCTGACAATTGTCTAACAGCTTTTATGAATGTTCAACAGGTAAAGGATTGGAGATTTGGATGATTTGCTTAATCATCATCATCATCACCTTAATAATTATAGGTCTAGTGGCGGGAATCATCTGGTACGTGAAGTACAGACTATCTAAAAGAGGAAAGTATAAGGTATCAAGTACAATAGCCAACAAAGATAATGGAAGCTGTTGCAAAAATGAACATCAGAACTCTATTCCTCTAGTCCAGAGACCTTAAAGCTGGAACACAGCAACCTGCAAACAAGTTCAACCAATACAAATGGTATTAAAAACTGCTGATTCTGTGAGACGCCACAATGTTCCAATTGTCATTGATGATATTATGCCTAATCCTTAATATTTGCCATTCCTTCTTATTTGATGATATATTTGCAAAGGACCAAGTGGACACAAACACTCAGTGGCCACTTTATTAGGTACACCTGCTTGTTATTGCGAATATCTCATCAGCCAATCAGGTGGCAGCAACTCAATGCATAAAAGCACACAGACATGGTCAAGAGGTTCAGTTGTTGTTCAGACTGAACATCAGAATGGGGAAGAAATGTGATCTGAGTCACTGACCATGGAATGATTGTTGGTGCCAGATGAGGTGGTTTGAGTATCTCAGAAACTGCTGATGTCCTGGGGTTTTTCATGCACGACAGTTTTTAGAGTTTACAGAGAATGGTGTGAGAAACAAAATAGAACATCCATTGAGTGGCAGTTCTGTAGATGAGAACGTCTTGTTAATGTGGGAGGTCAGAGGAGAATGGCCACAGTGGTTGACAAACGGGCAGAAATGCGACAAATAACCACACGTTACAACAGTGGCGTGCAGGAGAGCTTCCCTGAATGCACATGTCGAACGTCGAAGTGGATGGGCTACAGCAGCGTAAGATCATGAACGTACACTCAATGGCTAATTTGTTAGGTTCAGGTGGTCACTAATAAAGTGACCTCTGGTGTATTTAGTAATGGTTACTTATACTGTACCATAATTGGTTTCTGTTGTGATACTGTATGTGCCTTTTGCAAGCAGTTAGATCTTTTAAGCTTTAATTACTGTAGTTTCTAAATAGATGCTGTGTATTTTATAAAAATATTCCTATTTTTTAATAAAGACATTTTTATTGTACTTTTTCCTTGGAACATTGAAGATTGATGGAAGATTTGATAAAGGTATACAAAATAATTGCTGGCTGGTGGTGTAGTGGCATCAGCAGTGGGCTTCAAGGCAAATGGCCCCCGAGTTCAGATCCGGCCAGCTCCTTGCTCACTTTTCATCCGTGCTGAGTTGAGCGTCAAGCTAGCAATGTGGACTTATTAAAAACAGTCAAATGCTACAGAAATGGCAAAACTGCCGCCCCAGTGTGCCACGAGGCGTGAAAAGGAACAGCAACATAAAATTATTAGAGGTACAGGTACAGTAAATGTATGGAGGCTTTCTTTTCTGAGGTCTTCCACTAAGGTCATGGGTTAAGGGTGAAAGGTGAAAAGTTGAAGGGGGAACGTGTGGGGAAATTCCTTCAATGAGAGAGCCATGTGAGTGCAGAATAAGGTGCCAGCACAAGTAGTGGTGTAGGTCGAGGGCTGTGGTCCTGGTGCAGGTTGATGGGAGTAAACAGATTGAATGGTTTGGCACAGAATGGACGGTCTGAAGGGCCTATTTCAGGCTGTATTTTTCTATGGCTCTATCTAGAACTAAACAAGTGTCGTAATGATATAACAAAGACTTACTTTGTAAATATTTGTGCAAGTAGATTTATTGAAGAAAAGTATTATAATTTAATTGTGAAGTATGATTAAATACAAATCTTGGGGAAACTCTCTCGTTCACAACATTACCCCCTGTCTACCACTCCTGCTGTCATCTGGTAAAGTTCTTTTCAGTGTAAGGTGCTTCACCCTTGACACTGTCGAAAAGGCTCAGATAGATCAGCTCAACAACATTATGTTCTTCACTGAGTTGCCTCATCAAAGTGTTACTGTCCCCAGAAGATAAGGTCAATCTGTGACTCAGCAGTCAAGATATTGAGTACAGGGGTTTAGCCATCACTTTTGCAGCTGCATAAAACATTGGTAAGGCCACATTTAGAGTACCACCTTTAGTTCTGGGTTGTGCTGCCTTTGGAAGGATGCCAATAGACCGGGAAGGTGCAAAAACAACTTTCAAGGATGTTAGTGGGACTGGAGGGTTTCAGTTGTAAGGAGATGCTGGATAAGCCAGAACATTTCCACTGGGGGATAGAGGGCTGAGGATGGCCTTCTAGAGGTTATGTATGCACAGAGCAAGTGGAGTCAAGCGATTAAACATTCTTACTGAGTCGTTAGGCACAGTACCCGCTGGGCAACTTGCTGGGAAGTGATGCACAGAGCCCACCGAGACAGAAACATGTGGATTTGGAAGACCAAGCCGAAAAGGAGCGGCACCCACATGTAGGAGGCCCAACTGATTCACTGCCCGATCACTTGCCACATTCGCACGATCGATCCAATATGGTTCAATAGAGGTTTACAAAATCAAGAGGGGCGTAGATAAAGTGAATGGCCATAGTCCTCCTCCAGCATAGAAGAGTTCAACTCTGGAGGGCATGGAGTTAAAATGAGAAAATAAAGATTTAAAGGGGACCTGAGAAGCAATGTCCTACAAGATGATTATAACCTTGTTGAGATTGAAGGCTTGTGTGCCTCAGTGACCGGGACATTGGCTGGAGTCAGGGCCTTGTGCTTTGGCTCTTGGTAGGGCCACCCTTGCCAAAGAGATCAAAGGATAGAGGTCAGACTAAGAGTGGTCCACCATTCCCCCAGGTTCAGGGGTGCATCTCAGGGCTAACAACCCTGACTGATCAAAAAAAATTGTTGCAGGAACAGCAATGAAGAATCCTTCTATATCTGTGTGTGACTGTATGGACAGACAGAGAGGAAGGACCTCCATTGCTACCCTAAACGCCAGCAGCGTAACAGGCAGTGAATAGGAGAGGCAATATCTTCATGCAGAGAGTGGTGCATAAATGGAACGAGCTGCCAGTGTAAGTGTTAAATGCAGGTACAAATACCATATTTGAAAGGTATTTCTTCAGCAGTTTGAACGGGGTGCGTCTGTGTAAGCGCGTGGGGGTCAGCCAGTGAGAACAGCGGGAAGAGTTTAAAAAGAAGACAACTTCATACAGCGGGCGACGGAGTAGTGGGAGACAGAGTAGGAAAGCTTTAGCTGAATGGGGCTTCGGCGATAAAGGGTTGAGGCAAGGTACGTTACATGTAGAATTACAGACGGGAAGTTTGTGTGTGAGGCTGGTTTTCTGTGCTCAGTGTCAGATCTGGGAGGTCCTGGAGACTCCCAGCCTCCCGGACAGCCATATCTGCACCAGGTGCTTTGAGCTGCAGCTCCTTAGGGACTGTGTTAGGGAACTGGAGATACAGCTCAATGACCTTTGTCTGGTCAGGGAGAGAGAGGAGGTGATAGAGAGGAGCAATAGGCAGGTAGCCACTCCGGGGCTACAGGAGTCAGAGAAGTGGGTAACAGTCAGGAGAGGGAAGGGCAAGAGGCAGATGCTAGACAGCACCCCTGTGGCTGCACCTCTTTACAAAAGTACTCCTGTTTGAGTACTGTTGAGGAGGACTATCTACCTGGGGGAAGCAGCAGTGGCTCAGAAGGGTAGGGAAAGGAAGACGATGACAGTGATAGGGGAACTGTATAGTTAGGAGGTCAGATAGGCAATTCTGTGGATGCAGGAAAGAAACGTGACTGGTAGTTTGCCTCCCAGGTGCCAGGGTCTGGGATGTTTCTGATCGCATCCACGATATCCTGAAGTGGGAAAGAGAACAGCCTGTGGTACATATTGATACCAAAGACATAGCAGGAGAAGGGAGGAGGTCCTAAAAACAGACTATGAGGAGTTAGGAAGGAAGTTAAGAAGCAGGACCTCAAAGATGGTAATCTTGGGATTACTGCCTGTGCCACGTGACATGAGTATAGGAATAAAATGAGGTGGAGGATAAATGCGCGGCTGGGGGATTGGAGCAGGGGGCAGGGATTTAGATTTCTGGATCATTGGGACCTTTTTTGGGGTAGGTGTGACCTGTACAGAAAGGATGGGTTGCACTTGAATCCTGGGGGACCAATATCCTGGTGAGGAGTTTTGCTAAGGCTACTGGGGAGAGTTTAAACTAGAATTGCTGGGGGGTGGGAACTGAACTGAAGTGATGGAGGAAAAGGAGGTTGGCTCACAAATAGAGAAAGCTTGGAGATAGTGCGAGAGGAAGGATAGGCAACTGACAGAGAACCCTAACCCTAACCCTAATGCACTCAGACCGATGGTTTGAGATGTGTCTATTTTAACGTGAGGAGTATTGTGAACAAAGCGGATGAGCTCAGAGTTTGGATCAGTACTTGGAGATATGATGTGGTGGCCATTACAGACTTGGATGGTTCAGAGACAGGAATGGTTACTTCAAGTGCCGGGTTTTAGATGTTTCAGAAAGGATAGGGAGGGAGGCAAGAGAGGTGGGGGCATGGCACTGTTGATCAGAGATAGTGTCATGGCAGCAGAAAAGGAGGAAGTCATGGAGGTGTTGTCTACGGAGTCTCTGTGGGTGGAGGTTAGGAATAGGAAGGAGTCAATAACTACTGGGTGTTTTTTATAGACCACCCAATAGTAACAGGGACATTGAGGAGAAGACAGGGAGTCAGATTCTGAAAAAGTGTAGTAATAATAATAGGGTTATTGTGGTGGGAGATTTTAATTTCCCAAATATTGATTGGCATCTCCGTAGAGTGAGGGGTTCAGATGGGGTGGAGTGTTCAGGAAGGTTTCTTGATACAATATGTAGATAAGCCTACAAGAGGAGAGGCTGTACTTGATCTGGTATTGGGAAATGAACCTGGTCAGGTGTCAGATCTCTCAGTGGAAGAGCATTTTGGAGGTAGTGATCACAATTCTGTCTCCTTTACCAAAGCATTGGAGATGGATAGGAACAGACAAGTCAGCAAAATGTGTAATTGGAGTAGGGGGATATTTGAGGCTATTAGGCAGGAAATTGGAAGCATAAATTGGAAACAGATGTTCTCAGGAAAACGTATGGAAGAAATGTGGCAAATGTTCAGGGGATATTTGCATGGAGTTCTGCATAGGTACATTCCAATGAGACAGGGAAGTTATGGTAGGGTATAGGAATCATGGTGTACAAAGGCTGTAATAAATCTAGTCAAGAAGAAAAGAGAAGCTTCCAAAAGGTTCAAAAAACTAGGTAATGATAGAGATCTAGAAGATTATAAGCTAAGCAGGAAGGAGCTTAAGAATGAAACTAAGAGAGTCAGAAGGGGCCATGAGAAGGCCTTGAAAGACAGGATTAAGGAAAACCCCAAGGCATTCTACAAGTATGTGAAGAACAAGAAGACATCAGAGAATAGGACCAATCAAGTGTGACAGTGGGAAAGTGTGTATGGAACCAGAGGAAATAGCAGAGGTACTTAATGAAAACTTTACTTCAGTATTCATTATGGAAAAGGATCTTGGTGATTGTAGGGATGATGTGCAGTGGACTGAAAAGCTTGAGCATGTAGATATTAAGAAAGAGGATGTGCAGGAGCTTTCAGAAAGCATCAAGTTGGATAAGTCACCAGGACTGGACGGGATGTACCCCAGGCTACTGTGGGAGGTGAGGCGGGAGATTGCTGAGCCTCTGGCAATGATCTTTGCATCATCAATGAGGACAGGAGAGGTTCTGTAGGATTGGAGGGTTGCAGATGTTGTTCCCTTATTCAAGAAAGGGGCTAGAGATAACCCAGGAAATTATAGACGTATGAATCTTACTTCAGTGGAAACCATAGAAAGGGTGCAGAGGAGATTTACAAGGATATTGCCAGGATTGGGGAGCATGCCTTATGAGAATAGGTTGAGTGAACTCAACCTCTTCTCCTTGGAACGACAGAGGATGAGATTTGACCTGATAGAGGTGTACAAGATAATGAGAGGCATTGATCGTGTGGATAGTCAGAGGCTTTTTCCCAGGGTTGAACTGGCTGGCATGAGAAGACATAGTTTTAAGGTGCTTGGAAGTAGGTACAGAGGAGATGTCAGAGGTCAGTTTATGCAGAGACTGGTGAGTGCGTGGAATGGGCTGCCGGCAGTGGTGATGGAGGAGGAAATGATAGGGTCTTTTAGAGACTCTTGGATAGGTACGTGGAGCTTAGAGAAATAGAGGCCTATGGGTAAGTCTAGGTAGTTCTAAGGACATGTTCAGCACAGCTTTGTTGGCCAAAGGGCCAAAGGGCCTGTATTATGTTTCTCTATATTGATAGCTACATGGATGTGAATGATGTAGAGGGATATGGGTCAAGTGCAGATAAATGAGGCTAGCTCAGATTGGTTGTTTGTTCAGCATGGATGAGTTAGGTTTGTTTCTGTGGTATATAACTAAAGGACTCATTCACTGTACCAAACGCTAACTTATTGCAAGTCCGCTCTCATACAATTTTTGTTCTTGAACACAAGAGATTCTGCAGGTGCAGGAATTCTGGAGCAACAGACACAAATGCTGGAGGAACTCAGCAGGTCAGACAGAGTCTGTTGTTGCTCTTTCTCATCACTTCCAGTATATCAAACTCTCATTTCCTCCTGACCTGCTCTGAATTATTCAATCCTGCCCTTTGTTTGCCCCTCCTTCATCTGCAAACCACTCACAGCAGAAGCTCCCAACGCCTCGACCAGCCTAACTTTCCCAAGCTCTATCTCTGCAGACTTAAGAGTTCCAAAAAATTTTTATTTCAAGTAAAATTTCAGCTACTTCTCTAAAATCTTCCCCCATTCTGCATACACTGAGACCTTACTCTCCTTCTGTGTGTGGCTTTAGGATGCTGCTAAACTCAGAATGAACAATTCAAATCATATCTAAATTAAAAATAAAACTATTTTCTTCCTGGTGCCACAAATCTAGTTATGTCTTAAGTACATGGAACGTTGTTCAAATGTTATTTAATGGCAATTGACAGACCAACATAAGGTGCATTACTGTGCATTACAATTACAGTGATTATATATGTGTATATTAAATAGTTAAATTAAAAATAGTGCAAAAACAGATGTAACTCTCGCTTCGGCTAGCGGGTAAATACAGGGGGTGATCCAAATACCGTGAGGTCATCCAGATATACCAATACCTCAAGCAAGTTTATATCCCCCACCATCTTCTCCATGACCCGCTGGAAGGTTGCAGGAGTTCCCAAGATGCCCTGGGGGCATCCATTTGAACAGGAAAATTCCCAGGGGACAGATAAATGCTGTCTTCTCTTTGTCGGCCTCACTGATGGGGATCTGGTGATATCCACTCCTCACGTCCAGCACACTGAACCACTTCCCACCACTCAGGCCAGGCCAGCGCATCTTCAACCCTCAGGACAGTATACCGGTCAGGGATGGTGCGCCTGTTCCGAGTCCTACAGTCCATGCACAGCCACACCTTCCCATTCTTCTTTCGGGCCACTACTATTGGGGCACATATGGGGCTTTGGGACTCAGTGATCATCTGAGCTTCCTTCAACTTACACAAATGCTGCCAAACATCCTCCACCTCTGCAGGGGCAAGTCACCGCGACCTTTCTCTGAACGGGGTATCCTCAGTCACCTGGATACTGTGACATGTGCTCTTGGCAGCTTCAACATCTTCTCTACCAGCCTCCTTTTCCAACCCAGTGGCAGCAGGGAGTCCGCTTGAAGGTGATCTCCCTCTTCACAGTGTTCCCGACAATCACTGCCATCCTGCTCGCCTGTACAACCGAGGGCTTCTGCGATTCGGGCCTCACCAGTAGCCCAGCAGGAAATCCCAACTCCCCCTTGTGGTCTTCCAGAGCCTCCTCTAAGAGGGCTTCGCCCTCAGGTACTCCAGGAAATTTGGGGGTCCCCATCACTCGCTGCCCCCCAGGCCATACCACCATTGGCTTTGACTGGGTGAACCACACAGTCCCTCATTTAAATTCAGTATCCAGCCCGCTGCTGCCACGCGCTTCCTCAAAAGCAGCTCGAAACCCTGGGTGCACGGACAATGTTCCCAGAAAGCTCTCACCCTCCTTCTACTTGCAGGCCCCCATGAGCCTCCTCACAAGAGCGGTGTTGGTCCCCACCGGAATTGAAATGTCACCCTTCTCAACAGGGTCCAGACAAACCAGCACCAATGTATCAGGGACCTCAGACACTCCCACATCGGCCTCCGAGAACTCCAACTTCACTGACAAATAACTGTCGTGTGGATAATCACTGGCATTGAGCCCCCAGATCTCCAGTGCCCTGAATGGGGTCAATGGTAAATGCTTCAGATACCGGTTGTAAAACGAACGGTACAACAATGTGACCTGCGATCTGGTTTTGAGTATGGCTTTAACATAAATGCCCTCTATTCATAGCGACACCCTGGAGCATGGACCTGCTAAGCCTTCAGGAATTGGGTCTTTTGCTTTCGGGAGTTCCTTAGTACATTGCTGGGAATGTGTCCCCCGCGTCACCAGGCCATTCCCTCACTGAGTCTCATCTAGGTTTTCCCAGCTGACGTATCTGAGGGCTCACTCTCCTTCTGGTGTGACACCTGCTGCCAGCAGCCCTCCGCATTGTCCGTCCCCTTGGGGAATCCACCCCACATCAGCTCCATCATATGGGGGGGGCTCACACTCCCTGATACCAGCCGATGTATCTCCATTCTCAACTCCGCCACAATCTCCTCTACTGCTCCCCGGGGCAGGCTATCTGTGGCCACTTCACCGCAGGGGACCACTACCGAGGAGTGTACCCGACTGACGGAGTCCTCCCGCGCCTCCGTCGCACTCTCCTCTTCCCCTACCTCTCTGATCAGCTCAACAAAAGATGGAGGGGGGTGTGTCTTACGAGACTGTCGGAGACCCCAAGCAATCAGGTCCTGGGACTGGGTACCTTTTGCTATCTGGTCCATTCTTAACTGATCCACCTCAGCCGCCTAATTGAACACTCTGAGCTGCCTCTATAGCCAAAAAATAAAAGCAGAAAGCTTCTCCCCCTTCTCCTGACGCATATTCTGAAACCCCACCATGAGCTCCACTGGGCTTCCAGTCGGGCCAAAAGCATTGTCCAGTGCTTGCAGATAATTGACAGCTGTCGCTATGGGAGATTACAACCTGACAGTTCTGACAGCGTCAGCGGCCCACCCCTTCAAACTTTCAGCCAATCTCTGTCTCTTCATCATCTGAGCACTGCCACTCATCCAACAACTGAGAGGTCCGTTCCTCCCACGTCTCATACTCTTCCTCCCCTTTAGGGGTGGGCATTATTCCAGGGAATAGGCAGAGCCTGCTATAGCTGGGACTTTGAATCTGATTTCTCTATTTATTCACCAGAGAAGTAAGGGCGGATACTAACTCAGAATTCTCACTCTTCGCCAGGGAGTGTGGACTATCTAGACATTCCAAATCCGGCCGCTCTTTCCCCTCACTCCTCAGAAATGAGAGACCCTTGTCTTTGAAATCTCCACCCCCCATCAGTGCTGGTCTGCATTAAAACAATAGCTGCACCCACCATTTTATCAAGCCTCCGCTCACAATCGCAACTTCAACGGTACTTAACAGTGGAATTAACAACTCATCCAGAGTACAAACATCTGCCCCACTGGTCCATTGCTCAGTGTAATCACACAGCAACCAACGGAATCAATCCCAAACGTAGCCCCCACAATTGTAACTCTCGCTTCACCTAGCGGCTTAATATAAGGGGTGATAGCCCCCGGCCTAGCCAAACTTAAGAAATCTCGCTTGGGTGGACGCTGTCCCCTGTTACAAATCAGTACCCCGAAATAACAAACAGTACACAATATGCGATTAAATGACTAAGCTTTATAATTCTTACTTTGACTATACGGTTAGTAAAGAAAACAAAAATAAAGAAAAAGGGCACAACCTTATGAAACAGTCTATCGCGCGGTATTGGAGCTCACAGATAAACAAATTGTCCACCATCGATCTCCTCCAATCGTCGCTGCCCTTACGACCCTTGCTCCAGGTCCACTCCGTTCGGCGGTCTACCAACTCTCTCTGTTTGCGTCTTCTGTCCTCAGCTCTCCCCGCAAAAGACCGCGAAAATCTCTCTTCCAGACTCACAAGCATTCCTAACCCCGTTATCTCTACTCATAACCCAAACATTGCTGCTACAGAGAAATCATTACATTATCAGTGAAATCTTACAGCGTGTTACACAGAAATAATAAAAAAGTGATGTAGTGTTTATGGGTTCAATGCCCGTTTAGAAATCGAATGGCAGAGCTGAAGAAACTGTTCCTGAATTGCTGAGTGTGTGCTTCAAGCTTCTGTACCTTCTTCATGAAGAGAAGAAATCATGTCCTGGGTCCTTAATGATGGACGCCGCCTTTTTGAGGCATCGCTCCTTGAAAATGTCTTGGATACTGTGGAGGCTAGTGCCCATGATGGAACCATCTAATTTTACAATTCTCTTAGGCTCCAGCTATTGTAGACTCTATAGGAACAATCTAGCCAAGTGGGCAAGGTCTAACATCCACAAGTTTGCATACAACACAAAAATGAATGGGAATGGAGTCACATAGTGCAGAAATGGGGCCTGTGTCTCATTGTATGTAAGGGAACCATCAAATGCTTGTTTTTACTATTCCTTAGCAACAGCATTTAGTCCACAGGCTTCTATGTCCCATGTGAGAACTTGTCAAATGCCTTGCTAAGGTCCATGTAGACATCATCCACTGCCTTGCCCTCATCCACTTTCCTGGTAACTTCCTTGAAAAAAATCGATAAGATTGGTTAGACATGACCAACCATGCATGAAGCCATGCTGACTATCCTTAATTGTTCGGAAATTGCACCATCTCGGATTGCAAGACCCTGCAGAGGATAGTGAGGTCAGCTGAGAAGATCATCAGGGTCTCTCTTCCTGCCATCACGGACACTTACACTACACGCTGCATCCAATACAATCTCTCTCCCTCCTGCCGTCTCAATACAATCTGTACACACCCCTCATACAATCTCTTCTCCCTCCTGCTGTCTGGGAAAAAGGCTCCGAAGCATTCGGGCTCTCACGACCAGACTATGTAACAGTTTCTTCCCCCAAGCTATCAGACTCCTCAATACCTGAAGCCTGGACTGACACCTTGCCCTACTGTCCTGTTTATTATTTATTGTAATGCCGGTACTATTTTGTGCACTTTATGCAGTCCAGTGTAGGTCTGTAGTCTAGTGTAGCTGTGTTTTTTTATTACATTCAGTCTAGTTTTTTTGTACTGTCATGTAACACCATGGTCCTGAAAAACGTTGTCTCATTTTTACTATGCAGTAAATATGTACCAGCAGTTATGGTCGAAATGACAATAAAAGTTGACTTGACTTTACATTGCAACTCATCTGACTGACTACAATTTTGCCCTATCATCTGCCTGTCCTTCCCAACAGTCTCACTACCTACTGCCTCTGCTCGTAAACCAACAGCCCTATCCTTAGCCCCATCAGTCTGGTTCCCATCCCCCTGCCAAATTAGTTTAAACCCTCCCCAACAACTCCAGAAAACCTGCCTGCAAGGCTATTGGTCCCCCTCAGATTCAGGTGTAATGTCTCCCTTTTATACAGAGATCATACTTTCCCCAGAAGAGATCCCAATGATCCAGAAATCTGAAGTCCTTCTCCAGAACCAGTTTCTCAGTGGCTGAGAAACTGCCAAATCATCCTATTCTTACCCTCACCGGTGCATGGCACGGAGAGCAATCTCGAGATTACTACCCTGGCAATCCTGCTTTTCAGCTGTCTACATAGCTCCCTAAACTCTCTCAGGACCTCCTGACTATGGTATTGGTGCCACTATGAACCAAGACTTCTCTCTGCTCATTCTCCCCCTTTAGAGTGTGAACCTGATCTGAAATACCCCTGACCCTGGCACTTGGGAGGCAACATACCATCCGGGTGTCTCGATCATATCCACAAAATCTCCTGTCTCCTCCTCTAACGATGGAATCCCCATTCACTACTACAAAATAACAACAGCAAAATGAGTCCCATTCCTTCCTCCCAGCCCCACACACACACACACACACATACAGTCCTTTAAGATCCACCTACTTGAAGGACCTCTTAAATGACCTCCTGTTTCATCTCTCGCCCAATGTTCCTTTGTGTAAATAAATTCATTCAAATGCTGTGTGTGTTTGGTGTCCTGTCAGTCTTTGTGTTGATTCTTAGCACGAATGGAAATGCTGGCAACAATTTTGTTATGTGGCTTCTCACTCCGACCAGAAACTAGCTCTCCACGTTGGGCAAACCTGGACAAAAAAGATGAAAGTCTGAGGTGTAAAGGAATGACTGCTGCACAAATAAACAAGGTGGGTCACGAGGTGTAAAGGCAAAATACTGGAATGATGGTCCAAAATTATTCAATTCTTATTCCAGATTGTTGTATGTTCCTCGTTAAAATGTGAGTTGCTACTCCCCAACTTTACGTTGCATTATGTAGGAACAAATTAAACAATTTCTTCAGAAGGGGACTGTGCTGAGGAATTGAAGGGAAATGTTACTGGAAGCTCAGGCCTGTATTGTTAAACTAAATCTATCTTTGGTTTTGAAAGGACAAATAATAATGAATAAGTGTTTTCGATATCTCCAGGAGTGGCTTGGAAGACGTGTGCCTGAAGGGTGTGGTCCTGCGGAGGATCTGAATCCTCGCTGGTGTCACCAACTGAAGCATTGTGGGAGTTCAGAACATTGAGATATCAGTGTACGCTGCTGTTGAAATAGGCGACACTGCAGCCTGTAACACTGAGACATCGAGTTGCTGGTCTCCTCTCTCGCTGTGGCAGGAGCCATAGCTCTCTCCCTTGTTAGTGAGAAAGAGAGCCTGTGGACATTGAAGTGTTGGGATAAACTGGTTTTTTTTGTTGATGGACGTCAGGACTCTACAGGACTTTGCTGTTGCTTACATGGAGGGGGTGGGGGAACTGATGTTTTTGTGACACCTGGGGACACACTTAATGTGACACACTAAATCATCACTGTGCAGCCAATTGGCTTCAGAAGTCACGTAATTAGTTAAATGGAGATCACCTGTGTGCAGTCAAGGTGTGTCAATTGATTGTAGTAAAAATTCACCTGTATGGGGAAGGTCCAACTCTAAGTGTCTATATGGGTATTCTTGGGATGCTGCATGAAAATCTCTGTTGGCCATTTATATTTGTTTAATTACATCTGTGCTTGATTCTGGCTGTGTGGCTTTCGTTCAAAGGTCCAAAGCTTCATCTTCAAATTTAAAAAGTTTGGATGCGATACAAGCACAGACGTTAAGATTGTGTTGGGGTGCAGGGGTGCTGTCCCCTGTTTCAGCTTTACTTGTTGAAATGGGACAATTACCCTTACAGTTGTTGACATAACGGATTAATTTGAGGGGGCAGAGAAATGATCACCCTGTTTGAAAAGCATATTGGAAGACTGTTGGGAACATCACAAGAAGAGAGTTTTTAGTTTTGGGTAGCTGGGTTCTTATCACACTAGGAATATGGGTTTGTTGGATTCTGCAATATGTCCCACTGCAGCTTTTTTGGTAACCCCACCTTGTTTTTTTTCCCAATGACTTTAGTTGATTTTAGGTTGCGTGATTTAATGAAGTCCTTTAAGGATCCTGAAATGCCTGAGAGTCTGTTGGTTCATCAATCTGTCAAGCAAAATTATTGTGATATGCTAACCATTAATTTAACAGGGAATGTCGGTGTGGGTGTTCTTGTGCCTGAATTACAGGTAACAGTAAAGAATGTCTTGTTAACCATTTATCAGTATATGCTGTAGTGTTAGCTGCCTTCATTTTGGACTTATAATGGGTGGAGGAAGTCTGTCCCTGCAAAGGAAACGCTTCAGACTTTATTTCATATTCAGATTATTGGTCTACATGTCTACTTCTTATGGGTTTCTACATATAGGGGTGTTGAGGGGAATGAACATTGATTATTCAGCCAAAAACGCTGTTAAAAGTTCGTCTGTGGATATAGACCTTCCACTTAGCAAATCAGAAGCTGAGGGTTGGTGGGGCTAAGAATTGGGGGATTATGGCAAGACCTGTGGGCATAAGAGGAGACACCTTTACAAAGTACATAAAATTGTTGTTATAAGGGGGTAAAACAAGAAGGGAAGGAATTACATTGACTTGACTTCTAATCAGGTATACTATGGTTAATTATTACTTTTACCTTCTTGGAAAACATCACTCTGGGGTGTGTAAGTTTTGTCACCATTATGAAACAGTGGAACATATTCTTTCACAATGTGAAGCATATACAGTAAGGTTGAAAGAAAGCAAACGCAGGCTGCACTACAATCTTTGGGGTTGATAGTTCTCATTTTAAAACTTAAGTTATGGAAGTGACTTTAATTCACAATATTATTTTTCTTCATTTACTATCTACAGGGCTTTCTGGAGTAATTTAGTTTTCATTTGATAAAGAATTAGTAGGGGTTTTATTTCCCAACTCTCTACACCACACTCCAGTCCAGTTGATGGTGTTAATGCACCTTTAAATTGGGAAGAAGAGGAAGAGGAAGAAGAATAATTGACTGCTGGAGATTTAGTATCCTGACAAAATCTACACTATGAAACAAAAGAACACTCTGAGCAAATCTGTGAAAAAGTTATAGAAAAGCACAAGTCAGAAGACGGATACAAAAAAATTTCCAAGTCACTGAATATCCCTTAGAGTACAGTTGTCAATAATCATGAACTGGCAAGAATATAGCCAAATGTAAATCTGCCTAGAGCAGGCCATCCTCAAAAACTGAGTGACCATGCAAGAAAGAGACTAGTGGGGGAGGCCACCAAGAGCCCTCTGACAACTCTGCATAAGTTACAAGCTTCAGTAGCTGAGATGGGAGAGGCTGCAAACAACTGCGATCCGTATGCTTCACCAATCCAATTGAGAATTTGAGGCTGGACGTGAAAAGGGCTGTTCACTCATGATCCCCATGCAATGTGACAGAGCTTGAGCAGTTTTGCAAAGAAGAATGGGGAAAAATTGCAGTGTCCAGATGTGCAAAGCTGATAGAGACCTATCCACACAGACTCAAGGCTGTAATTGCTGCCAAAGGTGCATCTACTAAATCCTGACTTGAAGGGGGTGAATAATTAGCAATCAATTATTTTCTGTTTAATAATTGTAATAAATTTATACCAGTTTGTAGAAATTTGTTTTCACCTTGACAAGAAGGAGTCTTTTTTCTGTTGATGTGTCAAAAAGCCAAATTAACTCCACTGTGATTCAACGTTTATAGAATAAAAGATGCCGAATGAGGATGAATGCTTTTTATAGGCAGAGTACATTCACTGATATCAAATGGAACCATTGAGCAATGCAAAAGTACACAGCTGTAAGAACATGCACTTTATTAGTTACACATCTACACTTGCTCATTAATGCAGATGTCCAGTCAGTCAATCTTAAAAGCATGCAGACACAATCAAGAGTTTCAGTTGTTGTTCAGACCAAACATCAAAATGCAGAAGAAATATGACCTAAGTAACTTTGACCATGGAATGATTTTGGTGCTAGACAGGGTGGTGTGAGTATCTCAGAAACTGCTGATCTCTTGGGATTTGCACACACAAGTCTCTAGAGTTTACAGAGAATGGTGTTGGAAAACAAAAAAAAACAACACCGAATGGCGTTTCTGTGGGTGAAAACATCTTATTAATGAGAGAACTCAGAGGAGAATTGGTCAGACTGGATCAAGCTGACAGGAAGGAGAGAGTAACTAAAAAAACCACAGGTTACAGCAGTGGTGTGCAGAAGGACATTGAACCTTGTAGCAGGTGGGCTACAGCAGCAGCAGTCCATGAACATAGAGTCATTAGGTCCAGGAGGTACGTAATAACGTGGCCACCGAGTGCAGCCTGAATGGCTGAAGGCAAAGCCAGCAATAGATTAAAATTAGGGAAGTTCAAAAGGCAATGAATGGGAAGGGTTATTGTGGTATTGCAAGGCTGGAAAGAGTTACACATTTGGGCAAGAAATGCATCATTCAGAAAATTGGTGATTTTACATGCTGCTTCTAAACATGTACAAATCCCCTGTCAATTGCTGACAAGTGAGGGAAAATTATAGTGTTGTCAATGAGGATACTTATTCCAATAACTTGGGAATTATAAAATGAGTCTCCAAGTTAACCAAGATCAAAGTACTCTCCCAGGCTGTTGTTCCCTGGTATTGGGTACCTGGTCACATTCATTTGGCAATGTTGACCTGACAGTCTCATCTGATTGGCCAACATTCTGTAACAGTCACTTTCTTACTCTGACCCATGAAGTGTTTACCAGCTGGACGGAGAGAAAACTCAAAATCCCCTTGAAGTGCATAATCACGGAGACTCCTTGATGCCTCTTGATTTGCCTGTGTCTCAAATTGGAAGAGTATTTGACACAGACTGCAAATCTGGAATCAGCTACACATACTGTACAGGCCTATATACTGTAAGTGCAGAAAGTCCCAAACCGCCCACCCCATCAGTGGAAAAGTTGACACTTCCCACATTTGTGTCATTAATCATAACCATATGCACAAAATGGAAGTAACCTTGAATTCCCATATGATGAAGAACGTCTTCAGAAATAGATGCATAGCTGATAACACTTCCAGTGACTGTAAGCGACCTCTTTCCCATTCCAATTGTTAGCAAGCTCCCAAAATGTCGTATGCCAGAACTAGATCCACAGGACCCGTTACTTATTAATATGTTCCTATAGCTGAAAACAATTCTTTAAAAATTACTTGCTCATATCATCTTTTAACACACACCAATAATGACTGAGGGGAGGCAACAAAGCAACAGGCTCCAAAACATATTAAACTGCAGAAGAAATAGTTCATGTGTCTCTATGGATGTTAACTCAGACCACAACTTTGCTGTGAGGTTTGGGAGTTTGTGTGCCTCAATGACATGGAGAGCTGTGTCGGCTGGAGTCAGGGCTTTATGCTTTGGGCCTTGGTAGGGTCACTCACGCCAAACAGGTCAAAGTGTAGAGGACAGACTAAGAGTGGTCCACCAGTCCTCCAGGTTCCAGGTTTCAGCTCAGGGCCAACAATCCTGACTGGTCAAACCAAATTGTAATGGAAACAGCAATGAAGAATCCTTCTACATCTGAGTGCGATGGTATTCCTGAGTCTCCACGCAGGATTTGTGTGCCTGACGGTAGTGAAAACCGAGAGGAAGCCACTGACATGATGAAGGAAGTCCTGAACATCGCCAGAGATGGAGGACCTTCATTGCTGCCCTAAACACCAGTGGTGTAACAGGCATCAGGTGGGGGGGTGGAGGTCTCACAGGGAAAATTACTGGGCAAATCCATCATTTTTTTCCCGCAGGATCAGCAATGACTGTTTTTAAGTTGATGCAAAATACTTTCCTTTATTGCTCTTTTGTTTGGTTCTGATTTTTGATCATTTTCTGATTTTACTATCCACTCGGCACTTGTGGATTATTGTTAGGCCTTGCCTCCTGTAATTTGTATTTTTGTATTTTCTGAGCTTTTTGGTAGAAATAGTAAATTACAGCACCTGTTGCAAGGGTTGCTATGGCCATTGCTGATATACTTGCTGCCACTATTACAGAAGTTTTACTTGTGGAGAAAGTTGGAACAAAATTAATGGTAATGTATAATAGTCCATTTCAACAATAATGTGATTTCATTAAAAATGTTAATTACATATTGGGTAAATGTTCTCTTCCATACACTGCTAACAGAGCAACACTTTGAAAGTTTAACACCCTCCCTCCCTCTTTGCTCCCTCCATGATTCCCTGCTCCATTCATCCCTCCCCATTAATCTCCCTTCAGGCACCTATCCTTGCAAGTGGCTTAAGTCTGACACCTGCCCACACACCTTCTCGCTCACCTCCATTCAGGACCTCAAACAGTCCTTCTAGGTGAGGCAACACTTCACCTGCAGATCTGCTGGGTTGTCTATTGTGTCTGATGGTCCCTATGTGGCCTTTACAATGGTGAGACCCATCATAAATTTAGGGACCATTCTATCGAGAACCTCCTCTCCATCCACCACAAACGGAACCTCCTGGTGGCCAAACACTTTAATTCACGTTCCGACATGTTGACCCATGGCCCCCTCTTGTTCCAAGATGAGACCACCCTCAAGGTGGAGGAGCCACTGCTTGTATTCTGTCTGGGTACCCGCCAATCTGATGGCATGAACATCGATTCCTCCTTCTGTTGAACAATTCCCCCCCTCCCCTTTATTCCCCACTCTAACCTTCTACTTCTCACCTGCCTATTACTTCCCCCTGGGTCTCTTTCTCCTATTGTCTGCTCTCCTCTGCTATCAGATTCTTTCTTCTCCAGCCCTTGACCTTTCAAACCTATCTCCTCCTTTTTTCTTAACCCTGAAGAAGGGTCTCAGCCCAAAGCATTGACTGTTAACTCTTTTCCATAGATGTTGTGTGACCTGCTGAGTTCCTCCAGGTCTGGGTAAAAGCTAAGCTTATGGATTGACCCTCACTAAGTGCATGTTCTTGGTCTTCTGTTGTTGTAGCCCATCCTTCTTAAAGTCCAGCGTGTTGTGCACTCAGGGATGCCGTTCTACACACCACTGCTGTAATGAGTGATTATTTGAGATACTGTCACGTTCCTGTCAGCTCGAACCAATCATTCTCCTCTGACCTCTCTCATTAACAAAGTATGGGGCCTCAAAATGTGGCATCCATATTTAAGGACCTTCACCACCCAGGGCATTACCACCATAATTTATCTATATATCTATATCTATCTCTAAATATATATATATATATATATACACACACTTACTAGAGTTCATAGTTTTCTTTTTCTCTTGATTATCATACATTGCATTGTACTGCTGCCACAAAATTAAAAATTTCACAACGTATGCTGGTGATATTAATTCAATTCAGATTCACTGCCTCTACAGTAAAGACTGATTGACTCTGAAAATGTACAACACTTCCTTGATCTTAGGGGCCATCTTTTAAGGCAGAAGTCAATAACAACTTACTGTCTTCAATATGCCTCTCTGCTTTTGGTTAATTGAAGAAAAGTGTGTTTGAAGATGGAGGTCCAATTTAATATCAGAAAAATGTATACAATATGTATTCTGAAATTATTTTTTCAAACATCCACAAAAACAGAGAAGTGCGCCAAAGAATGAATGACAGTTAAACGTGGGAACCCTGAAGTCCTCCCTCCTGCACGTAAGCGGCAACGAGCAACGATCTCCCCTCCCCTCACCAGCAAAAAAAGTGCAACAGTACCATCACTGAGTCCAAGCGTGAGCTAAGCAATAGCAAAGACACAGACCAAAGTTACCCCAAAGGCTTTGCATTTCATCTGAAATTCAACAAACCACAGGTTCTCTCTCTCCCTGGCAAGGGAGAGGGAGGTGTCCCCCATTTTCACAGTGAGTGGGAGACATACCAACAACTCACTGGTTTACGACGTTAAAAGTCAGTTTCATCACTTCTTTCAAGCTCTGTGTCAGAAAATTGCAAAACCTTAGGTCTTCGGGCTCCCAGCGAAAGATTTTCCGGCCTCCCTGATGACACACGAGTCTCCTGCTGTGACACCGCCCCTCAATCTACCCATCTCCAGAGCCCCGAGATCTTAGGCTTCCGAACACAATCAAGATTCTCAGGCCAAACCCTTGGCGTGTCGAATAACCGCCAGTCGTGGAACCCCAAGAACGGGTCCCATTCCTGCAAAGAACTGAAGTCAGCGTGTAACTCCAGGTCAGGATCTTCAAAAGAACCCTGAAAGGGAAAAATAAAGATATTAAAGTTGGAAATAGAGCTGTTTCCGAAGATGTAAGCAAAGGAGTTGTCTCTTGCAAATTTCTACAGAAGTACCACCGAGAGCATTCCAACTGGATTTATCACCATGTGGTATGGAGGGGTTACCGCGTGGAATTGGGGGAAGCTGCAGAAAGTTGCAAGCTCAGCCATCTCCATCATGGGGACTAGTCTCACCACCATCAAGGGCATCTTTATTAGCGATCTCGGAAAAAAGTGGCATCCATTATTAAGGACCTGCATCACCCAGGACGTGCTCTCTTCTCATTGCTACCATCAAGGAGGAGGTTCAGGAGCCTGTAGACACACACTCAACATTGCAGGAACAGCTTCTTCACGTCTGCCACTGGGTTTCTGAATGGCCAATGAATCCATGTACACTATTTTTGCACTATTTTAATTGATACGTATTTCTTATAGTGTTTTGTTATATTGCAGGCATTGTTGTTGGAGAGTAACTACATAGCTGGCGATGAACGCCGAAAGGACGACTGGGGAAGTGAGGGTATGAAGTGTAGCGAGATGTCATTGTCAGTAAAATTATCTTTGATCTGTGGTTTGCTATGTGTCAAATTCTGAGTCATCTTGTCTGAACTAGTTTGGTATTTGTTACTCATCAGGAACGGGTCCCATTATAAGAAATGATGGCATGTTTAGGAAATCCAGTAAAGCTGTAATCCAGGTAATCCAGGGCATTATGCACAAATAATACAATATCTAGGTATTTTCATTTCCTGAAGGGAAATGAATCAGAGGGAGATAAGTAAAGTAATTTAATCCAATGAATAAAATTGGGCCCAAAATTAAATTTTTCTAAGGTTTTAAATAGGTAATTCCATTCAACCGATCAAAAGCCTTCTCTGCATCCAGAGAAATCGCACATTCTGATATTTCCTTGGATGAAGGATGCAGAACATTTAACAGTCGCTGTATATTAAAATGGGAATATCGATTGTAATAAATCCTGTCTGATCATTAGATATTATAGAAGGTGTAATATTTTCGAGTCTACAGGCCAAAACTTTAGATAGGATCTAAGCATCAACATTGAGTAAAGAGATTGGTCTATATGAAGAGCATTCAGTGGGATTTTTATTCTTTTTAAGAATAAGCAAAATGAACGCTTCATAAAAACACTGTGGCAACCTACCCACCTTGAAGGAATCAGCAAGGGTAGAACATAAATAAGGTATAAGCAATGAAGAAAAAGCCTTACAAAATTCTCCAGAGAATCCATCAGGTCCTGGAGATTTCCCAGAATGCAATGAACATATAGCCTCAGTGATTTCCTCCTGAGAAATAGGTTGATCCAATTGCTTTCAATTATCAGCCAAAAGTCCAGTAATATTTAATTGGTCTAAAAATTGCTCATTGCAGTATTATCTTTAACAAAATCAGAACTATACAATTTAGAATAAAATTCTCTAAAAGTGTCATTTATTTCAAAATAATCAGTTGTCATATCACCATTGGTTTTGCAAATTTCTTTAATTTGCCATTTAACTATAGAGTTCTCCAACTGATTAACCAATAGTTTACCAGTTTTTTTTCTCCATGTACATAGAATTGGCTTCTATCTTTTAAAAGTTGGCTTTCAATTGGATACATTATAAGAAGATCATATTTAGTTTTATTTTCAATACGTCTTTTGTATAGTTCAGGGTCTGGTGCCAAAGCTAATTGTTTTAATTGATGGTCTAATTGTTTTAATTGATTAACTAAATCAGTTCTCTCTTTATTAGCTTTTTTCCTAATATATACAATATAGGAGATAATTTGTCCTCTAATATATGCCTTAAAAGCATCCCAAATTAGCAGTCTTTTCCAACACATTTTCTTCAAAAAAAGAGTAATTTGATTCTCTAATTTTAGAAAGTCCTTATCAGATAACAAAGTTAAATTAAAATGCCAGTAACTGTTCATTTGAGTGAAACCAGGAAGATTTAAAGATAGCAATACAGGAGAATGGTCAGATACAGCTAATTCTTTATATTCAATGGATCAAACTAATGGAATCATTTGACTAACAATTAAAAAAATCAATCCTGATATAGGAATGATGGACATGAGAGAAGAATAAATACCTCCTTTCTGCTGGGTGAAAAAAAATGCCAGACATCAACAATATCACATTTCATTAAAAAGAATTGAATAAATAAAGCTGATTTATTAGGTGTGGCTGATTTAAGAGTGTCAAGTACCCGTGACCAGGTTACCAAACCAACAGAAATGGAATGGATACATTGGAGTCTGGTGGTACTGTAACTAAAGGTGTTTATTAGTAAACTAAGTAATACAATATCAAAAATGCAAATATACATATAAAACAGGTTAGCAATGATAAATACAGAAGTGTAGGAATAAGAATCAAAACCAAGCTCTATCATAGTCTAGGGGTAAATGAATAGTCTTAAGATAATGCAGAGTTCAGTTCAGTTCAGTTTGGGTTGAGGTAGTTGCTGTTGTGATGTTGGAGAGAGAGAGAGAGAGAGAGAGAGAGAGAGAGAGAGAGAGAGAGAGAGAGAGAGAGCTGGCAAACCTTCCATTGTCTTCTTGTTCCGTTGTACCGTTATGGTCACCGATTATGACCCCTCCATTCCAAGCCAGACCGTTCTTCAGTGGTAGGCTCATCACCCAGGCATGGGTGGACACACACACACAAGCCCCCACCGGCCTGGTTTCATACACTGTGAGCCTCTGACCAATTCCCCCGAATCAATCCTCCAAGCCCCCACCTTCCTGTGAGAGCACAACACTCTTTCAGTGTCCAGTGGCATGTCTGCCTGTGTCTCAGCAGACTTGTCTTTTATCTCCCCTGCCGGGGTACCAGCCATCCATCAACTGATCATGTCCACGTCCATCAAACCAGGCCACTCCCTGCTGTCTCAGCAGGCACCTGGCACCACACTGCTGTGTCAGCAGGGATTCACACAAGCAGGCAAAGTCCTTGGAAGTAAAGTCAACAATCAGCGAAGAAGCCATAATTTTAAATCCTTGTGCCTCTCTCATTATCAGCATGTGCAGCATGGCGCCTCTGCCCCTCTTTATCTCTCTCTCTTGTTAGCAGCATAGTTCACTGGGGTGTCAACTCTGGACCCCCATGGTTTACTCATCACACATAACAAGAGAAGAACAACCTAATACTGGGTCTAGACAACATTTATAATTACCTCCCATCAATGAAGAATAAGAACTTGAATCTGGCAGGAGTGAAAAGTAACGCTCAAAAAATCCTGGGTCATCCACATGGGGGCATACATATTAGCAAATACAATTAATTTATTATCTGGTTTCACTGACACTATGACAAATCGCCCATTAGGGTCAGAGACAACTTAATGTTGAACAAAAGAAATTGTATTATCTATAAAAATTGAGACCCCCTTGAGATTTTGCTCTGAATGAAGAATGAAATTGTAGATCCCTCCACCGAATACAAAGGCATGCATTGTCACAACTACGTACATGCATTTCTTGTAGAAAAAAATAATGAGGGCCCTTAACTTTTGAATATAAGCAAAAATCTTATTCCATTTCACAGGATGATTTAATCCTTTCACATTAAAACTAAGTAAAGTAATATTTTGATCCATTATAAATTCTAATTAATAGAAGAGTTAAAAGACCTGACCATAAATTATTAGAACCAGAGACCAAACCATAAAATAAGGTACTCAAATAGAAAAGTTGGATGGTAGCCCAACCCAGCTTCCAGAGAAAAAAGAAAAAAGAGACCCCATCCCCCTTGCCCTCCCAAAGCTAAAAAGCCGGCCAAAGAACAGTCAGCATGCTAAACCCTATCGACAACCCTCCCAAAGAAATCCTGCTGGCAAAACTCCAATCATCCAAGGTTATTATGTTCCTACCAAGACAAAACAGAAAAAAACATAGATCAAAAATCCAAAACATAGGAGGATTCATTTTAACAATATCAAAAAATATAGATATAGAAAAACTCAAAAAAAAGAATAAAGTAGTAAAAAATATCAAAGAAAATATCAAAAAACAAGATATATAAACGGTCAAAACATAGGTTTATTAAAACCCTATTCCATCCAATATTACAAAGATAATTGCTCTTGTAAGAGATTTAATGCACTTAATCTTCTGCTTTCAAAAACTTCTGTGCATGTTCAACCAATCCCAGCCATTTCTGCACACCAGTTTTCAGAACGATTCTAAGACATGCGGGGAAACAAAGAGAGGGTTTAAACCCTTTATTATAAAGCAGCAACTCGACCTCTTCATACTTAGCATGTTCAGCCATAACCGTTGGTGTATAAGATTTTTGCCTATATTAAAAAACTTAATGTCCCAATTATTTTTTTTACAAGAAACTCACGTATGCCTTTTTAGCCAATGGGGAGAATTACACTTTCACTCTTGTTTTCAGGCCAAGTCCAGGGGAGTTTCAATTTTTATAGATAATAAAGTTCCCTTTGTTCAACACAAGGTAGTCTCTGATACTAATGGGCATTTTGTTATAGTCTCAGGTAAATTAGAAAATAAATTAATGGCATTTGCTAATGAAAATGACCCAAATATAGATCACCCCAAATATGAACATTTTTTTGTTTCTGCCTGATTTGAATTTGTACTCATTGGTGATGGCAGGAGACTTTAATTGCTGATTAGATCCAGTTTTAGATAGGTCATCTTCTAAACCAGTGACACTTAATAAATCAGCTTTGTTTATTCGTTCATTTCTAATGGAATGTGGTATTGTTGATGTACGATGCTTTCTACATCCAGCGGATAGAGAATATTCATTTTTCTCTCATGTTCATCATACATATTCCAGAATTGACTATTTTGTTATTGACAACCATATGATTCCACTAGTCTTATCTTGTGAATATAAAGAGATTGCTATCTCTGATCATGCCCCTGTGCTTTTATCTTTAAATCTTCCTGGTTTTCCTCAAACAAACAGATTCTGGCATTTTAATCTAACTTTGTTATCAGACAAGGATTTTTTTAAGTTCTTGGAGAGGCAAAATATTCTCTTTCTTAAAGAGAATATGGCAGAGGAGACCTCTAACCTTGTTATATGGGGTGCCTTTAAGGCATATATTAGAGGACAAATTATTTCTTATACTGCAAGTGTTAAGAAAAAAGCTAATAAAGGGAGAATTAATTTAGCCAATCAACTAAAACAATTAGACCAAGAATATGGCTTGGCTTCAGATCCTGCTCTATATAAATGATGGGTTGAAATTAAAACTAAATATGATCTTTTATTAACATATCCTATTGAAACTCAACCCCTAAAGAATAAAAGTCAACTTTATGTTCATGGAGATAAAACAGGTAAATTATTGGCTAACCAAATTAAAACTTCTATTGCTAAATGACAGATTAAAGAAATTTGTAAAGCTAATGGTGTCAGGACAACTGATCATTTAGAAATAAATGTTACCGTTAGAGAATTTTCTTCTAAACTTTATAGTTCTGACCCTCTTAAAGATAATACTGTAATGAATAATTTTTTGGACCAATTAAATATTCCTACACTTTCTGTGGATAACTGAAAACGGTTGGATCAACCTATTTCTCATGAAGAAATTGCAGAGGTTTTATGGTCACTGGACTCAGGGAAGGCTCCAGGTCCTGATGGATTTTCTGGAGAATTTTATAAGGCTTTTTCTTCACTGCTCATACCTCATTTATGTTCAGTCTTTTCGGATTCTTATAAGTTGGGTAGGTTGCCACAATCTTTTTATGAAGTTTCTATTTCGCTTATCCTTAAAAAGAATAAGAACCCAACTAAATATTCTTCACATAGACCAATTTCCTTACTTCATGTTGATACTAAAATCCTATCTAAAGTTCTGGCTCATAGGATTGAAAATATCTTACCATCTATCATTTCTGACGATCAGACTGGATTTATTAAAAATTGATATTCCCATTTTAATATTCACCAGTTATTAAATGTTATCTATTCTCCTTCTAAGGAGATATCAGAATGTGTGATATCCTTAGACACTGAGAAGGCTTTTGATAGGTTTGAATCTCACTATTTATTTAAAATTTTAGAAAAATTTAATTTTGGCCCCAATTTTACTCAATGGATTAAATTACTTTATTTATCTCCTGTTCAGGTTCTTACTAATTCTCAGAATTCTAAACCATTTAAACTTCAATGTGGAACCAAGCAGGGTTGTCCTTTGAGCCCTTTACTCTTTGACCTGGCCTTAGAACCCTTAGCTATTGCCTTTCGAGAATCTAGTGATATAACTGGTATTTTGTGGAAGGGTACTACCCACAAAGTTTCACTTTATGCAGATGACTCATTGCTTTTTATTCCCAATGTCGAGACTTCATTGCCTTCTGCACTTTCTCCACTCTCTTGTTTTAGCCAGTTTTCTGAATATAAATTGAACCTACATAAGAGTGAACTTTTTCCTTTGAATACTTTGGTATCAACTAATACTAATCTTCCTTTTAAAATGGTAAGAAACCAATTTACTTATTTGGGTGTAACAATTACTAAGAATTATAAATACCTATTTTTTAAAGAAAATGTTCTTACTTTATTAAATTATATAAAAAGAACCATCAAATTAGTTGCCTCTTTCATTATCACTCATTGGCTGAATTAGTTCTATTAAAATGAATATCTTACCTAAATTTATATACCTCTTCCAGGCCTTACCTATCTTTATTCCTAAATCTGTTTATGATTCTCTTGACTCTATTTTATCCTCTTATATATAGAAAAATAAATGTCCTCGACTGAATAAAGTTCATCTCCAGAAAGTTAAAAACAATGGAGGTTTAGTTTTACCAAACTTTAAGTTTTATTATTGGGCAGTTAATATATGGAATCTTACGTTTTGGTTATATTATAAAAATCATGAGGACTGTCCAGGGTGGGTGTCTTTAGAAGCTAACTCTGTTAATAAATTTTCTATCATCACTCTTCTGGGATCTTCACTTCCTTTATCTTTAAGTAAAATAACTGAAAATGTGGTAGTTAAACATACCTTAATGATCTGGATACAATTTATAAAACACTTTGGTTTATTGAGATTTTCCCTTTCTAGTCCCATTTTTCTTAATTAATTTTTAAGCCCTCTATGACTGATGTAGTTTTTAAACAATGGGATAGTTTGGGTCTTAAATGTTTCCAGAATATGTTTGTTGCAGGAAGTCTTTCTTTGTTCAAACAACTGTCATCTAAATATAGTTTACCAAAAACCCACTTTTTACGATATTTACAAATTAGAGACCTTCTGCAATCTCAATTATATACATTTCCTAAAAGTCTTGATAAGAACTTATTAGATGAAATTCTTAATTTGAAACATTTTACGATGGTTAAGTATCCAATATTTATGATATTTTGATTGGAATGAGAAATGATTCTTTAGACAAAATCAAATATCTTTGGGAACAAGATTTACAGACTTCAATTTCTGAAGAAACTTGGAATGACATTTTTAAACAGGTTAATACTTCATTATTATGTGCCCATCATTCCTTCCTACAATTTAAAGTGGTCGATAGGGCTTATATGACCAAGGATAAGCTATCCCATTTCTATATGGATATAACTCCCTACTGTGATAGGTGTAACAATGGAGAAACTTCATTCATTCATATGTTTTGGACATGCCCAAGTCTTGAAAAATATTGGAAGGAAATATTCCAAACTTTTTCTGTACTTTTTAAAGTAAATTTTAAGCCTAGTCCTTTGACTAGGAGAGTTTAAAAAAGAATGGGACTTCCAACGGCTGTTTTTGTTGATCGGTGTGAAGGGTGGTGTGAGAGTACAAGAAGGGCAAGACTGTGCAGGCGTGTGTGACGTAGACAGGACAGCACAGAGAGTTTAAAAAGAAGGCCACCCTATACAGCAGGCAGCAGTCAGAGTGGGCGGTGGAGAAGGTGGCAGCAGAGTGTAGGGCCTTGGCTCAATGGACTTAGGCAGTAATGGGAAGAGGCGAGAGCGCAGCACCAACTCTTTTTCTCCCCTTGGCGAATCGGCCCGGACAGACAGGAACAGCAGGGCTCACATGGCTAACGGTACAAGCTAATAGTTTAAAAAGTTCCTGTGTTTGGCCAGGTAAGTGGGTGAGTAGACTTATTTTTCCTTATTTCATTCGTGTAGAATTAGGTAGCATATCTGCAGGGTTTGTGCTTTGTTCAGAGTGTCAGATGTGGGAATCCTGGGAGACCTCCAGCCTCCCTGATGGCCACATCAGCACCAGGTGCACCGAGATGCAACTCCTCAGAGACCGTGTTAGGGATCTGGAGCTGCAGCTTGATGACCTACTGCTTATTAGGAAAAGTGAAGAGGTGATAGACAGGAGCTACAGGGAGGTAGTTATCCCTAGGCTACAGGGGTCAGAAAACTGGGTGACTGTCAGGAGATGGAAGGGAAATGCCCGGATAATGGAGAGCACCCCTGTGGCTGCCCCCCTCAGCAACAAGTATATCATTTTGGATGCTGTTGAGGGGGTGACCTGATAGGGGACAGTCACGGTGACTGGGTCTCTGGCACTGAGCCTGGCACTGTTGTGCAGGAGGGAAGGAGGGAGAAGAGGAATGCAGTAGTCATAGGGGATTCCATAGTCAGGGGAACAGACAGGAGATTCTGTGAGCCTGACAGAGATACTCGCATGGTGTGTTGCCTCCCGGGTGCCAGGGTATGGGATTTCCTGGATCGGATCCAGAATATTCTGAAGGGAGAGGGTGAGCAGCCAGCTGTCTTGGCATATGTTGGTACCAATGACATAGATAGGAAAAGGGAGGAGGTCCTGAAGAGAGATTTTCGGAAGTTAGGAAGGAAGCTGAGAAGCAGGACCTCCAGGGTAGTAATCTCAGGATTGCTATTTGTGCCACGTGCTAGTAAGGACAAGAATAGTAGAATGAGGCAGATGAATGTGTGGCTGAGAGACTGGTGCGGGGCTTCAGATTCTTGGATCATTGGGATCTCTTCTGGGGGAAGTATGACCTGTTCAAAAAGGACGGGTTACACCTGAACCCAAAGGGGACCAATATCCTGGTGGGAAGGTTTACTAGAGCTGTAAGGGAGGATTTAAACTAATTTGGCAGGGGGATGGGAACTGGAATGATAGAGCGGAGGAGAGGGAAAACAGAAATAGATCTAAGATAGTGAGCAGTAAGGATGTCAGGAAGGACAGGCAGGTGATGGGGCAAATTTGCAGCCATTGGGATGAGTTGCAGTGCAATCAATGCAAAAAGTACCAAATACCTGACTTATGTTATACTTAAATGCACACAGCATAAGGAATATGGTGGATGATCTTGTTGTACAGTTACAGATTGGCAGGTAAGATATTGTGGCCATCACTGAGACGTGGCTAAAGGATGCATGTCTCTAGGAGCTGAACGTCCAAGGATACATGGTGTATCAGAAGGATAGACAGGTAGGCAGAGAGGGTGGTGTGGCTTTAGTGGTAAGAAATGATATTAAATCATTAGAAAGAGTTGATATAGGATCGGAAGGTACAGAATCTTTATGGGTTGTGCTAAGAAAATGCAGGGGTAAAAGGACCCTGATGGCAGTTATCTACAGGCCTCCAAACAGCTGCAGTGATGTGGACTACAAATTACAACAGGAGATAGAAAAGGCTTGCTAGAAGGGCAGTGTTATGATAATTGTCGGGGATTTTAACATGCGAGTGGATTGGGAAAATTAGGTCGACACTGGATCACAGAGAGAATTTGTAGAATGTCCACGAGATGGCTTTTTAGAACAGCTTGTTGTTGAGCCCACTAGGGGATCGGCTGTACTGGATTGGGTATTGTGTAATGAACCAGAGGTGATTAGGGAGATGGAGGTGAAGGAACCCTTAGGAGACAGTGATCACAACATGATTGAGTTCACTGTGAAACTTGAGAAAGAGAAGCTGAAATCCGATGTGTCGGTATTTCAGCGGAGTAAAGGAAATTACAGTGGCATGAGAGAGGAACTGCCCAAGGTTGACTGGAAAGGGACACTAGCAGGAAGGACGGCAGAGCAGCAGTGGTTGGAGTTTATGCGAGAAGTGAGGAAGGTGCAAGACAGATATATTCCAAAAAAGAAGAAATTTTCAAACGGAAAAAGGATGCAACCGTGGCTGACAAGAGAAGTCAAAGCCAAAGTAAAAGCAAAGAAGAGGACTGAAGGCTAATAAATCCCCGGGTCCAGATGGTCTGCATCCGAGGGTTCTAAAAGAGGTGGCTCAGGAAATTGCGGATGCATTGGTAATCATTTTCCAATGTTCCTTAGATTCAGGATCAGTTCCTGAAGATTGGAGAGTGGCTAATGTTATCCCACTTTTCAAGAAGGGAGGGAAGGAGAAAACGGAGAACTATCACCCTGTTAGCCTAACATCAGTCGTGGGGAAGATGCTTGAGTCCATTATTAAGGACAAAATAGTGGCATATCTTGATGGCAGTAATAGGATTAGGCTGAGCCAGCATGGATTTACCAAGGGCAAATCATGCTTGACTAATCTGTTGGAGTTTTTTGAGGGTGTAACAAGGATGTTAGATGAGGGTAAGCCATTTGGATGTAGTGTACCTAGATTTTCAGAAGGCTTTCGATAAGGTGCCACATAGGAGATTGGTGAGTAAAATCAGAGCTCATGGCATTGAGGGCAGGGTTTCAACATGGATAGAAAACTGGTTTGCAGATAGAAAGCAAAGGGTAGCAGTGAATGGGTGTTTCTCGGACTGGCTGGAGGTGACTAGTGGGGTACCACAGGGCTCTGTATTGGGACCACAGCTCTTTACGATTTATGTCAATGATTTAGATGAGGACATTGAAAACTATATCAGCAAGTTTGCTGATGATACTAAACTGGGTGGCAGTGTGACATGCGAAGAGGACGTTAGGAGAATACAGGGAGACTTGGATAGGCTGGGTGAGTGGGCAGATACTTGGCAGATGTCATTCAATGTGAATAAATGTGAAGGTATCCACTTTGGAAGCAGGAACAAGAGGGCAGAGTATTGTCTGAATGGTGTAGAGTTAGGTAAGGGAGAAATGCAAAGAGACCTAGGAGTCCTAGTTCATCAGTCAATGAAGGTGAATGAGCAAGTGCAACAGGCAGTGAAGAGGGCAAATGGAATGCTGGCCTTTATTACAAGGGGAATTGAGTACAAGAGCAAGGATGTCCTTCTGCATTTGTACAGGGCCCTGGTGAGACCACACCTGGAATATTGTGTACAGTTTTGGTCTCCAGGTTTAAGGAAGGACATTCTGGCATTTGAGGAAATGCAGCATAGATTCACTAGGTTGATTCCTGGGATGGCAGGGCTGTCTTACACAGAGAGATTGGAGAGATTGGGCTTTTACACACTGGAATTGAGGAGATTGAGAGGGGATCTGATTGAAACGTTTAAGATAATTAAAGGATTTGATAGGATTGAGGCAGGAAATATGTTCCAGATGTTGGGAGAGTCCAGAGGGCATGGATTGAGAATAAGAGGTCAGTTATTTAAAACAGAGTTGAGGAAAAACTTCTTCTCCCAGAGAGTTGTGGAGGTGTGGAATGCACTGCCTCGGAAGACGGTGAAGGCCAATTCTCTGGATGCTTTGAAGAAGGAGCTAGATAGATATCTGATGGATAGGGGAATCAAGGGATATGGGGACAAGGCAGGGACTGAGTATTGATAGTGAATGATCAGCCATGATCTCAGAATGGCGGTGCAGACTCAAGGGGCCGAATGGTCTACTTCTGCACCTATTGTCTATTGTCTATTAAGAGGGCATACAAGGAACCAAAAATTAGTGGGAAGACAGAGGATTGGGAAGTTTTTAAAAGCTTACAAAAGGAAACTAAGAAGGTCATTATGAGGGAAAAGATTAACTATGAAAGGAAGCTAGAAAATAATATCAAAGAGGATACTAAAAGCTTTTCAAGTATATAAAGAGTAAAAGACAGGTGAGAGTAGATATAGGATTGATAGAAAATGATGCTGGAGAAATCATAATGGGAGATAAGGAGATGGCAGAGGAACTGAATGAGTATTTTGCATCAGTCTTCACTGAGGAAGACATCAGCAGTATACCAGACACTCAAGGGTGTCAGGGAAGAGGAGTGTGCGCAGTCACAATTACGACAGAGAAAGTACTCAGGAAGCTGAATAGTCTAAGGGTAGATAAATCTCCTGGAACAGATGGAATGCACCCTCGTGTCCTGAAGGAAGTAGCTGTGGAGATTGCGGAGGCATTAGCAATGATCTTTCAAAGTCGATAGATTCTGGCCTGGTTCCGGAGGACTGGAAGATTGCAAATGTCACTCCGCTATTTAAGAAGGGGGCAAGGAAGCAAAAAGGAAATTATAGACCTGTTAGCTTGACATCGGTGGTTGGGAAGTTGTTGGAGTCAATTGTCAAGGATGAGGTTACAGAGTACCTGGAGGCATATGACAAGATAAGCAGAACTCAGCATGGTTTCCTTAAAGGGAAATCCTGCCTGACAAACCTAGTGCAATTTTTTGAGGAAATTACAAGTAGGCTAGACAAGGGAGATGTAGTGGATGTTGTGTATTTGGATTTTCAGAAGGCATTTGACAAGGTGCTGCACATGGAGCTGCTAAACAAGATAAGAGTCCATTGAATTATGGGAAAGTTACATACCCGGTTACAGGAAACAGAGAGTGGGAATAAAGGGATCCCATTCTGGTTGGCCGCTGGTTACCAGTGGTGTCCCAGAGGGGTCTGTGTTGGGGCCGCTTCTTTTTACGTTGTATATCAATGATTTGGATTATGGAATAGATGGCTTTGTGCCTAAGTTTGCTGATGATACAAAGATAGGTGGAGGGACCAGTAGTGCTGAGGAAACAGAGAGTCTGCAGAGAGACTTGGATAGATTGGGGGAATGGGCAAAGAAGCGGCAAATGAATTACAATGTCGGAAAGTGTATGGTCATGCACTTTGGTAGAAGAAATAAACAGGCAGACTATTATGTAAATGGGGAGAAATTCAAAGTTCTGAGATACAACGGGACTTGGGAGTCCTCGTGCAGGATACCCTTAAGGTTAACCTCCAGATTGAGTCGGTGGTGAAGAAGGCAAATGCAATGTTGCCATTCATTTCTAGAGGAATAGAGTATAGGAGCAGGAATGTGATGTTGAGGCTCTATAAGGCACTGGTAAGACCTCACTTGGAACACTGTGTGCAGTTTTGGGCTCCTTATTTAAGAAAGGATGTGCTGACGTTGGAGAGGGTTCAGAGAGATTAACTAGAATGATTCTGGGAATGAGAGGGTTAACATATGAGGAACGTTTGACCGCTCTTGGACTGTACTCCTTGGAGTTTAGAAGAATGAGGGGGGACCTTATAGAAACATTTCGAATGTTGAAAGGCAGGGACAGAGTGGATGTGGCAAAGTTGTTTCCCGTGGTGGGGGAGTCTAGTACAAGAGGGCATGAATTGAAGGGCGCCCATTCAGAACAGAGATGTGAAAAAATGTTTAGCCAGAGGGTGGTGAATCTGTGGAATTTGTTGCCACGGGCGGCAGTGGAGGCCAAGTCATTGGGTGTATTTAAGGCAGAGACTGATAGGTATCTGAGTAGCCAGGGCATCAAAGATTATGGTGAGAAGGCAGGGGAATGGGACTAAAGGGGAGATTGGATCAGCTCATGATAGAATGGCGGAGCAGCGTCGATGGGCCGAATGGCCGACTTCTGCTCCTTTGTCTTATGGTCTAAAACAGAGTGAAGATAGCCAGTAAACAGATACAAGAGGGAAAAGTAAAGTATGCATGGTTGAAACTTAAAGCCCACACCGGCAAGAAGTCTGAGAGAGAGCGGCACAGTTTTCACATGCCAAACACAGAGTGACGGCATTATAGTTATAACCAACTACAGTTTGAGTACGCCTCATCCGAACTTCCACAAGGTGCTGGAAAGATCCCCGGGCAAGGTGCAGGTCTCTGAGTATCACAGACGGGTTTGAAAACTTAAGTTAATGAAAACTAGAAAAGTACGGCATAAAGAGAACAATGAAGAATGGATTCGTCAGCGTCAGAGTGAACATTCGCCACTTAACGGTAAGCTGATCATGAAACAAGCAAAACTCTGAAAATTGAAGGTAATTGTGAATACTTGCAGGAATTTAAGAAAAGGCACGGCATTAAATGTTTGAAGATTTGTGGTGATAAAGTGACTGCTGATCATGAAGCAGCAGAGAAATTCATTGATGAGTTTGTCATGAACATCTAACGCTACATCAGCACTTACGTGAGATGGGCAAGCGTAGGACAAAGTCTGCTTAAGGTAACAAATAAACGCGGAATCGGAAATGATGGCTTTCCCAAGCTACTTCATTATATTATTCCAAATTCCAGAAAACTCCAAACACTTCCGGTCCCATGCATTCCAGATAACTCCCACCCCACAAATGTTCCCCTTGAGGCACCTACACAAACTCTAATATTTTCTTCTGACTCTCCCGCCATGTCAGAGGGAAAATCTCCACTCATGTTGAAAATAAATTCTACAGTGGAGGTAGGTTAGTTTTAGTGACGGTCTTGGGGATGCAATACCAGGAAGAAGTTGACGCTGCACCGGAGAATTATGAGATTCAGAACTGATATTGAGAGTTGAACTGTATACACGGTAACAAACTGAGCATTTTGCACAATGCACAACTTGTGATGTTCCAGAAGAACAAGGTGTTCATGAACCAAAGTTTTACTAGTCGATCGGTAGTTATGCAACCACTGAAGGTGTACGAATGTTTAAAAAAAACGCGAGTCACGAAGGGGGCGGTCCGCGCTGTCACCTCTTACACTGCTCGAAGCGCCAAGCAGATTAGTACTGCTTCTTCGTGTTAATTCTGGTACTTTTTAAAAAGTTAATCACATTCAGACCACGTTTTCGTTCGAGATTTGATTATTATGTATTTCAGGTCGATTTCCCTTGTCGCTTTCCTCTTCGTGGTAACAGGTAGGTAAATTGGTTTTAAATATGATCAATATATTTGCGTGGAGTCACGCAGCGTTAGAGAGTAACTGTACATACTAACTGTATATCTCGGATTGTGCGCTACTGAGTGGACATGGACCGTATCTCGTTTCCAATTTCCTCGGCAAAATTCTTTTTGGCAAAACATAAACTTTACGTTAACTTGAATTCCGCTGAAGAATGACGAGGAAGATAGAAATGAAAACTAGGCACCGAGCAAAATAGTTGCATGATTCAGGAATTCAATTTAAATTTAAGAATATATCTCATAATTTTACTCTTTAGGTCAGAAGCATTTTCATTCCGTTTCTCAGTCCCTGGTCACTATTCTCTCAGTACTCTCTACACTAGATCACTGGTGTGCGCTGGGCTGAGTCTGACCGCGGGTCCGTTTTTGGCTCCGTTTACAACTCCGTATCTTTGTGTGAAACTGCAACAGCCACCAAAGTGCACACAGCCCGAGTTCCTGTACTTCCTTCCGATATAACAGTCTGACCAGTCACCATAACGCGCCTGATGCAAGGTCTCCTCTGGAAACGCCGTCAGTTCCTTTTCCCGACACAATTATCCAAACTAAACAATTGAATCTCTTGGCCATGTCTACATGGTCTTACGTTTTGAGTTGCTGCCACATGATTGTCCGATTAGGTGTTTGTACTAATGAGCAGCTGCAAGGTTAATCTAATGAAGTTGTCCACTGAGTGTGTTCTGCCATCCCTTCATCATCACTGGGTATAAATCCTGAAATTCCCTGAAGGGCTGAGGCTGTTTTAGAAAATGGCTCAGAGGAAATTGGGCACTGTCTGTAGTTACCTGAAACATCACTGTCCAAATTAGTGGAAAAACAAACAAGTTCCTTCCCCTTTTAATGTGAAAAATTCTGTGCTTCCTGTTGTGGTTGTCCAACAAATCAATATCGGGTCCAATATTTTGATCTGTGGTCTGTTCTGAGACATTATGAGTTACTTCAAATAGTTAAGAGAAAACAATTGGCTTCATCACAGAAGATGGATAGTTGTGGGGCTTTTCTGACTGGAGGACTGCACCCATCGGTGTTCTGTCAGTCCAGGGATCTCTTGTTTGTAATTTAAATTAATAACTTGCATGAGCATGTGGATGGTCTGATCAGTAAGTTTGCAGAAAAATTGTTGGAGTACTGGAGAGTGAGGAACATTGTCAAAGGGCATAGCAGGGGTTACAGGAGATCAGTTGGAAATTTAGGCAGATAAGTGTGAGGTGATGCATTTTTGGACGTCAAATACTAGAGAAAAGTATACAATAAATGGCAAGACACTTGAGAGTATTGATGTACAGAGGGATCTTGGGGTGGATGACCATTGCCCCCTGAAAGTGGAAAGAGCAGTAAAGACAGTGTGAAGCGTGCTCGCCTTCACTGGTGGGAACACTGGGCATGAATGTTGACAGGTGCGTTCCAGCTATACAAGACATTGGATCGGCTATATTTGGAATATTTGTGTAGTTCTGGTCACCTCATTGAGAAAGGATGTGGAAGATTTGAATAGGGGCATAAGAGTTTCATCAGAATGTTGTCTGGATTGTGGTGTATTATCTACAAGGAGAGGCAAGAGCATCAGATGCTGAGAGGCAACATGATAGAGGGCACGGATAGGGTAGAGAGTCATGTTCCTCCCAGGTTGGAAGTGTCATAGTTTTAAGGTGACAGAAGGTTTAAGTTGCCCTTGCAGAAGATTCATTTGGATTTTGCCAGACCATTCATGGGCACAAATCTCTAGGCAGTGGTCGATGCAGCTACAAAGTGGCCAGATGTGTTTCCAATGGCCTCCACTGCAGCTTTGCACACTGTTGATGTGCAAGACTGCTGTTCCAGAATACTTACTCAGTGACAATGGAGCATAGTTTGTTCTGGATCAGTTTCAGTCATTCCTGAAAATGAATGGAATAAGACATATTACACCTGCACCGTACCACCCAGCTACAAATGGTTTAGTGTAAAGTTTTGTCCAGAATCCAAAGAACGCTCTGTGAGCAATGTCATCAGAACACTGAATCAGAACCTCGACAATTGTCTCTTTGCATGTCCCAATGCAGCACAGTTCAAAACTAACAACTCACCAGCTCTGCTTTCCTGGGACGTCCCTTGTGCTCACGCTTGGATCTCCTCAATCCCAGTCTCAGATGGAGTACGCAGGACAAGCAGCAGGGACAAACTGAGGGCTCCTCAAACAAGGAGGCTCAATGGTTCACTCCTCGACAAGCAGTCCTGGTGAGGACTGCAGTGGTGATCCAAAGTGGGTATTTGGAAAGGTTATGGATAGAATTGTACCATTCTTACACAATGGAGATTGCATCTAATGTCATCTGAAGATGACACTTTGATCAGTCAAGGAGAGCATCATCAATAGTTTGAGAAGAAAGGTGTCCATAGCTGTTAGAACCACTCCGAGAGTCAAGTCTCACAACCATCATAGAGGATGCCCCAGAGCCCGAGATTGATTCACAGCCACAAAACTCACAAGCTAAGTAGAGTGACCCCCTTGTCAGGAAAGACTTTATCCCACAAGAGTATGGGACAAATGTAGTGTACAGTATTTAATATTTCAGTAATACAGGTTTACCACCGATTTTCTCACACCCTTGAGTCCTGAACCTTGTCAGATTAATGTTTTTGCCAGATTAAGAAGTCATGCAATAATAATGGCAAAAATGGTCTGCAGAAGCTTAAAAATTATTAGTAATTAAACAAAACTTAAATGTAAATTTATTAATTGCTGTGCTTACAAAGAATGGAGTTTCTTGATTATCTTTTTAAACTCTTCATCCAGGTGAAGTTATTTCATGTGTTTTGATCTCTCACTGTGATTTTTCTTGCATCAAATAAAAATTCATTAGCTCTTGTTCTGTCATGAAGGTACATATCTCTAACCCTTTGATTAAATCAACTTAATTTGTTTAAATTAAATTTAAACAGCTCAATTAACTTGTCAATAGTAAATCTTTCAGTTTCATCCATTTCATAATCATCGTTGCCATCTTGATCACTTGCAGTGTTTTTATCAGCATTCAGAGCACTGTATAATTCCTGAGTCTGTAAGGTGATGTAGAACAGGTGTTCTGTCATTGACGATCATCCACTCGTAGAGATTTTCTGCATTAAGACTACTTGCTATAGCTTTCAAAGCAGGTCCTGTAACACTTGTTGCATATGTGAGCAAGTCATGAACAACTTTCTCCCTTGATACATGAAATCCTGAAAAATCATCGACAAGCTTTTCTTCAGGCGCATTGTCAAACATCAAGGCAGGCCACTGCTTATACCAGCCATTCTTTAGTGTTGAATGTTCTAACTTCTCCCACCCTCAAGCAATGAACCAAAGAGCATCCTTCATGTTCAAGTCTTTAATAAATGCCTGTACAGAATTGCTAGCATTTCACATCATCGAACAGATGTTTCATGAAAAGTGAGCGATACTTGGCCTTAGAGAGTACAGTATTCCTTAGTCGAGGTTGAATAAGCAATGTACAGTTTGATGGTAAATACACTGTAAAACCATTATTCTTACGCAGGAGTTCAGCTTTGGGGTGAGCTGAATAGTTACCCAAAATAAGAATTTTGCCTTTTAGATGTGCAATGTGCTCTGGCTTCTGGAACAAAATATTTTTCAAACCACTCTACCATAATATCAGTGGTAAACCAGCCATTTTTATTTGCACAATATGTTACTGGGTAAATTTTAACACCTTCCAGGGCCCTAGGGCATTTATTTTTTCTGATTCCCAGTGGTTTACATTGGAGCACCCTAAAATGGTAACTCTGTCCTTAGATTGTTTGAATCCTGTGGGACCTTCTTCGATTGCTAATGTTTTCCGAGGCGTGCATTGTCAGAATAATGCAGTTTCGACTGCATTTAACACCTGTTCAGGACTGAAGCTTTCGGCAGCTATGAACTTTGCAAATTCATCCACCTACTCCATAGTTCCTTCCTGGTTTGCAGATCATTTTTCTCCACACACTTTATGCATGGAAATTCCATGGCACTTCTTAAACCTTTGAAGCCATCCTTCACTATAGTCACACACAAGTTCTAATTTAAGTTCTTTATGGAATAACTTAGCTTGGCTCATTATAATACTGCCGGATAATACAATTCCATCACTCCAATGCTGGCGAAACCATTCAATCAATACTCAATCATATTCTGTGCTCTTACCAAATTGCCCAACCTGCTGAGTTCCTCCAGCTTGCTGCACATGTTTCATAGTTTTTCTAATGCTCATTTGCTTAGCAAATCACTGTTTGCATTGAATTGTAAAATTTTCTCTTTGGTGCTTTATATCATACACAGTTGATGAACCAGTGCCATACAAGTCACACAGCTTATGCACAGAAACACCTTGGTGCAGTTTTTTCAATTTTTCAACCCCCTTAGATCAATACTGATTGATGTTTACATTTTACACTACCACCAGTATTTGCACTTATCTTAGCTAGGGTTAAAGTTATGTAAAGTAAACACAAAATATTGGGACTAGCACCAAGTGCAATGTAGATAATAAAAGGAGTGAGCTTTTGTCAAAATGAGTCTTGCACGTGAGTGTGCACTACACACAGTGCCATCTGGTGGCTGCCCAATAAACTACGTCTTGTAATTTCATCCGAATTAAAAGAGGTGCTGAACCATCAGTTTCTGAAAAATCAGTGATCAACCTGTATTTGAATGAAGTTGTAAACATATTATTTGATTAAACATTCTTTGTTTGTTTACATAATTCATTGTGGGTTACATGTAAGACATTTGTGAATGGCACAAGTCATTATAGAAAACCTACAGCACAATACAGGCCCTTTGGCCCACAAAGCTGTGCTGAACATGTCCTTACACTCGAACTACCTAGCTTTACCCATAGCCCCCTATTTTTCCAAGCTCCGTGTATCCACCCAGGAGTCTCTTAAAAGACCTTATCGTATCCGCCTCCATCATCATCGCCGGCAGCCCATTCCACGTCCTCACCACTCCCTGCGTAAAAAAACGTACCCCTGACATCTTCTCTGTACCTACCTCCAAGCACCTTAAAACTATGCCCTCTCATGCTAGCCATTTCAGCCCTGGGGAAAAGCCTCTGACTATTCACATGATCAATGCCTCTCATCATCTTGTACACCTCTGTCAGGTCACCTCTCATCTTCTATTGCTCCAAGGAGAAAAGGCCAAGTTCACTCAATCTATTCTCATTAGGCATGCTCCCCAATCCAGGCAACATCCTTGTAAATCTCCTCTGCATCCTTTCTATGGTTTCCATGTCCATCCTACAGTGAGGCGACCAGAACTGAGCACAGTACTCCAAATGGGGTCTGACCAAAGTCCTATATAGCTGCAACATTACCTCCCGTTCTTAAATTCAATTCCACGGTTGATGGAGGACAATGAACCGTATGCCTTCTTAACCACAGAGTCAACCTGCGTAGCAGCTTTGAGTGTCATGTGGACTCGGACCCCAAGATCCATATGATCCTCTAATCCACATATGACACTACAATATATGTGGGTGCTTGATGAAACAAAAAGGAGAAGAAAAACTAAGTAGACAAATATCCCGGCTCCCGCACACTTCTCTTGATTCCATTTCTGGAGTTACAAAGCATAACATGGCGAATAGGAGAGAGGAAATGAAAAAGTGTCTGTGGTTGATGAGTCTTTGATTATGTTAGCAGCTTTACTGAGGCAGCAAGAAGTATAGTACAGATACAATGGGCTGAAGGGCCTGTTCCTGGGCTGTACTTTTCTGGAGTTCTATGGTCAAATGACATTCACTGAATCTTCAACCCATCTTTTAGAATTACTAGCCAGAGCAAACATCAATCCTGTTTCAACTTGTCAAAATATGTTGACATTTCTGTGCATTTCAGTTCGATATTCTCCAATTCTAGTTTACACTGGTCTGTCAACTTAATCTCTTCTCTTCTGAAAGTGTGCGATATCAGGAATCAGTCCAGTGAATCTCCTCTCCACTGCTTTAGTGGAAAGTACATCCACCATTAGGTACAGAGATCAAAATTGCACCCAGAACTACACTAAATGTTTTCCATTTCCCTGTGTGTCTCTGGCAGGTAAACTGAATGGATTTGAGGTTTCGGTCAAAACAAACCCCCCAGCAGTGGAATTTGGACACTCTCTGGAGGTGATCTGCAGTACAACATGTAACAACTCAATGATCGTTGTGGAATATAAACCAGGGATAAATCCCAACAACACTCGTGGTGATAAGTGGATTACAGACCGATTTCCGAGTGTCCAGCAATGGGATTTCTCAGCACCCTGTACTGTAATCTGTCGATCTGATAACACTACAATGAAGGAAGTCAAACAGGTGGTCCCAGTGTACAGTAAGTGAAATCTCTTGCTCAGAACACATCCCATAGCAGAGTACAACATGATGAAAGGCGGCAAAATACAATTATGTATCACTTGAAAACATTACACAGAAAGATGCTGTCGTGTATCGGGGAGGTAGAGAATGGCCTGCTGGGAAATGGATTTACACTTCACTCCCCCACAACGAGTTCACAGTCTGAAAGGGATTTAAATAATTACATTGAACAGAGATAATTCTACAGAAATGGAGAAAGGAACGTTTGAGAGTGAACAAATTTGTTCTCAGGTTAAGAGTGTGCTGATATTTCACTCCAATGCTTTGATACGTAGTACACTGATCTACGGGGAGGTGTGAGAATCCAGTAGGTTAATGGATTTTCATAGCTGGGTTTCACAGTTACAGGGACAGATGAAGATTCTTTATTTGCTGTGGTTTGAAGGGGTTCTTCAAACCGGGAATATCACAGGGTAGAAAGATTCACATGTAGTTGGGATACAGACTGTTCCAATGATTACAATAATCCTTGATTCTCCTTTGACAGATCGAAACTTAAGCATTGTTCAACCTCCTGAAGTGCTGGAAGTTAACAAACCATATCAACTGGAGTGCACTGGCCCGAAGGTCTATCCACAGAACAGACTCGTACTCACCTGGCTCAGAGGGAGTGAGACTGTTCAACGTAGTTCCACAGAGGACCCAGGTCTCCCGGAAGATGGTCCATTGAAGAATGTCATTAGTGTCACTCCAAGAATTTCAGGCAATGGACTGGTGTACACCTGCTTGGCAGAGTTGAACTTGGACTCTAACTCCACCAAACAAATCGCAAGCTCATCTGTAACTCTGCAAGTGCACTGTGAGTTCCACATTAACGATGTTTGCTCCTCCTTCTGAGAATAGATAAAACTTAAATAGTTTATCGATAGTTAATACTGAGAAGGAAACCTACAACCATTTTTCATTGCTCCTATTTAATCTATTATATGAAATCTGTCAGGAAAATATCTTGGACTATGTTAAAAATGTTCAGTTTTCCAAAGTGTGGTAATAAATTGCCTGGACATTTTTTAATAGCCAGAGATTCTTAAAAATAGTTTGCCAATGTCTTGGCATCAATTTGTTACTTATGGACATTTGGGTCCAAAGCGGTAGCTCAGGCCCTGGCCTGACTCCTCTGTCACTGCAGAGGGAAGAAGCCTAAAGCAGCCTCACAGAGGGAAGACCATCTGACATCATGACCGATGTGAGAAAGCCTGGTAAAGTCAGATAGTTAAGGGTGCTGAAGGCAGCTTTCCATGATTACTGTACAAAGCTTGACCGAACTTCTATGGGCCAAGAAATGTGTGCCAGAGTCTCCAGAAAACATATCTTGATTTACTTTGCAAGGTCTTGTTAGTGTGTTCTAACTTTGGAGACATTCTGTACAGTGGAGAGTTTATCAGTTGAACAACAGGCAGAGACTTCAGCCACTGAACTTGTGGATTTGCCTTTACTTGTGGAGTGGTAGTTAATAGTGTTATTCCTCTGCCACTCAGTCAGCCACTCCCATGTTTACATACATACAGAGTTATCATTTAAGTTCATTTGAGTATCATTCATACTCTACAAGAACACATTCCAATAAGTTGAGCTTCTCCCATGCACTCACACCTAATATTGGCCATACTCACTTTTTAACAATCAGCAGTGGCCCCTTTAGATGCTGTCCCTTGTGCCTGAAAGTCACTATACCATCCCCTTTTACTGGAACATTCTCTCCAGTATAGTCTGTCACTTTTAATTTCACTGGGTAAATCTTGCTCTTTACTTTGAGAGATCCATGGGTAATAGATACACTGGACTCTGGTGTCCAGCTTGAATGGAATTACTGTCTCATTCACAGTCACTGGAACAATCCATTCTGTTATACCAGCACCAGCAGTCTGCAGAGAATCCTCAAAGACTTCCTCCATTTCCTCACCAACAATGTGCACCTTTTTCTTGGTAGACCCAGCTTTGCAGCAGTTTGCGAAATGATTCTTCTTCCTACAATTATCATGGGACCTTTCTTTGTAAGTAGGACCTTTCTTTGGGGTATGCCTACCTCCACATTTTCTGTTTGAGCCTACTTCTTTGCTATGCTCCTACTTTGCAAAACACCTTGTGTCCCTCTTTTTTCACAACATGCACTGTGGTTTCTGCTCTGTGTATCTCTTTCGCTTGTGCTTGCATGGTCTCCACTGCCCACCATGCGGCCTTTTCTAGCATCAGCTCTTTTTCACAGAGCAAGCTTTCTCTGAGAACATTATCTGGGATTCCACAACTATTTTGTCTCTGACTAATGAATCTCTCAAATCTCCAAATTCACACAACTCACTCAATGCATGAAGCTCAGCTGAGCACTGGTCAAAGGTAGCACCTTGTTCCTGTTCACAGGAGAAGAACATGACATTTCATTTGGGAAAAAACACTCCTCAAATTCTGTCATTAGAATGTCCAGTGTAAAACTGTCTCATCAGTTTGAAAACTGTTATAGACATCCAAAGCAGCTTCGCCAATTATGTGTAGAAAGATAGATGCTTTCAATATTTCCTCCACCCGCCAGCTCTGCTTGACACTAAATATGTATTGAATTGCTGTTCGTAGCATTTCCAATTGTCAGTTAGATTGTCAGTAACCTGTATAGCTGTGGGAGGACTTAGGTCATCCTTAACAGAATTTTTCAGGCTTCTCTCACCTCAATTTCTTGCTGAACTTTGAAACAGTGTGATCTTTTTCCAGCAGTTTCTCTCTGTCGGTCCATAGCGTCTCTTTCTATATTCATTCACCATATTCAATTATGCTTTGGATTTAGACTGACAGCAGGTTATGTTTGTTCTTCAACAAAGACAAACTTGCATGGGAAGAAATTTTAGAACTATTTCAGCTACAGAATACTACAGTCATGGCTTCTGCTCAACCATATTTTATGCCATGAATTGGTCTGTTCACCACCATGACTTCCAGTTCTGGGTGAACCGCCTATATTGCGCACAGGGAAATGAAATTCTTTTTTATGCACAGACACAACAACACATCTTCCCCTTTAAAGAAAACAAGCACAATAGTATGACCTCATAAACTTGCAAGGAACAATGATCCTGTCCAACAAAAATATTTACATTAACTTCAATTGTAATAAGCAAATATAGTCCCTTATTCACTCAGCTACTTTCAATCCACCTCTGTGGTGGTTTAATGATACTCTGGGTCCAGCCTGCCACAAGCATGTCTGTTCATCAACATGACTTCTGGCACCAGGTGAATTGCCCACATTGCACATCAGAACTGCAGTTCGTTATTATGTACATACATAATAACACACCTGAGACATATGATTTCTCTAAACCAGGGGACTTTGAGAGATGGCTCAGATGCTTTGAGAGATTTAGGGTTGTATGTAATCACACCCAGGCTTCAGAGGAGCATCAATTAAGCACACTGATATACTGCAGTGTGTAATATTGAGTTGAAAGATGACAAAATCTGCAGCAGGATCATGTAATATTGGGATTGTGGATTCCCAGCTGTTCTAAAAGGAGCTGACAAACTCAGACCTTACTTGCTTGAAAGAGACACACTCGACATTATTGATGGTTTGCTGCTAAAGGGCACCAGACTCATCATCCCTGTTTGTGTGCACACCAAAATCATCAGTCAAATCCACCAAGGGCATCAAGAGATCAAAAAGTGTTCCCTAAGAGCAAAGCAATTTGTGCTATGGCTGAGTCTGAGCTCACAGCAGGGAAATTTTGTAAAGCAATTTGAAGCATGCAGAAACCTGCACAAAAATCCTGCTGAACCTCTCAATCCCACAGAATCCCCAAACTTTCCCTGGCACAGACATTTCCAAGCAGAAAAGAGATAAATTTCTTCTCACTGTGATTACTACTCATGTAATGTTGAGGTGTCCAAGCTGTCCTCCACATCCTCAACGGCAGTTATACAGCTCCCGAAGGCTGTATTTGCTCATGATGGAATACCGGACACTTGCATCAGACATGGTCCAGAATACAGCTGCTCATAATTCAAAGCTTTTGTGAGGGACTATGAGATCAAACATGAAACAAGCAGTCCACAGTACCAACAGGCAAATAAATTACATACTTGTTACCAAGGTGGAATGAACCCAAGTGCTGAACACGGGCACGGAGGCCGAGTAGGGAGGCGTTATGGTCATAGTCAGTGAGGATTTGGTACCAAGGGAGTCTTTACCTGGAGTCTTGGTCTTAGTAGAGAATTCAGGAGTGATGCTAGACCAGAACTGATAGTCCTAAGAACCATGGAACAAGGTTGCTTGTACACGAGTCAACCAACAAACTGGCAACTCCTTGTTGTGGTCACAGGGTTTTTATATTGCATTTGATGATGGAAAGCAGGTGTTTGTAGTTAGTAGAACCTGGGAATTATTGAGAACTAAACGAGGTGATTGAGGCCCAATTCCTGAGGAAAATAGCCAGGTGGGCAATTGCCAGAGGGACCGTGACAATACTATGGGTAAAGCGAACTGAATCGTTCAATTTCAGTGACTACAATTTCAATTCACTTCTACAGACAAGAAGTACATACAAAGTTTCTCTTGCTTTTTCAAGAAGGGGAGACATAGTGATAGTTTATTGTGTTATTCCTATGCCACTCAGTCAGCCTCTCCCATGTGGAGGAGTTCACATACTGTACAACCAAAGGGTTATCAATAAAATTCAATCAAGTATCCTGCATGCTGGCATCCTGGTGTACCCTGCACTATCCCTCTATAATGAACATAACTTTTACCTGCACGTATCTCAGTCAGGGCAGCACATGAGCATCCAGCACAGTCAGCACAGACTAGCCTTGTTCTCTCGGGGATCTCACTTTGGTAATGGTGGCCTAAATTTTATAGGATGAAAAGATATCTGCCAATAGTTTGCAACAATTTAGAGAAGTATCTTTGCCTTTGAAGTCAGCATGCAGCACAATCACAGATCCACTAGATTAAGATGTATAACACTGGATTTATTTTTTCAAAAAAGTTGCTTCCTCTGCATTTTTTTGTTTATGGTAGACCACTTGAAACTGAACATAAATATAATTTCAGACTACTTGTGTCACTTAGGAATTTGAGAAACAAGAAAATAACTTTAATGGAATTATGCATCTAATTGACAATGCTTTGCAATAGTTCAACTAAGCTAAAAACATTGTGTTGTTAATTTGCATTTGTACTCAGTGTCTGAGGTTTCTCACTTTAGTGTCCAACAATAATCATCCAGCATTGATGGATTCCAGTTACCCTGATACCATTTCTCCATGACCACAATGTCCTGGTGAAACCTTTCACCGTGCTCATTACTGACAGCACCAAGATTTGCAGGGATGAAGTCTAAATGGGATTGCAGGAAATGAATCTTTACTGCCGTGTTGCACTTCATGGTTTTGTTTGCTTGAAGCATGTTGTCAACTGGCTGTATGTAGTTTGTTGCTCTGTAGTTGCCAAGTAAAACTTCAGCAACATCTTTGAATGCCTTCCATGCAATTTTCTCCAGTCCCACCAGGAGTTCCTCAAATTACCTGTCATTCACGACCTGTTTGATTTATGGACCAACAAAAACGTCTTCCTTAATCTTGGAATCTGTTACTCTGACTTGAATTATGAATTGAAGTAACAAATATAGGCAATTTCAGAAGTACCAGTCCGTGATAAGGAAATTTCATGATAGTTTTCATGATCGGCAGTTCAAAATCCATTAGATTCATGCAAAAGTATTCAGGAAGCAAAGTATTTGTTGTTCAATGTTTCTTAGTGTGTCCAGTGCTAGTCTTTATGTCTGTGAAATATGGTGTCATTACACAGTGAGATCTAATGAAGAAAAAATATTGACCAAGACATCCTGAAGAGTTCTGTTGCTCTTCTTGAAAACGGTGTTTGCTATTCGCAAAACTAGCCCTTAAATCAACAGCACCTACAATAATGACATACGCACTTAGTTTCAAACAAGGAAGTCAACCCTAGATTTTGCACTCATGGCTTTGGAATGCAGTGTGAACCCAGAACCTTTTGACCCAATACCCAACAATCAAACCATAAGCCACAGATGGACACATAGCCCTTGAAGATTGATAACAAAACGTTTTTTTTTCAGGGCATAGTATCTAACATTTTCTTCTCAGCAAAGAACACAAATATTCTGTGATGATTCATACCACTCCAACTATTTCCTGAAATAAATCACATGGGGTGGGTGCACAATGGTGCCATTTCCATCACATTCCAGTTCCGAGTGTTGCTGGGAGCAAGTACCCATTCCAGAGTTCCTCACTTGCTGAGGATTGTCAGAAAGGGGATCTGCTTTGTCTGCACCAATATAATCTAAAGGAGACCTGCCAAAGCCTGGTGCTAGGAACCCTACCTGTAGGTCCCATTTAATTTATCTTCCCCTTCAGTCCCTGCACACTTATCAGTTTACACCCCACTACTAACTGCCAATGTCCCATCCCTGATCACATAACCCTGAGTTCTCAATAAAGCGATCTTGGAATCGTTGACCCCCAATCGATCATTCAGCTTTTCAGCAGGACATCCTCGTTCATTATTTGCCAGTGTCCAATCTTTGTCCACATACTCTCCCAATTAAAATCCTTCCCCTTGCACTCCACACCAAACCCTACCACATCTGGTTTTGGACTCCAATTCTGTTTTACTTTAGTGCGTAGAGTATGGCGACAATAAGGAATTTCTTGGATTCAAACAATAATGATTTCTTATGGCCATTTGTCCCCCATGCTACCAAAGTCCAAGTGTGGGTTCTAATCATTTCTGACCATATAAGTAGATATTCCATCTGGGTACCCTCCAACCTAATTGCTTGAATATGAATTTCTCCTTCTGGTGAACAAAAATTCTCCCCCACATCTCGTCTATTTCCCACTCTGACCTTTGACTTCTTCTCACCAGTCTGTTACTTCCCCCGGGTCCCCTCCTCTTTCTCTTTCTCCTATTGTTCATTCTCCTCTCCTATCAGATTCTCTCTTCTCCGGCCGTTGACCTTTCCCATCCACCTGACTTCACCTATCACCTTCCAGCTAGCCTCCTTTCCCCTCCCCCCCTCACCATTTAATTCAGGCATCTCACCCCTTACCTCTCAGTCCTGATGAAGGGTCTTGGCCTGGAATGTCAACAGTTTACTCTTTTCCATAAACAAGAGAAAATTTGCAGCTGCTGGATATCTGAGCAACACACACAAAATGCTGGAGGAACTTATCCTGACAGTGGAGGAGGCCACACTTAGGTTGGAGGAACAACACCTTATATTCCATCTGGGTAACCTCCAACCTGATGGCGTGAACATCGATTCCTCAGACTTCCAGTAATGCCTCCACCCACCCCCTCACTATTTTGCATCCCCTTGTCCATCTCTCATATCATTTCCTTGCTCACCCATCGCCTCCCTCTGGTGCGCCCCTCCTCCCCCCTCCCCTTCTTCTTTCTTCCATGACCTTCTGTCTCTTTCACCAATCAACTTCCTAACTCTTTCCTTCATCGTTCCCCCTTCAAGTTTCACCTGTCACCTGGTGGTTCTCTCTCCTCCCCTCACCTTTCAAATCTAATCCTCTACATCTTTTCTCCAAAGGGTTTGGCCCGAAACGTCGACTGCACTTTTTTCCACTGATGTTGCCTGACCTGCTGAGTTCCTCCAGCACTTTGTGTGTATTGTTCTGGATTTCCAGCATCTGCAGAATCTCTTGTGTTTATGATATACACATAAGTATCGTGTTATTTTCACACTAAACAAAAGATAGTATTCTGTAGAGTGATACAAAATAATTAACTGGAATAAACTTCAAGCAATAATGCACTTTGAACTTCACTGCAGCTGAATAAAATTCAGGTGATCTGAACTGCCCATTCGTAGGTGGGTCAGAGTTTAACGGATCATCACTCTTCAGGTAAGGTCACATGTGAAATTATAACTCTGCTTTATTTCTACACAGACGTTGCAAGTGTCTTATTGACTGATTTCCAAGCGTTCTCTGTAGCTGAATATGTGGTTTTCTTTGTGCTTCTGGTCTGTTGATGTGGAGTATCAGCAAGGCCAAGGAGGAGCTTCTTGAGGCCCTGATGAAGGGTCTCAGCCTGAAACGTTGAGTGTTTATTCTTCTCCATAGATGCTGCCTGGCCTGCTGTTCCTCCGGCATTTTGAGTGTGTTGCTCTGGATTTCCAACATCTGCAGAGTCTCTTGAGTTTCTAATGAGCGGCTTAATTTTCTGTTTTTGCTTTTCCAGATAAACCTCAAAATACAATCATATCAGTGAATAATAAAACCACATCCGAGTTTCTAATATTCCTGAGAAAAGGTGATGAAGCCGTAATGACCTGCAGTTCAAATGGAAACCCCGCAGTCACGATACAGTGGAAATACCCCCATCAGGGCAGCAAGTTTGGGTCTCATTCTTCCGGGGTTCTCCGCATTTCCGAAATAACATCAAAACATGGAGGAGTTTACACATGTACAGCTACAAATCAAGTTGGAAATGATAGTAGGACAGTGATTATCAGCATCAAGGGTGTCAAAGGTTCGTTTTCCATCTTTCTAACAATTCATATATGAGAATAAAAAATAATTTGAAGACAGGAGTTCAGCCGCAGAAGAACTGCTGTTTAAAAATACATTCAAGGTGATTTTGTTTGTTTCTCTATCTACCTGCCTAGCTCTAGATAGATGGATAGAGTGGCACAGTGTTGTAGCGCTTAGCACAATGCTTTCAAGTATAGGTGACCCAGGTTCAATTCACACCGCTGCCTGTAAGGAGTTTATAGGTTCTCCCTGTGACCGCGTGGGTTTCCTCTCACAGTCCAAAGGTGTGCCAGTTGGTAGGTGAATTGGTCATTGTAAATCGTTCCATGATTAGGGTAGGATTAAATTGGGGGATTGCTGGGCAGCGTGATCTGAAGGTCCAGAAGGGCCTATTCAGACAGACAGACAGACCCACAGACAGACATACTTTATTGATCCCGAGGGAAATTGGGTTTCATTACAGCCGCACCAAGAATAGTGTAGAAATATAGCAATATAAAACCATAAATAATTAAATAATAATAAGTTAATCATGCCAAGTGGAAATAAGTCCAGGACCAGCCTATTGGCTCAGGGTGTTTGACACTCCGAGGGAGGAGTTGTAAAGTTTGATGGCCACAGGAAGGAATGACTTCCTTTCCTGCTCAGTGTTACATGTTGTATCTCAATAAATAATTAAAATAAATCTACCTGTCCAGCTATCTACTATCTAATACAGCGGTGCTCTGGCAGGATAGATTAGAGGGCTCGGCTAGAGAGACTATTTGGGTGGAATTGAGGAATGGGAAAGGTGCAGTAACACTTATAGGGATGTATTATAGACCACCTAATGGGGAGCAAGAATTGGAGGAGCAAATTTTCAAGGAGATAGCAGATGTTTGTAGTAAACACAGGGTTGTGATTGTGGGAGATTTTAATTTTCCACACATAGACTGGGAAGCCCATACTGTAAAAGGGATGGATGGTTTGGAGTTTGTAAAATGTGTGCAGGATAGTTTTTTGCAGCAATACATAGAGGTACCAACTAGAGAAGGGGCAGTGTTGGATCTCCTGTTAGGGAATGAGATAGGTCAGGTGATGGACGTATGTGTTGGGGAGCACTTCGGGTCCAGTGATCACAATGCCATTAACTTCAATATAATTATGGAGAAGGATAAGACAGGACCCAGGGTTGAGATTTTTGATTGGAGGAAGGTTAACTTTGAGGAGATACAAAAGGATTTAGGAGTGGATTGGGACAATTTGTTTTATGGGAAGGATGTAATAGAGAAATGGAGGTCAACTAAAGGTGAAATTTTGAGGGCACAGAATCTTTATGTTCCTGTTAGGTTGAAAGGAAAGGTTAAAAGTTTGAGAGAGCCATGGTTTTCAAGGAATATTAGAAACTTGGTTTGGAAAAAGAGAGATATCTATAATAAATATAGGCAGAATGGATTAAATGAGGTGCTTGAGGAATATAAAGAATGTAAAAAGAATCTTAAGAAAGAAATTAGAAAAGCTAAAAGAAGATACGAGGTTGCTTTGGCAAGTAAAGTGAAAATAAATCCAAAGGGTTTCTACAGTTATATTAATAGCAAAAGGATAGTGAGGGATAAAATTGGTCCCTTAGAGAATCAGAGTGGACAGCTATGTATGGAGCCTTAAGAGATGAGGGAGATTCTTTTCTTTGGTATTCACTAAGGAGAAGGATATTGAATTGTGTAAGGTAAGAGAAACAAGTAAGGAAATTATAGAAACTATAACATTTAAAGAGGAGGAAGTACTGGCACTTTTAAGGAATATAAAAGTGGATAAACCTCCTGACAGGATATTTCCTAGGACCTTGAGGGAAGTTAGTGTAGAAATAACAGAGGCTCTTACAGAAATATTTCAAATGTCATTAGAAATGGGGATGGTGCCGGAGGATTGGCATATTACTCATGTTGTTCCATTGTTTGAAAAGGGTTCTAAGAATAAACCTAGCAATTATAGGCCTGTAAGTTTGATGTCAGTGGTGAGTAAATAAATGGAAAGTATTCTTAGAGATGGTATATATAATTATCTGGATAGACAGGGTCTGATTAGGAACAGTTAACATGGAGTTGTGCGTGGAAGGTCATGTTTGACAAATGTTACTGAATTTTTTGAAGAGGTTTCTAGGAAAGTTGATGAGGGTAAAGCAGTGGATGTTGTCTATATGGACTTCAGTAAGGCCTTCGACAAGGTTCCGCATGGAAGGTTAGTTAGGAAGGTTCAATCATTAGGTATTAATATTGAAGTAGTAAAATGGATTCAACAGTGGCTGGATGGGAGATGCCAGAGAGTAGTGATGGATAACTGTTTGTCAGGTTGGAGGCTGGTGACGAGTGGTGTGCCTCAGGGATCTGTACTGGGTCCAATGTTGTTTGTCATATATATTAATGATCTGGATGATGGGGTGGTAAATTGGATTAGTAAGTATGCAGATGATACTAAGATAGGGTTAGATAGGTTGTAGATAATGAAGTAGGTTTTCAAAGCTTGCAGAGGGATCTAGGAATAATGGTGTATAGTCCCCTGAAGGTGGAATCTGATGTGGATAGGGTGGTGAAGAAAGCTTTTGGTATGCTGGCCTTTATAAAGCAGAGCATTGAGTATAGGAGTTGGGATGTAATGTTAAAATTGTACAAGGCATTGGTAAGGCCAGGTTTAGAGTATTGTGTACAGTTCTGGTCACCAAATTATAGGAAAGATGTTAACAAAATAGAGAGAGTACAAAGAAGATTTACTAGAATGTTTCCTGGGTTTCAGCACCTAAGTTACAGAGAAAGGTTCAACAAGTTAGATCTTTATTCTTTGGAGCGTAGAAGGTTGAGGGGGGACTTGATAGAGGTATTTAAAATTATGAGGGGGATAGATAGAGTTGACGTGGATAGGCTTTTTCCATTGAGAGTAGGGGAGATTTAAACAAGAGGACATGAGTTGAGAGTTAGGGGGCAAAAGTTTAAGGGTAACAAAAGGGGGAATTTCTTTACTCAGAGAGTGGTAGCTGTGTGGAACGAGCTTCCAGTAGAAGTGGTAGAGGCAGGTTCAGTATTGTCATTTAAAGTAAAATTGGATAGGTATATGGACATGAAAGGAATGGAGAGTTATGGGCTGAGTGCAGGCCAGTGGGACTAGGTGAAAGTAAGCGATCGGCACGGACTAGAAGGGCCAAGATGGCCTGTTTCCGTGCTGTAATTGTTATATGGTTATTATCACCTATCTACTATCTCCTTATTATTATTATATGTATACACAGTTTGTATTCTTTTTCACATTGTAAGTCTTTGTGTGTAGTTTTACATTGATTCTATCATGTTTCTTTGTTCCACTGTGAATGCCTGCAAAGAAATTAATCTCAGGGTAGTATGTGGTGACATAAAGGTACTTTGATAATTAATCTGCTTTGAACTTTGAGGTGTACTAACTCGCTCTTGAATGCTGCCTCATCACAACCTGTGATTCATTCAGCAACAGTTGTGTCATCAGCAAATTTGTAAAAAGGTAGGTTGTGTACAGATGCATTGAGGCAATATTGCAAAGATGAAAGTGAGTAGCCATGTTATGGAGAGAATAAGACAGCTGGAAGATCAGCCTAGCATCAATATACCAAGCTCCCAGTCATTTCAGTACAGACCAGACAACGGGCTGGTATAGCAACGGAGATAGAAAGTTTGTGATCAGAACTGAGGGCAATGGCTTTCCTCTTCCTAGGAAGTTTCTGCCTTTACAGCAATGAAAATCTCCCATGCAATCCTGACAAATCGAAGATGGAGGCAGACAATGAAAATAAATAATAAGCAAACTGAAGTATAGGAGAAGCAATTAGCAAATTGATAGATATCCCAAAGAATGATCTGTGGTTTGGGGAGAATGAAACAAAATAAAGAACAGCGGGAACAGATGAACTGGATTGATTAATATACAGGGCTGCACAAACCCTTAGACACATACTGTATATATAGCTAGGCTGCCTAAGACGGTATTTGTTAAAGTGGAGCAGAGAGCAAGTATGCAAATCTGGCAGGTGCAAAGAACATTGGGAATGGTGAGGGCGGACAGCCACAGGACGGGTGTGGAACAGGTGACGGGGGTGGTAGCATGGGTGTAGACACACCCAGTCTGATTCACCAGGGCAGGTCAATTGATTACAAACCACTGGCTTATTGATTATTACAGAATGTCTCAATGGTGCTTCCCACTCATTTCCCTCTCCCATCCTCTTTTCCCAATCATGAGACCCCTCCCCAATCTCAGTCCACAACTGAGATTCATATCAGAGCCAGGTCTATCATCACTCACAAAGGTCATGAAATTTGATTTTCTTTTTGTGGCAGCAGTGCAGTGCAATACATAAAATTACTACAATACTGTGCATAAGTCCCAGACACTATCTATCTATATATATATCTATATATATGTGTGTGTGTGTGTGTGTGTGTGTGTGTGTGTGTGTGTGTGTGTGTGTGTGTGTGTGTGTGTGTGTGTGTGTGTGTGTGTTATTTATTTACCTATTTATTTTAATTTAATTTATCTAGCTGTTTATTTATTTATTTAGAGATACAGGGTGGAATAAGCCTTTCCAGCCATTCTAGCCGCCCTGCCCAGTAAACCCCAATTTAACCCTAGCCTAACCACAGGACAATTTACAACAACCAATTAACCTACAAACAGGTAAGCCTTTGCATTGTGGGAGGAAACTGGAGCACCCAGAGGAAACCCACACATTCTATGGGGAGAGCACAGAAACTTCTTACAGAAGCTGCCAGGGTTGAACTCTGAACTTCAACATCCCAAGCTGTAGCAATGTAACACTAACCACTACAATAGTGTGACACACACCCTATTGAAGATGTGGATTTTTGGATGTTATTTGAAGTTGAATAAAAATGGATTGCCCAGGAAAAAAATCAATAATATGTACTTTTATTACTATTTTCACAGGTGAAGAATGGAAGACGGTGCTGATTATTACAGAAGTTGCATTTTTTCTCATTGTTATAGTGACTGTTGTCTGCTGCTGCTTGTTTTGTGAGGTCTCAAGAAGTGGAAGCTATGAAGTTCAGGAAAGTCTATCAGACTTTAATTAAATACAAGATGAGGAAAAGAAATCCCTTTGTATGAATTCAGTGAATAAACTCCAGAGATGACAGCTATTCCAAACAAGTTTAGTGAATATCAAGATTCAAGGCTCAAGACTGTTTATTATCATTCTTCAGTACTCGAGTGCAAAGGAGAACAAATTGATTGTTACACCAGACCCGATGCAGCATAAAAAAGCATAATGAACACAAAACGCATAAAGAGCACGCAAAAGCACAATAATTATAAATACGACTTGCCATCTCTCTTGCTATTGCAAGACCCTGTTGGACATTGATAACGTAAGACAGCAGGCCTATTTCCCTTGTCAAAATAACTTTTATTACCAAAGTACACATATGTCACTACATACAACCCTGAGATTCATTTTCCTGCAGGCATACTCAGTAAATCTATAGATTAGTAATTATAACAGGGTCAATGAAATATCAACTAGAGTGCAGAAGACGACAAACTGTGCAAATCCAAACATAAATAAACAGAAATAAATAATGAAACATGAGATAATGAGATAAAGAGCCCTTGGAGTGAAATCATTGGTTGTAGGAACTTTTCTAAGATGGGGCAAGAAAGTGGAGTTATCCCCTTTTATTCAAGAGCTTGATGCCTGAGGGGTAGTAGCTGTTCTTGAACCTGGTGGTGTGAGTCCTGAGGCTCCTGTACCCTTGACCTGATGGCAGCAGCAAGAAAAGAGCATGGCCTGGGTGGTGGAGACCTCTGATGATGGATGCTGCTTTCGTGCAACAGTGTTTCAGGCAGATGTGCTCAATGGTTGGGAGGGCTTTACGTGTGACATACTGAACCAAATCTACTGCCTTTTGTATGATTTTCCATTCAAAGACATTAATATTTCCATACCAGGCCATGATGCAGCCAGTCAGTACATTCTCCACTGCACATCTATAGTAGTTTGTCAAATGCTTTGTCAAATTAACGAGCGGTTGTACAGGTGTGTCTAACAGAGTGGCCACTGAGTGTACGGGTCTCAATATCATTTGCTGTTTATTGATGGTTGGTCCCAGTGCTGAAATGTTCAAATGAATTGCACCAGTATCACTGACAAAATGTGCTGATGTTCTGAGAATTCTATTCCCATTTGCGGGAAAAGGTTACAGGAACATTTCTTCCAATTAAATAAAATAATAAGGAAAAGATATGGTCATTGATAAGCAGCAGTGGGGCTCCAGTTCTTCACTTGGAGTATTGCCAATAGTTTCAGGTCCCTTATCTAGGAAAGGATGTGCTGACACTGGAGGTGGTTCAAAGGAGGTTCACAAAAATGATTCTGGTCTGGAAAGGCTTGTCATATGAGGAGCATTTGATGGATCTGGGCTTCTACTCTCTGGAATTCAGAAGTATGAGGAGGTGACCTCATTGAAACCTATCAAATAGTGAAAGGCCTTGATAGATTGGAGGTGGAAAGGATATTCCTAATGTGAGTCTAAGACCAGAGGACACTGCCTCAGAATAGAGGAGGGTCCTTTTAGAACGGAGGAGAGAAGGAATTTGCTTAGCCAGAGAGTGGTGAATCTGTGGAATTCATTGCCACAGGCAGCTGTGAAGGCCAAGTCATTGGGTATATTTAAGGTGAAGGTTGAAAGATTCTTGTTTGGTCGGGGCATGTAGCGTTATGGGGTGAAGACAGGAGATTGAGTCTGAGAGGGAAAATGGATCAGCTATGAGGAAATGGCAAAGCAGACTCAATGGGCCAAATGACCTAAATTTATTCCTATATCTTAAGGCCTTATGATCTTATACATTCCTATAACTTATAACTTGGCTCAGCCAAATTTACTTTCCAATACTAATTGCTTGAAATGAATGGCTTGCTGTGTCATTTCCAAAGGCTATTAAACATCACAGTGCTGCTCGATTTAATAGTTTTGTGCAAGTAAACAGATTAATATTTTGATTTTGTTTTTTCTCTCAAAACATTACCAGATTATATTGTGTTTTAATGTTAGAGATAAATCAATGGAAATATTAAAAATAATTTCTCAAAATGTCACCTTCAAAATAATGTCAAATATAAATTTAACAATTTTAGCTTCTTGTTTTTGGCTTACCAACACATCACTGTATACTCAGATCTGTCAGTTATAATGGCAAAGAGGACATTGGGTTACTGAATTTGTCCAGTGGGCCTGAGAACAAAGCAAGACCTGAGGTTTGATTGATGTAAGGGCTGGGCCGAATTGGAAAGGTCGGGCGTGGGCTGAATCAAGGCAACAGGGCCCAGGCCTAAGGACATATCGAAGCAACCAAGCCCGAGTCCGAGAGTGAGGAATGTCCTGAGATTAGGACAATTTAAAGTGCCGGACCAGATTGAAAAGGTCAGTGTGTCGAGGCCGGAGGTGAGGGACAGACCAGTCCAGCTCAATGCTCATGAGGTTCACTCTTATCTGCACTGAACTGAGGCTACAGCCTGCAACTAACGGGCTCCTGAATTGGCTGCAGTGATGACTGGCTTCGTGATTATGGACTCACTTTCGTGAGGTTTAGTTGTTTACTTGATTTTGTAGTTTGCACCATTTGTTTTTATTTTCTGCACAGTGGGTGTTTGGTGGTCCTTTTCTAAATAATTCGATTGGGTTTCTTTGTTTTGTGACAGTCTGTAAGGAGACAGATCTCAAGGTTGTATAAAGTAAACATACTTAGATAATAAATGCACATTGAACTTTGAGACGTTTTTCTCTTGCTTTTCTTTTTAGTTTTCTGGACATGCATCTGAGAATATAAAAAAGAATTCGCATATGAAGCAAAGATTTTGCTTGAATATTAGTCTAAACGCAAAAATGTCATATTCATTCCTAACTTCTACAGTTGGCTTTTGAGATCTTGCATGTACATAAGGGCCTGTGGATGATAGAGATAAGTTAAAGCAATTCTTATCAGCTGTAAAATATGTAACAGGCAAACACTTTCCCAGAATGGTGAATGTTTTGAAACCTGTGAATATTATCACATGGTTAAGTTTGTAAATGCCTTAGCCATTTGTGTAGACTCTGTAAAATATTGTACCCAGACCAAAAATAAACCTGTTTCTTATTATTTTACAATAGCTAAGAAAATGGTGTTCAGGCATGTTATCACTGTGGTGTTGGCTTTCTGGGTCTAAATTAATTATCTGTATGGAGGTTCCATTCTCCAAAGAACTCCTTTGCAATTTCAAAGAATTTAAAAGAATATAAGAGATGAAACAGAAATGGGCTGGTAACACTCCTCATAAAAAGCCTTTCAATCCCGGAATCATTTTTATACACCTCCTTTGTCAACACATTCTTTCTTAGAGAAAGGGCCCAGAACTGCTCACAATACTCTAAGTAGGTCTCATGAGAGCTTAATAAAGCCTTAGCATTACATCCTTACTTTTAAATTCTAGTCCTTTCGAAATGAATGTTGACATCACACTTGCCCCCCCTCACCACCAACTCAACCTGCAAACTAACCTTTAGGGAATCCTACACGAGAACTCCCCGGTCCAACTACACCCGGATTTTTTAATTTTCCCTCCATTTAGAAAATAGTGCATGCTTTTGTTTCTACCAAAGTGCATGACTACACCCTCCCTAACACTATATTGTATCTTTCACTTCTTTGTCCATTCTCCTAATCTATTTAAGTCCTTCTGTCGCTTCTCTACTTCCTTAACACTATCCGCGCCTCCACCTACCTTCATATCATCCACAAACTTGGCCACAAAGCTATTAATTCCATCATCCACATCATTGACATATAACGTAAAAAGAAATCGTTCCAACACAGAGCCTGGTGGAAGATCACTGGTTACTGGCAATCAAGGGAAAATCTGCAGACGCTGGACATCCAAGCAACACACACAGAATGCTGGAGGAACTCAGCAGGCCAGGCAGCATCTATGGAAAAGAGCAAATAGTCAACATTTCAGGAAGCAATCAGAACTACTTACTGGCAACTGACCAGAAAAAGCTCCATTTATTCCCATTCTTTGCCTTTTGCTAATCAGCCAATGATCTGTCCGTGTTGATACCTTTAGTGTAATACCATGGGCTCTTAACTTGTTAATCACAAGATCATAAGATAAAGGAGCACAAGTAGGCCATTCCGCCACTCCACCATGAGCTAAACTATTCTCCCATCTAGTTCCAATCTTCAGCTTTTTCCCCATATCCCTTGATACCCTGACTAATTAGATACCTATCAATCTCCTCCTTAAACACCCTCAATGATCGGGCCTCCACAGCTGTATGTGGCAACGAATTCCATAAATCCACAACCCTCTGGCTAAAAAAAAATTCTCCTCACCTCTGTTTTAAATGGGTACCCTCTAATTCTAAGACTGTGGCCTCTTGTCCTGGAATCACCCACCAAGGGAAACAGCCTTTCCACATCTACTCTGTGCAACCCTTTCAACATTTGAAATGTTTCTATGAGATCCCCTCTCAATTGTCTATACTCTAATGAATACAGTCGAAGAGATGACAAACGCTTCTCATATGTTAGCCCCTGCATTCCAGAAATCATCCTCGTAAATCTTCTCTGAACTCTCCCTAACATCAGTACATCCCTTCTAAGATAGGGGGCCCAAAACCGTACACAGTATTCCAAATGAGATCTCACCAGTGACCCATAGAGCCTCATCAACACCTCCTTACTCTTATACACTATTCCTCTTGAAATGAATGCCAACATAGCATTTGTTTTCCTTACTGCCCATCCAACCTAGTGGTTAACCTTTAAGGTATCCTGCACGAGGACCCCCAAATCCCTTTGCACTTCTGATTTTTGAAAATTTCGCCCCATCTAAATAATAAACTGCCCGATTATTTCTTCTTCCAAAATGTATAACCGCACATTTCTCAACATTGTACCTCATCTACCATTTCTTTAACCACTCTCCTAAACTGACCAAGTCTCTCTGCAACCTTTTCATTTCTTCAACGCTTCCTGCTCCTCCACCTACTTTGGTGTCATCTGCAAACTTAGCCACAAAACCATTAAATCCATAATCTAAATCATCTTGTTAAGCAGCCTCATGTGTGGCACACTTCTGAAAATCCAACTACATCTACCAATTCTCCTTGTCTAGCCTGCTTGTTATTTCTGCAAAGAACTCCAAAAGATTGGTCAAGCAAGATCTTTCATTAAGGAAATCATACTGACTACAGTCTATTTTATCATCTGCCTCCAAGTACCCCAAAACCACAACCTTAACCATCATCTCCAACACCTTCCTAACCACTGAAGTCAGGATAACTAGCCTATAATTTCCTTTCTTCTGCCTCTCTTCTTTCTTAATGAGTGGAGTGACGTTTACAATTATCAATTCCTCTGAAACCATTCCAGAATCTATTGATTCTTGCAAGATCACTACTAATGCCTCTACAATCTATTCAGCTACCTCTTTCAGAACCCTGGGACATAGTCCATCTGGTCAGTTGACTTAGCTACCTTCAGACCTGTCAGTTTCCCAAGAACTTTCTACCCAGTAATGGCCACTTCAAACACTTCAACCTGTATTATTATGTGTGCAAAACAAACAACTTCAGATCCTGGTGGCAATGCAAGGGGCGCACCCGGAACTGGTAGCTACGATGGTTACCTGCACACAGGGTTTGAGCAGCGGTTCAGTAATAAAATGTTCTAATGCAAGCCCACATTCTTTTATTAAGAACAAACATAACATGATGTCTGAAGATGGTGTGAAGACTGAGCACGAAGAGTAAATGAATACTGTGCATGACTGAGAACGAGACTGCATGAGTACGAAAGATGAGTGAGCAGTTCCTGAAGTTCAGCAGTCACTGGATTCTCCAAGAGAGATTCAGGTGAGAGGCCGAGAGTTCCCATCATGAATAAGCCAAGTCCTCGTACACCTATGTAGTTTACTGGCAATCTAACTGATAACTGGGAACCACTTCAAACGGTGATTCAATATATTTAGCTGGTAGCAGAACGGGAGAGACCAATGAAAAATTGAAAGCGAGGCTTTTACTGAATGTGTTTGGACACCTACAACAGCTTTCAAATTGACTCTGCTTTTACATTGGACATTCAGATGACAAAATTTAAGGAGTATTTTGTCCCAAGTAAAAACATCACATTTGAGAGATATAAGTCTTTTCCTGGGACCAGAAACAGGTGTTAGCTTTGGCCAATTCTTAGCTGAGCTTCACACACTGAGTAATTCCTGTGAATTTGGAAATTTGAGGAACTCACTAGTTAGAGAAAGAATAATTTGTGGAGTTCCAGATAATGGACTCCGAGATAACTTCACGCCCACATCACCCAAGGCCAAATGGCTTAACAGAGAGTTCAGTCACGGTAGTGAAGTACCTCATAAAGATAGCGCAAGATGGACAAGAGGATTTCAACAGAAGTCTAATGATTTACAGAGGTGCACCACTGCAGCATGGCCTTTCACCAGCCCGAATGCTAATGGGTCAATGCATATGCACCGACCTTCCAATACTTGAAAACCTGCTGGCACCTAAAGGAATATACAAGGTCAAACTGGCTAAAGGAAAAGGGAAAGGAAAACAGAATCTGTATCACAACAAGACTGTGAATAGCTTACCAGCCCTGAAACCTGTAGATAAAGTGAGAATCCGAGATCATGATTCTGGCACATAGTCCATGCAAGGATATGAGCAAGAGGAAGCAGCTCCACTTTGCTGCCAGATCCAGATGGAGTGAAGGACACCTCTGAGAAAGAATTGCACGGATCAATGGCCAAGAGCTTCGACATGAAGCTGTGATGCATCACCTGTCAGTACACCAACGGGGCCAGCATATGTAAAAAGTAAACATGTTGATCAGAGTAATCAGAAAGCCACAAATATCAAAGCAGCAAATGCAAGCAATATACCCTGTGGAAGCAAATAACAGACCTCAAGGACAATTAAACCACCTCAGAAACTGATTGAAAGTTGTAGAGTGGATCAGGGACAGGAGTAGCTCATTACAATTGAAATCGAAATGTTGAACAGAAAAGAGACGGACTACAGAACACAGCTATCTTTGTTGGAAAGGATTATTGTTCCTTGCAGATTTATGAGGATATTTATTTTATTTTAAAGGGGTAAGATGTCTTATTATGTGTGCATAATAAAGAACTTTTGTTCACAGTGGGCATTGGGAGGCATTCACTTCAAACCGTAAGTTATGATGGTGATCTAGTTGTGTGAGCAAAGGGTTGAATGGCAGTTAAGTAATAAAATGTTCTAACATAAACCCACACCAAGTTTCTCTTTATTAAGAACAAAAATAACACTGCCCCCTGACACTCTCAAACTTCCGACATACTCCTAGTGTCTTACATAGTGAAGATTGCTGTAGAATACTTATTCCATTCATCTGCTATTTCTTTCTGCCTCATTGCTACCTCTTCAGCAACCTTTTCCAATGGCCCAAGATCTACTCTCATCTCTCTTTACAATTTATATATCTGAAGAAATGTTTTGCAGAAACTTTTGATATCCTTTTTTATACTATTGGGTAGCTTACCTCTGTAATCCATCTTTTCCTTCTTTATGACTTTTTTTATTTGCCTTCTGTTGGTTTTTAAAACTTTCCCAATCCTCCAACTTCCCACTAATTTTTGTTTTATTATATGCACTCTCTTTGACTTCTCTTGTCAGCCACCTTTGTGTTATCCTGCCTTAGAATATGTCTTCCTCTTTAGGCTATATCTATCCTGCACCTTCCAAATTGTTCCCAGAAATTCCAGCCATTACTGCTCTACCATCATCCCTGCAAGTGTATCTTTCCAATCAATTTTAGCCAGCCCCTCTCTCATGCTCTGTAATTCCCTTTATTCCATTGTAATACTGATACAACTAACTTTAATTTCTTCTTCTCAAGTTGCAGGATGAATGCTATCATATTATAACTGTTTTAACATATTCTAGAGTTATAGTATACAGAAAATATTAATTTCAACAGAAACCAGTCTTCAGATTTGAAAGTGGACTGTATGTTGTATTAAAAATGCAGCTCAGAACAATGGCTTTCTTGGTGCTGCAGATTGGGTTTGATTGTAAAACAGAAAACACCCATTGACCTGAGATGTCTGCATATGCATGAATGCAGTGAAGAAACAGTGCTGTGAAGATTCAATCTAGGATGCCTGGAGTGTTGGTGTGAAGATTTAGGTGTTCAAAAATTATATGTAACTCAAATGAAGCATTGTCAACCCGAAGTATTGAAGTAAACATTATCATTGTAACTATTGAAACTGTTACCATTGATCTTAAGGGTATAAAAATTTGATGTACTTTATGCTTAGGAGGCCTCTTCTTCCAAGAGTGTCTCCAGTATGTTTTGCTGAATAAAGACTTCTACATCCACTGACTTCAGTGTCTCTCTGGTGACTTCATTCACCGATACAATATTTGGGGGCTTGTCCGGGATATGTTCATGAACCTTTGTGTGGCCAATGATCCTGGCAGTCTAAGTGGGTGAATATTTTTAAGATTAGCACTCACACTTGAATCTGTTTATGTCTGTGATCATGGGATCACAAAGTACCATGAAGACTGTGGAAGGCTAAACTGGTAGATATAAAAGTCATGTGATATGTGTATGTGAATGTGTGTTTATGAAAGAGACCAGAAATTTTTGTGTAATTTGGTGAGAAAGTGCCACCAGTTGTGATGGGTGATTACCAAACATTCGGGACGCCAGTGGAGAGCATGTATACACATTTGGGGAGCTGTATAGTAGTAGAATCATTTGTGAGTGTGTTTGTGTGTTTAAGAGTACCTTGATGTAACAGTTTTAAAATGCAGAATAATGCAACAGGCATTATGAGTTCAAATGCACATACTGTAAGTGGCAGATTGTAGAGTGCTCTGAAAGTTTAAATATGTATTGTTTAGGTGGATAAGATGATGAGAGGCATTGATTGTGTGGATAGTCGGAGGCTTTTTCCCAGGGCTGAAATGGCTAGCACAAGAGGCCGCAGTTTTAAGGTGCTTAGAAGTAGATACAGAGGAGAAGTTGGGTTAAGTTTTTTTTACGCAAAGTGTGGTGGGTGTATGGAATGGGCTGCCGGCGATGATGATGGTGGTGGATACGATAGGGTTTTTTAGGAGATTCCTGGACAGGTACATGGAGCTCAGAAAAATAGAGGGCTATGGGTAACCCTAGGTAATTTCTAAGGTAAGGACATGTTCAGCACAGCTTTGTGAGCTGAAGGGCCTAAATTGCACTGTAGGTTTTCTATGTTTCCAATTTTGATCCATCAATTATATTTTGTGTAGTGTGGGGGTATTTGAAGGAGAAGTTATACCCAGATATATCCATTGGGATGGAGCCTTTTGAGGTCAGGCCACACCTGGAAAGACCCTGACGACACATCCGAGCCCTTGGCCTTGATTATGACCATCCATAAGCCCTTCAACCCGGAGAGAAGCAGAGAATTTTGTCAGAACTTCCCTCACTTGGGGGACGTCACGTGATGACGTAGGATTGAGACGCTGGAACTCAGTCCTCCCGTAAAAAAGTTAATAAATTAATGTTTAAGTGAAGAAAAGTTAATTAATACTTTTTTAAGGTTACTTATAAATTACTCCGGATTGTTTTAAGCTATGCCTCATAAACAGAGGACGAAGAAAACTACTACCGCGAAGACCGCTCAAGTTGGAACAGAATCAAGGCCTACTTCTACTGAAGAACCACGGACTCAGGTACAACACACCACCGGTGAAACAGAAAAGGAGACCGCGGCAGCATCGGTCATTTCTAAAGGAAAAGATCAACGAGAACTGCGCAAGCATAAAGGAACGAGCATGCGCAAACGAGAGCAACCAGAACTACAAAACCCAGCAGCGACTGAAACCGACAGTGAAAGTGAATCTGAGAGAGAGCCGGACTCTCTGGAAAAATCAGACGAAGATGAAGATGAAAGTTCCTCTGAAAATACAAAAAAGACATTGAGGCAAATAATGCATAAATTAAATGCATTAAAAGTAATTAAAAGTAACCAAAAAGTAATTAAAGAAAAAATAATAAATATGGAGGCTATGTTTGATAAAATGACAAAGAAACAGGAAAAAATGGAAAAGAAAATTACAGATTTGGAAGTCAAAATGGAAGAAATGGATGGAAGAATGAAGAAGATGGAAGATGATAATGATACCTGGACATCAGAAAGAAAACAACTCATGGGAAAAATTGATAAGCTTGAAAATTTTAGTAGACGCAACAATATTAAAATTGTTGGACTTAAAGAAGGTACCGAAGGAGAAGACCCAATAAATTTTTTTCAAAAATGGATTCCTGAAAAATTGGAAATGGGAGAAGAAACTTCAATTGAGATTGAAAGGGTGCACAGAGCCTTAAGACCAAGATCTCAAGATGATCAAAATCCGCGATCAATTTTGATAAGATGTTTAAGATACCAGGATAAAGAAAAGATTTTGAGGGCGGCTGCCCAAGGTGCTAAAAGAAGAAAAGGTCCATTGATGATAGCAGAGAAACCAGTTCTTTTTTATCCTGATATAAGTTATAACCTTTTGAAGAGAAAGAAAGAATTTAATCCAGCTAATTTTTTCCTATTATCAATAAATACTCAAGATAGAGTGAAAAATGTGGAATATAAAGCAAGAATATTGTCTGACCACTCTCCTTTAATAATGACAATGATAATGATAGATAAAGAGGAATCAATTTATAGATGGAGATTTAATTCAATTCTACTAAAACGTCAAGATTTTTGTGATTTTATGAAAAAGCAGATTCAGTTCTTTTTAGATACAAATTTACATTCAGCTGATGATAAATTTATATTGTGGGAAGCAATGAAAGCATATTTGAGAGGCCAGATAATAAGTAATACTTCTAAAATTAAGAAGGAATATATGATAGAAATAGATCAATTGGAAAAAGAGATTATAAAATTAGAAAAAGAATCTCAAAGAAATATGACAAAAGAAAAACAAAGACAACTTATTAATAAGAAGTTAAAATATAATACACTCCAGACATATCGAACAGAAAAAGCAATTATGAGAACTAAACAGAGATATTATGAACTAGGTGAAAGATCACATAAAGTTCTTGCATGGCAGTTAAAAACAGATCAGATTTCTAAAACAATAAATGCAATTCGAACAAAAGTGAATGAAATTACTTATAAGCCTCTAGAAATTAATGAGGCTTTTAAGAATTTTTATTCTGAGTTGTATAAATCAGAATCAAAGAATGATGATGTTAAGATAGAAGAATTTTTATCACAAATAACTCTTCCAAAATTAAATACAGAAGAACAGAAGGGATTAGGTATGCCTTTTACATTGAAGGAAGTTGAAGAAGCTTTGGGATCACTTCAAAGCAATAAATCTCCAGGAGAAGATGGTTTTCCACCTGAATTTTATAAAAAGTTTAAAGATTTATTAATTCCTCCTTTTATGGAGTTAATATATCAAGCGGAAAGAATGCATAAACTTCCAGAATCTTTTTCAACAGCTATTTTAATAGTATTGCCAAAAAAAGATAGAGACCTTTTAAAACCAACATCATATAGACCTATTTCTTTGTTAAACACTGATTATAAAATAATAGCAAAAATCTTATCTAATAGATTATCTAAATGCTTACCAAAATTAGTGCATATGGATCAAACAGGATTTATCAAAAATAGACAATCGGCAGATAATGTAACCCGGTTATTTAGTATAATCCATTTAGCACAAAAGAGGGAGGAAATGAGTGTGGCAGTTGCTTTAGATGCAGAAAAAGCATTTGATAGATTGGAATGGGATTTTTTATTTAAGGTATTGGAAAAATATGGATTAGGAACATCATTTATAAAATGGATTAAAACCTTAAATACTAATCCCAAAGCTAAAGTAGTGACAAATGGTCAAATTTCAACATCATTTCAGTTAACAAGATCAACTAGGCAAGGTTGCCCATTATACCCTGCTTTGTTTGTGTTGGCAATAGAACCACTAGCTGAATTAATTAGAATGGACCCAGATATTAAGGGTTTCAGAGTTAATCAGGAATACAAGATTAACTTATTTGCTGATGATGTTCTACTTTATTTAACAGATCCATTACATTCACTACGCAAATTATCTTATAAATTAGAAGAATATGGGAAAATATCGGGTTATATCGGGAAAATTGGGATAAAAGTGAAATTTTACCTCTTACTAAAGGAGATTATAATCAATGTCGATTAATAACTCAATTTAGATGGCCAACAAATGGTATAAAATATTTAGGTATAAGAGTTGATAATGACATAAAAAACTTATACAAATTAAATTATTTACCACTTTTGAAAAAAATTCAGGAAGATCTTGATAAATGGATGGCATTACCAATAACATTAGTAGGTAGAGTAAATACTATAAAAATGAATATATTCCCTAGACTACAATATTTATTTCAATCATTACCAATACAATTACCCCAGAAGTTTTTTCAAGAGTTAAACAAATATGTGAGGAAATTTCTCTGGAAAGGTAAGATGTCAAGAATATCGTTGGAAAAATTGACATGGAAATTTGATCTAGGAGGATTACAACTTCCAAATTTTAAGAATTATTATAAAGCAAATCAACTTAGATTTATTGCATCTTTTTTCGAGAAAGATAAACCGGCATGGATTAGAATAGAACTAGATAAAATAGGAGAAAACGTACCAGAAGATTTTATATACAAATGGGAATCTAAATGGATACGGGAAAAATAGACAATAGACAATAGGTGCAGAAGTAGACCATTCGGCCCCTCGAGTCTGCACCGCCATTCTGAGATCATGGCTGATCATTCACTATCAATACCCAGTCCCTGCCTTGTCCCCATATCCATCAGATATCTATCCAGCTCCTTCTTGAAAGCATCCAGAGAATTGGCCTCCACCGTCTTCCGAGGCAGTGCATTCCACACCTCCACAACTCTCTGGGAGAAGAAGCTCTTCCTCAACTCTGTTTTAAATAACTGACCTCTTATTCTCAATCCATGCCCTCTGGTACTGGACTCTCCCAACATCTGGAACATATTTCCTGCCTCAATCCTATCAAATCCTTTAATTATCTTAAACGTTTCAATCAGATCCCCTCTCAATCTCCTCAATTCCAGCGTGTACAAGCCCAATCTCTCCAATCTCTCTGCGTAAGACAGCCCTGCCATCCCAGGAATCAACCTAGTGAATCTATGCTGCACTTCCTCAATTGCCAGAATGTCCTTCCTTAAACCTGGAGACCAAAACTGTACACAATATTCCAGGTGTGGTCTCACCAGGGCCCTGTACAAATGCAAAAGAACATCCTTGCTCTTGCATTCAATTCCCCTTGTAACAAAGGCCAACATTCCATTTGCCCTCTTCACTGCCTGTTGCACTTGCTCATTCACCTTCATTGACTGGTGAACTAGGACTCCTAGGTCTCTTTGCATTTCTCCCTTACCTAACTCGACACCGTTCAGACAATACTCTGCCCTCTTGTTCCAGCTTCCAAAGTGGATAACTTCACATTTATTCACATTGAATGACATCTGCCAAGTATCTGCCCACTCACTCAGCCTATCCAAGTCTCCCTGTATTCTCCTAACGTCCTCTTCGCATGTCACACTGCCACCCAGTTTAGTATCGTCAGCAAACTTGCTGATATAGTTTTCAATGCCCTCATCTAAATCATTGACATAAATTGTAAAGAGCTGTGGTCCCAATACAGAGCCCTGTGGTACCCCACTAGTCACTTCCAGCCAGTCTGAGAAACACCCATTCACTGCTACCCTTTGCTTTCTATCTGCCAACCAGTTTTCTATCCATGTTGAAAGCCTGCCCCCAATGCCATGAGCTCTGATTTTACTCACCAATCTCCTATGTGGCACCTTATCGAAAGCCTGCTGAAAATCTAGGTACACAACATCTACTGGCTTACCCTCGTCTAACATCCTTGTTACACCCTCAAAAAACTCCAACAGATTAGTCAAGCATGATTTGCCCTTGGTAAATCCATGCTGGCTCGGCCTAAACCTATTTCTGCCATCTAGATGTGCCACTATTTCGTCCTTAATAATGGACTCAAGCATCTTCCCCACGACTGACGTTAGGCTAACAGGGCGATAGTTCTCCGTTTTCTCCTTCCCTCCCTTCTTGAAAAGTGGGACAACATTAGCCACTCTCCAATCTTCAGGAACTGATCCTGAATCTAAGGAACATTGGAAAATGATTATCAATGCATCCGCAATTTCCTGAGCCACCTCTCAGGAAAGAAAAGAAAGAATCTCCTATATTAAAACATTTGATTGACTTATGGAATAGGATAAATGTTGATGATGAGACAAAAAAATCTTTATTAGCAAAGAGATCTTTAATTCAAAATAGACTTATTCCTTTCACAATGGACAATCAACTTTTATATAATTGGATTCAAAAAGGGATTAGATATATAGGGAATTGTTTTGAAGGAGGTATATTAATGTCATTTGATCAATTAAAGAATAAATATAAAGTATCAAATAACACTTTATTTTGTTACTTTCAATTAAGGGCTTATTTAAGAGAAAAATTAGGTCAAACAATGTTATTGCCTAAACCTAATGAAATAGAAATTTTAATTCAAAAAGGAAATATTAAAAAAATTATATCTTGTATGTATAATTTGATTCAAAAACAGGCAATTAAACAAGGAGTCCATAAGTCAAGACAAAAATGGGAAAGTGATTTGAATATTAAAATTGAAGAAACAAATTGGTCAAGACTATGTCTTGATAGTATGACAAATACAATAAATGTTCGGTTAAGAATAGTGCAGTATAATTTTCTACATCAATTATATATTACACCACAAAAAATAAATTAATTAAATCCAAATTTATCGGATCAGTGTTTCCGATGTAACCAGGAAACTGGTACTTTTTTACATTCGACATGGTCTTGCTCTAAAATTCAACCTTTTTGGACAAATTTAAGACTTTTACTGGAACAAATTACAGGAACACAATTTCCTCATAATCCAATTTTACTCTTACTAGGTGATATTGAAGGGATAAAACCAAAACTCAAACTAAATAAATATCAGAAAGAATTTATAAAAATTGCACTGGCAGTAGCCAAAAAAGCTATTGCAGTTACTTGGAAATCGGATACATATTTATAGACTCTTGGAAGAAAGAAATCTATGGCTGTATTCCATTAGAAAAAATTACTTATAATTTAAGAGATAAATATGAAACATTTCTGAAAATTTGGAGCCCTTATTTACAAAAGACAGGATTAAATATATCGATGCTCTGAAGATGAAACAATTGGTTATTTGGGGAAAGAAATAAATATACATATTAAAGTTATTACGAATTCCATGGAGCATGTGGAGATCTTCCAACAACCAGGCAATCCTTTTTTCTTTTTTTTTTCTTTCTCTTTTTTTTTCTATAGGGCAGTTAGGGGGGAGGGGTTAAGGGGAGGGGGGAAGGGTCATATACATTTTTTTTCATACTTTACTTTGTAACTACTTAAAAAGGCAATTTAAAAAGTTTTCAAAAAAAAAAGAACTTCCCTCACTTGAAATCATCTGTGGGAATGAAGCATTCTGGGCCCAGCTCAAGGAAATGGCTGAAGTTCATCAGATGTACCCCAAAGGTCAGGGAAATGTATACATTATACATCCTGAAATACTTCTACTTCACAGCCATCGACAAAAACAGAGGAGTGCCCCAAATGAATGACAGTTAAATGTTAGAACACCAAAGTCCACCCCAGCTCCCCTCCCTCCCACATATAAGCAGCAGCAAGCAACGATTCCCCCCTCCCCTCACCAGCAAAAAAAAAGCATCAGCACCCGCCACCGAGCACTCAGGCGTGAGCAAAGCAACAGCAAAGACACAGATTTGCTGAACCCCAAAGACTACTCGTTCATCTGGTATTGAACATACCACAGGCTCTCTCTCGCCCTAATAAGAGAGAAAGAATTGTCTCCATTTCACAGCGAGAGGGGAGACATAACAAACAACTCACTGATTTACAATGTTAAAAGTCCGTTGCATTGCTTTTACCAAGCTCTGTGCCCAAAGATCTCAGGTCTCTGGGCACACAGCCGTAGATCTTCCATCTCTCATGACACACCGATCTCTGATCCCCTGTCTCCAAAGCCCCAAAATCTGGGTCCTCCGAAGGTGAGGGAAGCTCTTAAGCCAAGCCTTTGGCATGCCAAGTAACAGCTATTCATGAAACCCCAAGTGCAGGTCCCATTCCCGCAAAGAACCGTAGTCAGCATGTAACTCCTGGTTCAAAAGAACTCTGAAAGGAGAAAACAGAGACAGTAAAGATGGAAATAGAGCTGTTTCCAAAGATGCAAGCAAAGGAGTCATCGTTAGGTGCCATTAATCCTCCTAAGCTGTTTTGGTAAAAGCAAGGTGCCCGAGGAAGATGTTAATCAATCAGTATGGCCTTGGGAGTTCAAGGTGGTACATGGGTGACTATCAGGAATGCCAGCAATGAAGAGAAATATCGCTTCTTTAAAGTGCAAGTGAGGCAGCGACTGGGGGGAGGTGCGAGTAACTGGGAAACGATACTGTCAGTAGTTCAGAGAGCTAAGGAGCCTGCTTGGTATATATGCAGAACGTAAATCAAGCATACGAGGAGTATTCAGGGTTGGATCATCCGGGGAGGGATGACCCAGTCCTCCTGAAAATGCTGAAGGAAGGCCTGAGCTCAGCACAGCAGGAAGTTCTAGGTTTGGGGAAAGCAGCGGGAAAGGCCTACTCTGTTTTAGGATCGTGGGCCAGCGAGATAGACCAGAGAATGGAGAAGAGAAGTTGAACGGTGGCTGCAGTGGATGGATTAATGCCCCTCTTAGCATCATTTCACCACTCTTTATTTAGTTTGCTTAATAGTTGTGTGTTGGTTTGTACTCTAAAATGAACTGAAACCTTGGAATTAGATTGCTTGGCATTTTTGACTCCTGGAAGAACCCTGAGGATCGGAAATCAAACAGAGATCCAACATTGGCTTTTTGTAAACCTCCATGGGTGACCATTACTAGCAATGGAGGCTGCTGGCTTCAACATATTAAACTGATTCAAAAGAGGAGGCAGGAGCCTAACTATGACTTTACTTTAAGGAGGCACGTGTGGTAGCGTAATAGCACACGCAATTAATATATTTTTAATACAACCCATAATGAATTATTTTAAACAATCAAGAATGCTTAATCAACAATACATTTACAAGATTACTTAAATATTACTGAAATACTAAATAAATGGATGCTCTTCCCACCAGATCTATGATCTGGTCAGCAGTCAGATCGGACAGGGAGGGCACTGACTGCTGTCATTTCTGCCCATCTTGGTGGTTGCTTCTCACACATTCCTCCCTTTGTGGGATTCAGCTTCCAATGACGGCCTGGCAGACCACAGCAGTAACATATCATCTCCTTTCTATGACCACTCTAATCGTTCCTTGCTTGGTGTCCCAGTTGCTGGTGCACAGAGCAAGTTCTCAGTGTCTTCACAGCAGCAATATTCACTACAGCCACTTATGATTTATATTCATCCATCTATTGTCTATCTGCCCAGCCCATGATGCAATTGCAGGGTAGATCTATCCCACTGCAATCCACAAATCTAAAACTTCCTGCTGGGCTGAGCTCAGACCTTCTTTCAGCAGTTTCGGGAAGAGTGGATTGTCTGACCTTGAGAATTTCTCATAAGATCAATACTTACATTTTACATCATCCACGGCAGGCTCACGGGCTCTCTGAACTACTGACAATATCATTCCCCAGTTACTCTCACCTTCTCCCAGTCACTGCTTTCTTCTCCCTTAAAAAAAGTTATATCTCTCTTTGTTCCTGGCATTCCCACTAGTTGCCCATGACTCCCTGGACCACATTGCCCTACATGTTCCTCAGGAATTTAGCTTTTACCAACCCATCTATCCCTTTTGGATGCATCTGGTGAATTTCAAGTATTTCATTGAACTTGCACCAGAATCCTGCATTCGCAGAAGTAATGTTAAGTAAAGAAGGCTCCGACAAAATGCTCTGCTTTTCCCTTGGGGTGAAGGGCTTATGGATGGTATTAATTGAGGTCAAGGGCTGACCTGGGTCATCAAGGTTCTTGACCTGACGTTATCTCACCTCAATCAGTGCTACCCTGACAGATATATCTGGGTATAACATCTCTCTCAAATATTTACACACTAACTTCCATATTAAGCAAGATATAAGGGATAAATAAAAATTAAACAGCATGTACTTAAAACTACAGAGGATGTACCCTGCAGTCCTCCAGTTCAGTGCTGCTGAACTTGTGATGCCTGTTGTATTCCTTTTCATATAAAAGTGTTACCCCAAAGTTTCAAACCTATTCTGAAACACAGACTCTAAACAAGTGTTTCTTGGCATTCTTGCTCACTGACAGAGTGGTAACGTGGTGGTTAGCACGATGCTTTACAGTACCAGTGACCCGGGTTCAAATCCCACCGCGCCTGTAAGGAGCTTGTATGTTCTCCCCGTGGCCATGTGGGTTTCCACCCACAGCCCACAGACGTACCAGTTGTACTTTCTCCACTAGTACCTAGTACTGGAAAGCTGATTTGTGAGGTAAGGGTGTCAGACTAGTTTGCCTCTGTTGGCATGAAATGTGGTGACAGAGAAGTTAATGAAGCGTTAAGATCCTCAGCGTTCTTGACAGGGCAGATGTGTTAAGGAATTTTCTTATGTGTGACAAAATCTAAACTAAGGGCACTGCTTAAAAATAAGGAGTCACCCATTTTAGTCAAAGATGAATCAAAATTATTTTCTCAGTGGGTAGTGATTCTTTCAAACTCTCTTTCTTAATGGACGGTGAAAGAAGAGTCTTTAAGTATTTTTAAGACGGAGATAAAGGCCTCAATAGAGTGGATCTGGAGAGGATGATGCGGGAGTCTAGGACCAGAGGACACAGCCTCAAAATAGAAGGGGCATCCTTAAGAATGGAGATAAGGAGGAATTTCTTGAGTCAGAGAGTGGTGACTCTTTGCAATTCGTTGCCACAGGCACTGTGGAGGCCACATCATTGGTATATTTAAACAGAGGATGATAGATTCTTGATCAATTGGGGCATGAAATGATATGGGGAGGCAGGAGATTAGGGCTGAGGGGTAAATGGATTTGGGATGATGAAATGGTGGAACAGACTCAATGGGCCAAACAGCCTAATTCTGTTCCTATATCTTATGATCTTATGGTACATGGGTCCTTGACAAGCAAGAAGTGGAAAGGGCATCACATATAGATGGGTATGTGGAGATTGATTTAGAATTAGATCAGTCAAGATATTATTAATTAACAAGGGGATTAAAATGTCAAACACCTATTCCTGCTTCTAACTAATGTCTTTGTGAACTATCATCTATGAATTCAAGGTGAAGACACATAAACCAGTCCCCAAGAGTCAATGTAAACCTTTCATCACTCTTGGCAACATCAACATCAACACCAAGCCATTCAGTCAAAAGGGGTGTTGGTCAAACCTAACTTCAGACAGTAATTAATAAGGTTAGTGATTTGAGTCTGTATAACACTGGAACGCCATGACTCTTTCATAAGCTGCCTGTTGATACCACCAAGGAAAGAACTTCCTGAAGTTACAGGAAGAAGACATTCCTTGCTTGACAATAGAGCTCCAAGATTTACTCTAACAACTTAATCAGAAACCAAAAAAAAAAAGCAGGTCGTAAGAATCTTCCAGACATCAGCAGTGGCCAACAGAAGTCTGCGATAACCAATGAAATTGCAATCTTTGAGCCAGCTTCTGACCATTGTGGTTAACTTCATCCAGGAGCTGATTATCTGACCTGCAGAACCTGTTTCATGTTTCCAGTATTATTTGTATTTGCACAGCTTATCTTCTTTTCCACATTGGCTGTTTGTCAGTCTCTTTTTATATTTTTTTGATAAAATATTGCTGTATATTTTTCCTGTAAATGTAACTGTAGATTCTCCAGAATGCCTCTTTTGTTATACTGACAAAAGACTTCTTACAATTACACCTCCACTTTCTGTATGGCTTGTTCACAGTCACAGCAACTGGGGGCTTGTCCGACATGTGCCCCATTTTGTGGCCAGCATCCTCAGCAGCCTGGTGCAGTGACTGTGTGTATGTGATGGCACTGGGTATCTTGGTGTGACAAGGCCACTGGTTACTTGCCATTGCAGTTGTAGGGGGCAGAGGCAGTGTGTGTACTTGCTCAGAGGGCACCGGGGCGTAGCAGTAAACACAACGCTTTACAGTACAGGTGCCCAGGTTCAATTCCCACCACTGCCTGTAAGCAGTTTGTAGTTTCTTCCTGTTACTGCATGGGTTTCCTCTGGATGCTCCAGTTTCCTCCCACAGTCCAAAGATGTACCAGTTGGTAGGTCAATTGGTCATTGTAAATTGTCATATGATTAGGATAGAGTTAAATCAAGTGATGACTGGGCAGTGTGATTCAAAGGGCCAGAAAGGCCTATTCTGTGTTATATCTCAATGAGTAAAAGAAGGAGGATATCCATGTTAAAGAGAAATACTGCATGGCATGGGACTGTAAAGGAGTTCATAAATGTACTCACTTGGAGCACATACGAGAGAGAGAGAGAGAGAGAGAGAGAGAGATGGATAGATAGATATGCCAGTACACTGAAGTTATATGCAGCAGCACCACACATCAAGATGGCACCTATTAGGATCAGGCAATGGCAGGCGCAAAACCCTGAGCATCACAGTCAGGCTCTCAGAATCATACACCATCCATAAACCCTGATCCTGGGAGAGAAACAAAGCTTTCTCACTGAGCTACCTTCATCGTGCGCGGTAATGGAAAAGTCTGGCGTTAAGTTAAGGGAAATGATTGAAATTCACCGAGTGCGTCCCAGTGATGTACATGTTCAAGGTACAAAGGTCAAAGTACATTTTTTTACCAAAATATGCATTCATCAGACAGCCATGAGATTCATCTCCTAATAGGCAGCCACACAACAAAGAAACTCAAACTAACCCATTTTAAAAAAGACCGTCGGACATCCAATGTGCAGAGAGAAAGAAAAACAAATCACACAAACAATAAACGCAAACAAATAGCATTCTGAACTGAAGTCAGAAAAGAGAGTCCGAGACCCATAGATCAGCGCAGAACCAAATAAACTTCACGGAACAGCGAGCGGCAAAGTTATAGGCAAATCCCTGAGAAATCTGTGGGACATTATGGCCTGGGGTCTATGGACGGTACATGGACAAATCGTGGTAATGCAGAAATGAGGAGAGGTTTCACAATTTTAAGGGGGAGGTGGAACAATGGCTGGGGAGAGGTGAGAGAGAGAGGAATGATAATTCCCTCATTCAGAAGACCAATGTGCTTGCTATACACTATGCAGAGTGGAAATAGCAAGACTATAAGGAATTCTCAGGGTTGGACAATCTGAGAGGTGGGTGGAATTAGTTTTCATGAAAATGCTTAAATAAGACATGAGTTGGGCTCACCAGGATGCCTTGAATTTGGGGGATAGCAGTAGGATCCACCTACCCCACAATAGGAGGTGGCCTAGAGAGATTCACAGAGGAAAAGAGTCCCTAGTTTGGCTGCACTGGATAGATCGTCTATGAAGAGACGGGATTTCCTTTGTGTACCAGTAACTGGGTGCTTAATGATAGATTGCCACTAAAGACATAGGAATGTGAAGGAGATAATATATTACCAGCTGTGACTTCCTGTGTGCCGTGGATAGAGGCAGTGTTCTCACAGGGGAGGAAGATGTGAGAGCCACCCACCAAAATAGGCAGAAGTCACAATGCAATCCTCTCTGCCTACGCTAACCGTGAGGACAGCATTCAGCCCGTTTTCTCTAAGTTGGACGATCTGCAGTTTCTCTGAGTTGAGGAATGACCATTCAGCAAGAGGCATTCATAGAAAGAGCCAATAAGAAAACCTCAAGTGCAGCGGAATGGCCATTCATTTGGAGTGTGCCAATCTTTAGAATGACTTTGGTTCATCAGGCTTGGCTGAGGTAGATTGTCTTGTAAGTTACTCTCTCTCCGTTCTTATTTGTTCATTCCTCATCAGTTAGTACCTAGCTATTTCCAGGGCCAGTATCCAGTCTCCCAGATAAACACAACTGCAACAGGTGCATCGAGCTGCAGCTTCTGAGAGAACGTATTAAGGAACTGGAGCTGCAGTTCGATGAGCTTCTACTCACACAGGGAAATGAGGAGGTGACAGGCAGGAGCTACGGGGAGGTAGCTACCCTTAAGTTGCAGGAGACAAGTAACTGGGAGACTGTCAGGAGAAGGAAGGGAAATGCACAGAGTGCAGAGTACATTTGTGACCATTCCCCTCAATAATAAGTATACAACTGATGCTGTAGGCATCATTGAATCCTGGCTGAAAGAAGGCCATAGCTGGGAGCTTAATGTCTAAGGAAACACATTGTATCAGAAGGATGGGTAGGAAGGTTGGGGGAGGGCATGGCTCTGTTGGTATAAAATGAAATTAAATCATAAGGAAGAGGTGACATAAGGTCGGAAGGTATTGAATTGTTGTGGACAGAACTAAGGAAGGGTAAAAAGACTCTGATGGGAGTTATACACAGGCCCTTAAACAGTAGTAAGGATGTGCTCTACAAGTTACAATGGGAGTTAGAAAACGATAGACAAAAGGAGATAGTGTCTTTACAATGAAAGAGATTAGCAGTACGGTGGATGTTCCAGGCATCAGGGGTCAAGAAGTGTGTGAGGTTGCCATACTAGGGAGAAGGTTCTTAGGAAACCGAAAGATTTGAAGGTAGATAAGTCACCTGGACTAGATGGTATACACCCCAGGGTTCTGAAAGAGGTGGCTGAAGAGATGGTGGAGACATTAGCAAGGATCTATCAAGAAACTCTAGATTCTGGAATGGTTCCGGAAGACTGGAATATTGCAAATGTCACTCCAAGAAGGGAGAGAGGCAGAAGAGAGGAAATTTAGGCCAGTTAGTTTGACCTCTGTGGTTGGGAAGATGTTGGAGTTGATTGTTAAGGATGTGGTTTCGGGTTACTTGGAGGCACAAGATAAAATATGCTGTAGTCAGCATGGTTTCCTTAAGAGAAAATCTTGCCTGACAAATCTGATGGAATTCTTTAAAGAAATAACAAGCAGGATAGGCAAAGGAGAATTGCTTGATGTTGTGTACTTGAATTTGCAGAAAGCCTTTGACAAGGTGCCACATATGAGGCTGCTTAACAAGCTACGAGCCCATGGTATTGCAAGAAAGATTCTAGCACGGATAAAGCAGTGGCTGATTGAGAGGCAAAGAGTGGGAATGAATGGAGCCTTTTCTGATTGGCTGACAGTAGCTAATGGTTTTCCACAGGAGTCTGTGTTGGGACCAATTCTTTTTACACTATATGTCAATGATTTGGATGATGGAATTGATGGCTTTGTTGCAAATTTTGCAGATGATACAAAAATTGGTGGAGTAGCAAGTATTTTTGAGGAAACAGAGATGCTACAGAAGGACTTGGACAATTTAGGAGAATGGGCAAAGAAGTGGCAGATGGAATACAGTGTTGGGTAATGTATGGCCATGCACTTTAGTAGAAGAAATGAGAGGGTTGAATATTTTCTAAATGGAGAGAAAATATAAAAATCTGAGGCCAAGGTGATTGGGAGTCCTTGCACAGGATTCCCTAAAGGTTAATTTGCAGGTTAAGAGTATGGTGAGGAAAACAAATGTGATGTTAGCATTTGTTTCAAGAAGACTAGAATTCAAAAGCAAGTATGTAATGTTGAGACTTTATAAAGCACTGACGAGGCCTCACTTAGAGAACTGGGAGCAGGTTTGGGCCCTTCGTCTTCGAAAGGATGTGCTGAAACTGGAGAGGATACAAGGAACCCCAACCACCTGGAAAAGAAAAGAAAGACATAAGAGAAGAATAAGTAGCTGCTTCATGGACAAACTGGAAGAAGTCACCTGAGTCTGCAAAAACCGCTGGCAGCATCTTCCCTCACTCCTCCTTTTAGTAATGGGAGAGTGAATAACATGTCAGGTTACAAGTTGTGATGGTATGTCTCAAGGAAACCCAGTTTTGAAATGGCTTATTGGTTCAGTCTAACACATTTCTAGCACTACACAACGCATGAACAGTGTGAAGACCATGTTTTATTTCCACAAGGACAGTGATTGTCATTCATAAAAACGCTATCATGGATAGCTGTGCCTGCCACAGTTAGATTAGTGAGAATGAAGTCATCATCATCAAGCAGCCAAAGGAAAGTAGCATTTATAGGCAAGGACCTTGACCTTTCTTCTGACAATTTCCATTGGGTGGGAGGTAGAGCCTTAGGTTCCACACCACCACTCTGATTTGCACAGTTCGTCTTCTTTTGCACATTGGTTGTTTGTCAGTATTTATTTATGTATAGTTTTTCACAAATTCTATTGCATTTCTTTATTTTATATAGTGAAATATACGTACTTTGATCATAAATTAATTTGATTTTTGACTTTTGAGGTAGGATTATCCCTTGGGTCGGATAGTATGAACGTCTCGCCAAGCTCTTTGTGTTACTGCCCGAGCAGGTCTCTGGGCCCCCTCGGCAGAGATCACCCCTTGAGGCATGTATCCCACTGAGCAGAATCTGCCGGAAGCAGAATGGTTTTCAGTTTTCCCATCAAGACACAAACAAGTCCTGACTTAGTGCATATTTTGTGGTCCAAGTCATTTTAAACAGTGCATTCTAGCTAACGCTGTAATCTTTTTAGAGAAATCTAATTTGACATGGGTATTGAACACAATAAATTAACAAACTAATTTCCAATTGTATAACTTTTAAACTGCCAGCCTTCTATCTTGTGCACTGGATGGTTTCACTTTCAACGTTGTCCTGAATATTGGTCGCAGGATCACAAGCATTATCTATTACTCATTAGATTTTTTGTGGGCTAGTGATATGAACTTCACTTGAATGGACTGCTCAAACGTATTGTGCAGTATTTTCTCTTCTTCTGGTGATTGGATTCATGGTTTAATAATAGAACCAGAGTCAGGTTTATTCTGACTGACATATATGGCATGAAATGTCTTGTTTAGCAGCAGCAGTGCAGTGCAAAGAAAAAAACTATAAATTATATAAAAAAAACAAAGGAGTAATAAGGGGCTGTTCTTGGGTTCATTGTCCATTCAGAAATCTAATGGCAGAGGGAAAGAAGCTGTTCCTAAATCACTGAGTGTGGGCCTTCACACTCCTGTACCTCCTCCCTGAAGATAGTAATGAGGAGAGGGTGTGTTCAGGTCAATGAGGACCTTTGTGCTGGATGAGCCTTCTGGAAGCACAGCCACTTGAAGACGTCCTCAGTGGTGGAGGACATATTTATTTTATTTACTTAAAGATGCAGCACAGAACAGACCCTTCCAGAATTTCAAGCTGCTCTCCCCTTGCAACCGCCAATTCAACCCTAGACTAATCAATTTACAGTGACCAACTAACCTGCCAACCGGTACTACTTTGGACTGTGGGATGAAAATGGAGCAGCCAGAGGAAACCGATGCATTCAACGGGGAGGATGTACAGACTCCTTATAGGTGACATTGGAACTGAACTCCGAATACAGACGCTCCAAGCTGCAACAGCATTACGGTAACCGTTTCGCTACCAGGACACCCGCGTTGTGCCCATGTGCTGGCTGAGTCTATAACTCTCTGCAGCTTCCTCCAATCCTGCGCATTGGAACTTCTGCACCTGTCTGCGATGCAACCAGTGAGAATGCTCCCCGGCGGACACCCATTCAAATTTGCAGAAGTCCTTGGCAACATAGCAAATCTCTTCCAACTCTTAACGAAGGAGAACCATTGCATCTAAGGATGGGCCCAGGATAGATTCCCCAAGATGTTGATGCTTGGCGTTGAATGAATCTTTTGATACTTGGCATTGCTTTAAGTGTTTCAGACACAAAAACAGAACTCTTTACCCTGAGGCAGGAACACATATAACACGATTGAAAGTAATTCAGAAGATGTGTAACCAGGAAGGCAGATGGTTGGGTTGAGTTGTTCTCCAATGATGGCCAATTAAAATATGCTGGCCGTGAAATGCTTATGTGATCACATAATAAATACTGGGTGGCTTCCAAAGTACTCTGCCTTCCTTCGGGCTAAGATGTGTAACGTGTAGAGATGTCTAAATAAAGGGCTATTCACCAGTGTGCAGAGCTGTGGGAACTGACTTCAAAAGATGGCCTTTAAATAAATGCTTCCTCTCCTAGCAACTCTCCCTCAAACCCCTCCAACAGCTAATCGCAAAGCCACCCACTTCCAGCAACAACGTGCAAACCTTATCTTCCTTCCACAGTAGCAAAGTGTGACTCCACCCCCAAAGGCTGATTATAGCGCACCACCCTTACCCTGACCACTGCCCTCTACGTTTACCCTGCCTGATCTGACCTTCAGGGTCCCAATCCAACCATTGCCGCAATGCCTCATTCAGAATAGAATTTTTCAGCAATGGGCCACGACAAAAAAAAACATCGATCATTCAGCCAAAGGTACACAACGCTGGAAGAACTCTGCAGGTCAGGCAGCGTCTGTGAGAAAAGAGTAGCCAAAGTTTCAGGCCGTATTCTTTGATCCACAGTATCTGCAGTTGTATTTTTGTGTTTTGATCATTCAGCCATGCAGTTTTCTCAAATGGTGTCACAATTGTTTAGCTTTTTAACATCGCTGTTTTTATTGCTGCCACACCATACAACAGTCACAAAGCCTTCATTGCAACCACACTGCCATTGAACATACTGGCTGTTACACCACTCGTGTCCAAGGCAACAATGAAGGCCCTCCATCTCTGGTGATGTTCAGGGCTTTCTTAACCATGTCAGCAGCTTCCTCTTGGTTTCAACAACTGTCAGTCATGCAAGTCCCAGGTGGAGACTCAGGAATACCATTGCACTCAGATGCAGAAGGATTCTTCATTGCTGTTTCCATAACAATTTTGTTCGACAAGTCAAGGTTGCTAGCCCTAAGCTGAACTCCGAAGCCTGGAGGACCAGTGGACAACTCTTAGTCTGGCTTCTACCCTTTGACCTGTTTGGCACAGGTAACCCTGCCAGGAATCAAAGCATAAGGCCCTGACTCCAGCCACATAGCCCTCCAGTTCATCAAGGCATGCAAGTCTCCAAACCCTATGATAAAGTTGTGGTCCATTGTAGAAACTGTAGGCCAAGGTCAAGAAGATCAACCTGAGTTAAAGCCCGGTGCATGTAACAAAGCATCTGAGGCTGTGGACAAGGCATTGGATGTGGGCTTTTGGAGAGATGAGTAATAGGACATAATTGGCAGGAAGGAAAGTGTTGGGAAACTAGACACACATATGAGAATCAACAGCAGCATGCTGGGGCTTTAGAGTCAGTGCAGTGGATAACGGACATCCCAAGGATTGTGTATCTGTATATCTCCCAGGATTACTCAAGGCAAGGTTCTTCAATTCCTCTCTACAATGCACCAAGTATTGCATGACATGTAACATCACAACATTCAATCCCCCATTTTACAATTGTGTCAAGGATTAAACCAGATCATATAAACCAACCTTTCTTTCCTCCCCACATCTACAAAGACAGAAACAATGGGAAGTCTCTGGTCAAACTTCAAGATTTGACTTCAGAATGGTTGCAAATGTAATTTACTCCGATTAAAACAACTTTCAACTGAATACTGGCAGAAGAAATACAGTGCAATGTAGGTTAAATTTGACGTACTGATTCCCCTCCATCCAGGCTGTGCTCTTCTCACTGCTGCCATCAGGTAGAAGGTACAAGAGCCTCAAGACTCACACCACCAGGTTCAAGAACAGTTATTGCCCCTCAATCATTAGACTCTTGAATAAAAAAAGGGGATAACTACACTCACTTAGTCCATCATTGAAATGTTCCCACAACTGGTGGTCTCACTTTAAGGACTCCTTATCTGATCATCTCATGTTCTCGTTATTCATTGCTATTTATCTCTATTTGCATTTGCACAGTTTGTTATCTCCTGCACTCTAGTTGATCTTGCATTGATCCTGTTGTAGTTACTATTCTATAAATTTGCTGAGAATGCCCTCAGGACAGTGAACCTCAGTTTTGGATATGATGACAGATAAGTACTCTAATAACAATAAATTTACTTTACTTTGATCTTATGCTATTTATGGAAATTGGGTGACACTGAATAAAGTAGTTATTGCCACGTTTATTGTCCTGGCAACTCATGTGGTAGGACAGGATTCCTTCCCTGAAATAACCAGTTGAGCTCTAAAAACACTGCAAGATTTCTTACGAAAGATTTGCATGTTCTGGTACCAGCACTTGTCGGATTCAATTCTGTGCATGCCACCGCTGGATTAAAAAAGCATACGCGTAGGCAGATCATCAAAATCACTAAAGCTGAGGCTAAACCTTACCCTCAGTGTCAGGAACACCAAGTTTATCAGTTTCTTAAAGAAGGTCATGCAGGTTAAAGATGAGACAATGAGTACAGATTCAGAAACAGTCAATAGGCAAAATTGCCTTTGGGGCATGTCTCTTCCTAGCCAACATACCGTTGAAATTCAGTGACTCGAATATTTAGGTATATTTTAAAATCTGTCAAAGTTCTTGGAGGATCACATCACTTTGCTCAACCAAAACTAGTCAAGCAGCTTTGCCATGCTTTTTAGACTTAACAGCGAATAAGCCCTCAATACAGATTAAAGAAGTGAAGTTTGTGGAAGATAAGACAGCACACCTAAGTATATATTAATCCTGCCCAATTCAACAACAGGTCTTAGGGTCACAAAGTTATATAGCATAGAAACTGGTCCTCTGGCAAAGGCTGTCCATGCCAACGAAGGTGTCTTCCTAAGTTTGTCTCATTTGCCTGCATTTGACCCATATCCAACTTAACCATTTCTATCCATGAAACTGTCAAAATGTATTTCCAACATGTAGTTACTCTCACCTCTAACACTTCTTGTTATAGCTAATTCCATATACCCACAATCCTCTGTGTAAAAAAAGTAGCACCTTGGGCCACATTTAAATCTTCTCATCTCATCTTATACCTTTGCATCCTAGATGAGACTCCCAATGTCAAGAAAAAGTCAGTGATCATTCAGTGTATCTGTGCTTCTTGTGATTTTATAAGCTTCTGTAAAATTATCACTCAACCTTCTTTGCTCCAGGAAATCAGCCCTAGACTATCTGGTCTCTCCTCAGACTTCAGGCCTCGCAACCTTGTTTACATCCCTGTAATACTCCTCTGAGCCCTCATCTTTCCCATAGTACACTGGCCAAAACTGCACACAATCTTCCAGCTGCAGTCTTACCAATGTCTTATACAGCCGAAACATGATGGCCTAATGCTTGTACTCAACAATCTGTCACCAGTTTGACAACCTGTGTTGCTACTTCCAAGAAACCATGAACTTGTACCCCTGGGGTATCTCTGTTCTCCAACAATCCCAAGGGCCCCATCATTAACTGTGTAAACCTCCTGCTCCTCAGTTTGACTTCACAAAATGTATCATTTTGTACTTGTCAGCATTAAATTCCTTTTGACATTCCTTTACCCACTTTTTCAGTTGATCTAGATTCTGATGTAGTCTTGGAGGCCCTTCTGCACTGTCCATCACACCTCCAATCCTACTGTCATTCACAAATTTACTAATCAGGCCATTCACATTCCCATATAAGTCATTAACATATATAACAAATAGCAGGGGACCCAGCACTGACTCCGGCAGCACACCACTGGTCACATATCTTCAGTCTGGAAAAAACACTTTAGACAAAGTTATTTCCCATGTTAGGGGGGTCCAGGACAAGAGGGTACAACTTCAAGTTTGAAGGACTTCTATTTAGAAGAGAGATGTGGAGAAATTACTTTAGTCAGAGAGTGGTAAATCTGTGGAATTTGTTGCCAAGAGCAGTGATGGAGGCCAAGTCATTGGGTGCATTCAAGGCAGAGATAGATAGGTTCTTGATTAGCCAAGGCACCAAAGGGTATGGAGAGAAGGCAGGGGAGTAGGGATGACTGCAAGATTTGGATCAGCCCATGATTGAATGGTGGAACAGACTTGATGGGCTGAATGGCCTAATTCTGCTCCTCTATCTTATAGTCTTATGGACTCCTTCCAGCAACATTATATGCATTTGGCTGCTTCACCTGGGATCCCATAATCTCACTCCCTTGGACCAGCCTACCATGTTGGAGCAGATTTGATGGGCTGAATGGCCTAATCATGATCCTACATCTTATGGTTTTATGGTCAAAAAGCCTTGCTAAAATTCTCGGAATCTACTACACTGCCCTCATTAATTATCTTGGTCACTTCTTCAAAACTCACAATTAGATCCTACCTCTCAGAATCACCTAGTACGCTGCAGATGCTGTGGTCAAATCAACACATACAAACAAGCTGGATGAACTCAGCAGGTCGGGCAGCATCCGTTGAAACAAGCAGTCACCATTTCGGGCTGAGACCCTCCGTTAGGACCGAAGAAGGAGGGGACAGGGGCCCGATAAAGCAATCTCAGAATCACCTCCTCTCCAGCAATCTACCCACCATTACTCTCTGGCCTGTAGTTCCCTGGTTTGTCCTTGCAGCCCTTCTTAAAATATTGGCCTCCTTCCAGTTTTCCAGTACCTCACCTGTGGCTAAAGAAGGCACAAAAATCTCTGCCAAGCATGAAGAAGGATCTCGACCTGAAACATCGGCTATCTATTCATTCCATGGATGCTGCCCAACTTGTTGAGTTACTCCATCATTTTGTGTGTGTTGCTTTGGATTTCCAGCATCTGCAGGCTTTCTCATGCTAATCACATACATCTTCTGTTTTCCTGCATCTAGGCAGATTAACCTCATGAAGAAAATCAACAACAGGACGATGTAGCTAGGAATCTTAGCATCTATACCCAGTTGATAAAGCCATGGAGCCAGGGATGTCAGCTGAAAAATGTAGTTCCTGAGGTAGATTTCAGTTCAAGGGATGGATTCCAATATAGAAGAGTGAATGGGGGTGGAGGGCAGATTCGTTTCAGTGGAGGTAATGATGGGAGAATCAAGTTGAAGGCCTGGAATCAATTCAGGGATTATACGTCTTCTGTACAAGATGCATAATAGAGATGGGGTATCTGGGCTCTGGGATCTGGGTTGGTCACAGGCCAGAGAACAAGTCAAGTCAAATGTTACGCCATTGAAATGATGTGCTGACTGGGTTTCCCCAGCCCTGTGAATACTAACCAGAAGCAGATAACATTTAGAAAGACTGTAATGCAATGCAAATTCTTGATTTTAATTCGAGTTGCACTGTCAAAATTCTGCCTTCTATACCCACCACTGTACAAATGGCTGTAGATGTTTATACAGCATGTTGGGTAAACTCTCTCCGATACACGTACATTTTACAACATAGACTGGAGGTAAGGCCTTGCTGTCAATTTGTGCATAACTTTTCTCTGCAGCGGTAAAGCAACATGATGCTAAGGCGGTCACTTCCATCACTCATGACATGTAACATGACTGCACCAATAACATAAGGCAGGGCCTGACAGGCAGTCTTCACTGAATGATGTGGATCATAATGTCTGACTACTGTGTCACCATTTCCTTTACCTTTTGGAAAGCCACCTCCTATTCCTTTGTCCATTGCCAAGTTCAAAGGGTGGAGCACTGTAGCCAGGTTTGGCAGGAATCTGCTTTAGTAATTAACAAATCCTGAAAGGGACTACAAATGTGACAGGTCCTTTGGTCTTGGGGCATCCACCACTGCTCGAATTTTCTCAGCACACTTGTGTAAATTCTTGTGTGTCAATGGTGTCACCATAGTAAGTCATGCTTGGTTTCAAGAATTCACACTTGTTGCATTGTGCACTGAGCCCATAATCTTCTAATCTTTTTAGCACACTCACTTGATATTTTGAAGATGTTCCTTGTCATCCTCACTGGTGGCAATAATGTCATCCAGGCAACCTTTGCAGCACCTGGCCCTTAGCTTTCTGCAAGAGTACAGGTGGAAATGCTACTCCAAAAATAAGCCTATTAAAGAGATAAAGCCCTTTGTGAGTGTTTATAGTGAGAAACACTTCTTCTAAGTCCATCTCCACCAGAAAGAAGCTTATAAAATTATGAGAGGGCTGACAGCAGCAATCTTATTCTCAAGGTAGAAATGTTAAATGCTGGAGAGCATAGCTTTAAGTTGGGAATGAGAAAGTATAAAGGGGGTGTGCAGACAAAGACTTTCTTTTGCCCCAGAGAGTGGTAAATGCCAGCAAACTGCAACTAAGTGTGGTAGTGGGAGCAGATAGGATAGTGATGTCCAAGAGGCTTTTAGACAGGCACATCAATATTGTGGAAATATATCTGTAAACTTGCAGTCTTTATTAATTTATAACTTCTGTAAAATATAATGTGATAAATGGAACCTGTGTGTTCCCAGAGTGCTTTGCTGGCTTGGATGGAGGCTTACAAGAATTGTGTGTGTGTGTGTGTGTGTGTGTGTGTGTGTGTGTGTGTGTGTGTGTGTGTGTGTGTGTGTGTGTGTGTGTGTGTGTGTGTGTCTATCTGTGTGAGGCAGATGAGAAAGGAGAGGGTGTTGGAGAGAAGTCAGGAGCTGGTTATAGTTGACAGTGGGGAAGTGTGTGTGTGTGTGTGTGTGTGTGTGTGTGTGTGTGTGTTTTATAACAGGGGGTGTATTTATGGCAGGAATGTTTTGATAACAGAGGAAAACAGGACACAGTTGTCATGGGGTTAGAAGAAGCCTCAAAAGACAAACAGAATGATTGAAGACAGATGTGATGGATACAGAAAAGGAAGGAATGCAGTTATGGGATGGGGTGACCTTAAAGACATGAAGCTGATGAATTACTGGTCTTTATAAACACATAAAAACTGTTTATTTTTTAACTATAAGGTTGAAGCTACCTTCCAACAACTTAACATATGGAGGTAGACTTTCCCTTGCAAGTAATAAACACACTTATAATTTGATCCATTCTGAAGTTGTTGTACTTTGTTACTGTTTATTAGAAGACCTGAAAGGCACACAGCAATATACACAGAATGGGGGGACGTAGACAATGTGCAGGCAGAAGAATTAATTTAATTTGGCTATTACTTTGCTCAGACATTGAGGGCCAAAGAGCCTGTCCTGTTCCATGTTCTATATTAACCATTCCTAAATATTACATTGAGAGTCAATGGTGAGTCTGTGACTTAAGTCTCTACATTCTGTAGATATTTTAATATAACAAGAAAAACATGGTCTTTTCTAAAATGAGGCAGTCAGTCTGCTTTGCAGCCTTGCTGTGTGTGCTACCTTTCAGAATTTCACACAATATTCTAGGTCATTGCAATTTTTAGTGCTGCACATCTTGCTCCCTGTGTACTTGCAAGTGTAACAATACCCAGTACATTGATCAATGAATTCATCACAGATCTGCTGTGTGAAAATACAGTATACCGCATTGTGTGAAATATCAGTCAAGAGCTTAACCACTTCAGTCAATGCCTTATATTAAATTAGGTGTTTTAGATAGTGTGCTGCTGGCAAGTTTATTGAATCTGGGTGAATAACAGAGTGATTAGTCAAAATTATTATTTGGAATTTTTGCTCCAGATTATTACATGTGGCCTAACCAGAGTTCTATAAAGTAGCAATGTAACCTCTTTACCTTTGAACTCAATGTTTCCACTGATAAAAGCAAGCATTTCATGAGCCTTCCTAACCACCCTATCGACCTGTGCAGCCACTTTCAAGGAGTTATGAACTTGGATGCCAAGATCTCTCTGCTCAGCAAGACCTTAAGGGTCTTGCCCTTAACAGGGTACCGTCTCCTTGCATTTGCCCTACCGAGGTGCAGCACCTCACATTTAACTCCATCTGCCATCTCTCAGCCCATATCTGCAATTGATCTATAGCATACAGTATTCTTTGCCGCTCCTCTATACTATCCTCAACTCCACCGATCTTGGTATAACTTGCAAACTTACTAAACCACCCATCTACATTTTCATCCAGGTGAGGGGATATGCTTTCAGGAAGGGAGGGAGAAAGCTCAGTTAAAAAATGTTTTTGATGTTTTTTGGTACCAACTTAATGAAAAAAAACTAAACTGATGTCATTGAATTGCTTGCAGTAATCACAATCTCTCACCATTTTTACTTTCCATACACTACTCTGTAAAATGTGAGAAAAAGAAAAAATGGAAATCGTATAGCCTATTGCACCCTTTATCACAAAGAAATTATAGTTGAGATCTGTACACTTAATCACATGGCACGCCCAATAACCATTCAGTCAGACCACATAGCAGAAAGCCCAATGACACCTGGTAGTTATCTATTCCACAATCAACTCATTTTGATACCTTTCTATCAAGCTCCAAGAAAGAGCAGACACTTGATCAAGTTGCACAAATTCTGAGAATCAGTACCAAACAATGCTGGAGCTCTCCGGGTGCTTTTTCAACTCTCTCAGTTAAGGAATGAGGGAAAAGAATGGGGAGAATGCCAGAAAAAAATATCCAGCAGTATTATGGAATAAAAATGAACAAATAACTGCCTTCATTTCCACTAATGTAAATAAGTGCTTTTTCAACAGGGGGAGTGGCTACCTACAGTAAGTCGAAGCTGCTACTTTTGGGTGCAAAGCATATTCATGCAGTATTAGCAAGGTCAGCCAGAGTTTACCATATTGCTTATTATACAGTTATATGATCTGTATCAGTATCCAAGCTGATAAACACTTAAGACAATAGACCATAAAACACAGGAACAGATACAGGCCACTCGGCCCATCGAGTCTATTCCACCATTTCATCATGACTGAGTTATTATCCCTCTCAACCTCTTTCCCTGTAATTATGGGTAATTATTCTCCCCATAATGTTTGATGCCTTAACTAAGCAAGATCTTATCAACCCCTGTTTTAAACATACTCAATGTCTCCACAGCCATCTGTGGCAATAAATTCCACAGATTCACCATCCTCTGGATAAAGAAAATTTTCTCATCTCTGTTCTAAGTTAATGTCCTTCCCCAGATTTGTGTTTCTCTATTATCATTCCCTGCTTTGCCTTAAATACTCTTCTGTCTTCATTTTTGTTTGGTCTATTGAAAATCTACCATATTTTGAAACTTACAGAGAGAGTGGGTATTTATTCAGGAGAGCCTCCAATTTTCTTTATCAATAAATTGGGCAAATTGGTAAGGTAATTATACAATATTACACCTGAGGAAAGTTCGTGTAGTAATTACAAAGGGAATGAAGACTTTTTCAGCCTCACAATTCCAAAAACCCTTGACACTATCTCAAAGGCATCAAATGCTGAATATGATATCAGTCAATGGCAGCGGATTTAAGAACTTTGCCTCAGAGTTAGCCAAGCAGTTTCTGTAAAGCTGCAACACTGCCATCTACCTGATACTATCAAAAGATGTCTAGCTATGCCAGTTCTTGTCTAGTTTAGTTAGGTTAAATTCAGTCCAGCCAGTTATCAGCAAAATGACAAAAGAATAGTTCAGAGGCTGTAACTATGTGCTGAATGATTTAATGTCCAACTTCTCAGAAGTCTTTCCACCACTCACAAGACAAATTAGGAGATTAAATTCTTTCCATTGACCTGGAAATATCTGTGTCTAACTACAGTACTGAACACAAACAAGAGAAAATCTGCAGGTTTTTCCGGTGACGTCATCGTCAAGAATGGCAGCTTAAGTCACTAGCTCCTCCGGAAAAACACATATTAAGCCCCGTTAACCCATCAAATATAATATTTTTCAAAAAATATTTGAACTGAAAAGAGGGGCAAGAATGCAGAAAAGGAATGGAAATTTAAAAAGCGACACTGCGGAGCCTGCGGCCGAGAGGAGTGCAGCAGGCAGTTCTCCTACCCGACCACGTGCTAGCGAGGCAGACGCCGGGCCTTGTTCAGGCGAGGCGGCGAATGTCTTCGAAATCCTGAAAGAAATAATGGAGGTCCAGAAAGATATAAAGCAGCAGCTCTGTGATATTAAGTCGGAGCTCACCAGCGTCAATCAAAAAATAGCAGTGGCAGAGACTCGAATTGAGAAGGTGGAAGATCGTTTTCAAAATGTGGAATGGATACTGAGTAAGACAATAAAAATATTAAATCACCAAGAAGGTAAACTGCTTGACCTGGAGGGAAGATCACGGCGGAAAAATATCCGAATCTACAACGTTCCCGAAGGAGCGGAGGGCTCGTCTATGATGGAGTTTGTCGGAAAGTTACTGCGGGACGCGCTGGATCTTCCCCCAGCTATGGAGCTGGAAGTCGAAAGAGCCCACCGCGTGTTAGTCCCAAAACCTACCCAAGATAGAAAGCCACGCTCAATAATAATTAAATTCCTTCGGTACAGCACCAAGGCGGAGATTCTACGAAGGGCCCGGGGTAAGAAGAGAGTGTTTTTAGAGGATAAATTAATATATTTTGACCGATTACTGCAGTCCTCCGGAAATGCAAAGATACTCAAAAGTAAAGCGAGTACTAAAGCAAAATAAGATTAGATTTCAAACTACATACCCTGCTAAACTTCGAGTGTTTTATGACAACGGGACACGGTTGTACCAGACAGTGGACGAGGCGACTACAGACATGAAGGCCAGAGGGTTGCCCGTCAGCATGACCAAAACGAAGGAAAGCCTGGCTGAGGAATTATCCCGCTCCACTTGAGCAATAGTGCGAGAAACAAGAAGGCAGGAGACGGGAGGAGGCCGAGAGAAATATATCAGGAAGAGACCAGGAGTTTCCCAAAGACGGTCCTCACCCCCTTCAGAAGAGCCATAAGGTTTGGTTAATTTTAAAAATGTTGAGAAGCTAAATGAAAGCAAAAGTACACAGTGATATACCTATCTCGAGAAATACTTATTATAATGTGGATTTTATATTACTAAGTTGTTATGCTTTATTCGCTCACTTAGTCCTTTTTCCCCACCAAAATGAGAATAAATATATGTGTGCATATATGTATATATGTAATATGTAATGTGTGTGTGTATGTCTATATATATATATTTGTGTGTGTGCATATGTATAAATATAGGAGGAGTACACAGGGAAACCTTTTCTGTTTAATGGATTTGATCACTGACTTTTATGAATACTGCAATGGGGGCCCTCAACTCACAAGTGGAAGGATTATCCCCCACAGCTAGACATTTCCTCTAGCTCAATGCAGGATCATCTACTAGAGATCTCAGCCTTGGAATCACATGTTCATTGGCATTTTTGTTATTATTTGCGTTTCTTGGTTCTTATTTGTTCAGGGAGTAGATCGATTAAGTTTTATTCTAATTTCAATGATACATTGACAGATAAATACAGATAGCTAAGGACAAGGCAAATTCATTTCTTTTAATGTCAATGGGCTATTAAATCCAATCAAACGTAAGAAAATTTTATCCAAAGTGGAAAAAGAACAAACCCATGTAGTATATTTACAGGAAACTCATTTGTGATAATGAGCATAAAAAACTAAAGAGAATGGGCTTCACTAATCTGTTTTTCTCCTCATATAAATCAGGACATAGGAGAGGAGTTGCTATTCTTATCACAAGTAAGCTAAATTTTGAAAAAGTATTCGAAATGGGAAATAAAGAGGGCAGATATATTCTGATAAGGGGGAATATAGATGGCAATTCAGTTACTCGATTGAATATATACGCACCCCTGGGAAGTGATATTGGTTTCTTTCAGAAAATTACTGATAGTATGGTAACAGAAACAGAAGGTGTCCTGATATGTGGAGGGAGACTTAAATTTACAATTACAACCAAACTTGTAGAACCAAACACCTGTGGAATTGGGGCAATAGATGTAAGTGACCATGCACCTATATATTTATCTGTTGATTTTGGGGACCTACAACCAAAGAATACTATTTGGAAACTAAATTCAATCTACTCAATGATCCATACTTCAAGGAACAAATTAAAAAAGAAATTGGTCTCTACTAAGAATTTAATGATAATGGAGAGGTTTCACCCATTTTATGGGATACTCTGAAGGCGGTCTTAAGAGGGAAAATTATAGCGATATCATATAAGAAAAAAATAAGGAATAAAACATTAGAGGAATTACAAAATAGGCTGAAGGAACTAGAAAAAACAGATTGATATTTGGCACAGGATACATTAGGGGAAATTAAAAGAATTAGGAATGAAATAAATAATTTGGCTACACAAGAAATCAGGAAAAACTTAATGATTCTGAAACAGAGACATTATGAAAGTGGATCGAAATCTATGAAAATACTGGTGTGGAAACTGGAAAAAAAAGATAGCAGAAAATACAATTCATAGAATTAGGGACCCAAGAACGAAAATGATAAAAAATAAGCTAAGTGAAATTCAAGAAGCTTTTGAAGTGTTTTACAAAACTCTATATTCCAAAGTCCAGAGGGAATCATAACCCAAATTGACACCTTCTTGAATTCTCTAGAGTTACCCACTTTAAGCGAAGAACAAAATAGAACGATGACTGCTGACATAACTAAAGTTGAATTAAAAGCTGCAATTAGTAGGCTTAAATTAAGCAAGTCACCAGGATCAGAGTGGTACAAAGAATTTAAAAATGAGTTTATTCCTGTTTTACTCCCCACACTGAACTGGGCTCTAAAAAAGGCACAAATGCCACCCAGTTGGAAGGAAGCGATAATCTCAGCTATACCAAAAGAAGGCAAGGATAAAATGGAATGCGGGTCATTTAGACCAATATCCATTCTTAAAATAGATTATAGATTATTTACCTGCATCATAGCCAAACAATTAGAGGAGTTTCTACCCATACTGATACGTAATGATCAGACAGGTTTTATACGACAGCGCCAGACACAAGACAATATACGAAGGACACCACATTATGGATCACATACAAAAAAATAAAGTCGAAGCAATAGTGATAAGTGTGGATGCTGAAAAAGCATTTGATTCAATTAATTGGAATTTTCTTTACAGAGTTTGGCATAGATTTGGTTTCCAAGACACAATTATTAAAACTATACAGACACTATATGACAATCCTACTGCTAGGACTAAAATCAATGGATATTTATCAAATAGTCTTACCCTAGAAAGGGGCACAAGACAGGGTTGTGCATGGTCACCGCTACTCTTCGCGTTATATCTGGAACCATTAGCTCAATACATCAGACAAAATGAAGATATCAGGAGAATTATTATTAAAGGGACAGAGCATAAATTGGCTTGTTATGTGGATGACATTTTGATCTATCTAGGGCAACCAACATACTCTTTACCTAAATTGATGCAATCCTCTGAACAATATGGTCAATTATCAGGACACAAGATCAACATAGATAAAACCCAATTACTTTCATATTACTATAGCCCACCAAGAGAAATTGAAAGTAGATAACCCTGGGCATAGCACATAGAGTCTTTCAAATATTTGGGCATTATTATGCCAAAAGATTTGGCAAAATTATCAGAATGTAATTATCAGCCTTTATATAAAAAAAATTAAGGAAGATATGGCAAGATGGAACCTGATTCCTTTTTTCAGTCTCAGTTCAAGGATTGAGTCTATTAAAATGAATATACTGCCCAGACTGTTATATCTCTTTCAGACCCTACCAATAGAGATTAATCAAAATCAATTCAATGAATGGAACAAGATGCTATCGAGGTATATTTGGCAGGGTAAAAGGCCTAGAGTTTGTCTCAAAACTTTGCAATTAGCAAAGGAAAAGGGGGGATGGGGCTTACCTTCTCTCAGAGATTATTATTTTGCAGCATAGTTGAGAGCTGTGATATACTGGTGCAACCCATCATATGACACTCAATGGAAAAACATTGAGGAGCGGGCACTTTCCATCCCCATACAAGCAATTTTGGCTGATAACAAATGGCAAAGGTACATAAATACTATTGATAACCAATGGTGAAATTGACTCTTAAAACATGGAAAACTACTATAAAAGAATATAATCTAGAGGGAGATACTGCAATTCTTAAATGGTGTGCATATGACTCAGATTTTACACTAAGTAAATTGGATGCTAGATTTAAGGACTGGACAGCTAAAGGAATAATGGTTCTTTGCACTATAATGAAAGAAGGAACACTGTTCAGTTTTGAAATGCTTAAAGAGAAACACTTATTAGAAAAACAAGATTTTTATCTGTATTTACAGATGTGGCAATATGTTAATAAGATGCTTAAAAATCCATGTTTGATAGAGCTCTTTAGAAAAGCATATAATTCAGAGAATGGTAGTAGAATCATTTCAAGCATGTATAAGGGGTTGTCAAATCTTAAAACACATTCAACTTCATACATTAAAACAAAATGGGAGGAGGAAGGAGGGATAATTATATCTGAGGAAGAATGGACAACAATATGGAGGTATCAATGGAAAAGTACCAGTTCACAGAAATGGAAGTTTGGATGGAAAAACTTGATAAGATATTTTATTACACCCTCAGAAATCCCATTATGATAGTAACCTCCCTGTTTGCTGAAGAAATTGTGGAAATCAAAATGCAAATCATTATCATATTTTTTGGGACTGCCCTGTTATCAAAAACTATTGGAGGGGGATACGCAATGCCCTACAAGACATCTTTAGATGTGAAATATCCTTGGAGAGTAAGACCATATATTTTGGATATATACCTCAAGAATGGTTGAAAAGAGATAAATATTTAATGAATATTCTGTTGGTGGCTGGTAAAAAGATTCTTACTAGGAAATGGTTATCACAGGAGAGCCCAACTTTAAATACATGGATGGAAATTACAATGGACATTTACAAAATGGAGAAGATAACAGCATCTGTTAATCATAAGCTGGAACAATTTGATTCATACTGGGAAAAATGGTTTAACTACATAATGCCTCATAGGCCTGATTTTATTCTCACAAATCAATGGATCTATTGAAAAAAAAAGCACTCCCTGCTTGTACATAGTTCTTTCCTTTTGCTTGTTTTTTCTCTCCATTCTTTTCTATAAGTATATACCCCAGATAAATACTTTGTGGAGATTTGTGATATATATGGTTATATGATATGTATGTACAATGTCTGAAATAGATTTTATGGAAATGTTTGTTTGATGAACTTCAATTAAAAAAATTACAAAAAAAAAGAAAATCTGCAGATGTTGCAAATCCAAGCAGCACACATAGAAAAATAGAAACACAGAAAACCTCCAGCACAGTACAGGCCCTTCGGAACCACAAGGTTGTGCCAGACATGTCTTTACCTTAGAAATTACCTAGGGTTACCCATAGCCTTCTATTTTTCTAAACTCCATGAGTTTCCAGGAGTCTCTTAACTATCGTATCTACCTCCATTATCATCGCTGGCAGCCCATTGCATGGACTCATCACTCTGCATAAAAAAACTCACCCCTGACATCTCCTCTGTACCTACTTCCAAGCACCTTAAAACTGTGCCCTCTCGTGCCGGCCGCTGGATCTCATTGAAACATATAGAGCAGCATTTCTCAATGTCTTTGCCCTGGAGGAACCCTTGAAATAATTTTCTGGCCTCAGGGGACCCTTACACAAAAAATATTCTATCTGCAGCTCACCGTACATTAGCATGATCAGTAAGTTGTAGATATAATGATCCAAAAATAATTTTCAATGCTCGAGTAGAGAATAATATTTTAGCCAATCTTTCTTGGGGGAAAAAAACCAAGATAGTTAAGCTTAGCTTACCTTTCTTGAAATTAATCTCTTTCTTTCCCTGTAACTGAAATAAGATAATTTCTATTCTTGCTCTTGATACTTGTTAAACAAGAAAAAGCTTGCTTACACAAGTTGAAAACTGAAGCAAAATGTTCATTGCTTTCCTATGAATGGCAGGATACTCTTCTTTCACAGAAATTCAGAACTTGTTCAGGGGCAGGACAGTAAATCTCATCTAGAGTGCATGATCAGGGTGCATTGCACGAAGTTCTTTCTCTTCTCTCAAAGTCAAGTTCTCAGGCTGAACAGAAGATTCAGAGAAAGGGTCCCTCGCCCAGTCATGCACTTGTGCTGCAAGAGAGGCAAAATACTGTTCAATTTTGATCTCCAGTTCTTACAGGTGGCTTTCATGAAGGGCCTCGGCCCAAAACATCGACTGTTCACTCTTTTCCACGGATGCTGCCTGGCCTGCTGAGTTCCTGCACCATTTTGTGTGTGTTGCTTACAATACTGAACATTTATGGCCCTAAACTAGCCAAGCTATTCAACCATAATTAAAATATTCTGTATCATATAGCTAGCCTTGTGAAAAAAGTTGTTAATAAAATGTCTAACAGATTCTATAATCAGACCAGACTCAGTCATTAGCAAAAAAATGGAAGAAATCTTCAATTGTGTTATCAAACAGTGTTCACTGATCAATAATCTTCTCCCCAATGCTCAATTTTGGGATTGCTCTGGACTCCCACACCCCAAACCTCATTATAGTCTTGGTCAAAAATGTGAACCTAAAACTGGAATCCAGAAATGTAGGGAAGTGGCTGCCTTGAAACGAAGGCTGCATTTGCAGAATGTGACATAGACGACTTCTGATAATACAAAGTCGGTGGATAGTAAGGAAAATGTTCTCCAAAGGCTGAAAACGTGCTTTGCACAGGGGAGGGTGTTATTATTGCTGTCATTCAATCATCTCAGCCCCAGGACGTCACTGGAGGAGCTCCTGGGTTCAACTACATTTCTTTGATTATCTTCCCTCCTGTATGAGGTCAGACAATCTTGGTTTGCCTATAATTCTTTAAAATTCCTGACAAGGCAAGGATTAAGATAATGTCAAGGCATGGACTAAGATAACGTCCAGGCAAGGACTGGTTACAGATGATGTGCTATCAGCCCAGGCATGAAAGGTCTTTTAAGAGCACAGCTTCCCTTTGCACAGCAGGGGACCGGAGCCATTTGGCATCTGGAGACAAGATAAGGAAGCCAACGAAGGATTCTGGAGTGACACTTACTATTGCTCCATTACTTTACTAACTCTGACGTATGATGGCCCTTAGTATGAAGATTCTGTTAGCTATTACTACATGTATTATCGCAGTGTGATTACACAAATAAGAGATTTGAACATCCGCAAATTACCATCTGATCGATATCTGTATCCAGCCAGTCAACTTCTGTATACGAATACCACTTCTTTGTTCAGATGTTAGAACAGTTTGGTGCCAGGAACGATACTGTTCTTCTTGTGCACAAGTAAATAAAATGTGACTGAGAAACAAATGCAGGATTTCAGACTCCAGTTAATCAGCAATGAGAAATTCATCGTGTTGAATTCTATTTGCAGCTTCTCAGCTGATGACCTCATGCACCAAAATCAACAGCTGATGTTCAGGAATGGACTGACAAATGACAAATACCATACATTACAAATACCAGACAGAGATTATCTCTAATTTTGGAGAGTCTAACCAGCTACCTTTGATTTTTTGGTGACATTACCATCTCTGGCATTCCAACATCATCAGTGACCAAAAACTCCACTGGATGGGCTAAAGAAACACTGTGAATATAAGATCACATCACGTCCCATCACGAACTGGTAAAGTATTGCAATTCCTTCACTACCGTTGGGTCTAAGTCCTGGAACTTCCTACCCAATAACATGTGGAAATATTTTCATACAAAGGGCTTAAGTGAGTCAAAAAGTTGGGTCACTACCATTTTCAGGGATAATTAAGGAAGGCTCTTAAATTAAAGCTTTGCCCATAAAACTCTTAACTTTCTGCCAATCTCCTGTAGGAGGCTCTAGCCCTGCGAGATTTCCTGGCCCTGGGAGTACCCTGTCTCCTTTCTTTAATTGTAACCATTGATTCTCAGATCAGCAGCATTCCCTGCTGCAGGAAGAATTTTGCTTGTATTATGTGCAGGTTCTGCCTCCCCAAATACAAGACTAGGGGGCAGCAGCGCAAGAATTTGGAACAAATTAAAATGACCGGATACACTGAAACTGATACAGTCCAGTGTTATGCAGAGAACCTGACTCTAATGCTCTAAGAACATCGAGATCGTTATAGCACTTTAAAAAATAGAGCTTCATAATGCAGTTTCATGTCAATAAAATAAGTAAAATGGAGTTAGGGCCATTACATCAAGCCATTTCTGTGCCTTTTCTCCTGCGGCTCCTGACTTTCCTTTGTGAAGTCTGGCTTGAAGCTCACACAGAAGAAATTTTGCCACTGAAACTCTCATTACACTACTCCCCTGGGAGTTAAGTCAGTGAAATATCACTCATTTGATCATTGAGGCTTTAGAAAGTGTCTGAGCTTTTTTTATTAAGCCTTGGAATTTTATTATGAAGTTTCCAATTGTCAACGAAGTGGCCTTTTAAATGACATCAAACTGTAGAACTGAGAGGCAATGAGCTCAGTCCTTTTACCATTGTCCATCTGCTGTTTTCCATACCTGGGAGTCTAACTGGCATGTATGTGCATGGTAACACACACACAAAACGCTGGAGGAACTCAGCAGGCCAGGCTGCATCTATGGAAAAGGGTACAGTCAATGTTTCGGGCCATGACCTTTCATCAGGAAAAAAGAGGTGAGAAGTCAGAGTAACAAAGTGGCAGGGAAGAGAGGAAGAAGTACCAAGTGTCAAGCAATAAGTGAAATCGGAAGAGGGAGAGGGGGTGAAGCAAAGAGCTGGGAAGTCGATTTGTGAACAAGATAAAGGGCTGGAGAAGAGGGAATCTGATAGGAGAGGAGAGAAGGCCGTGGAAGAAAGGGAAGAGGGAGGAGCACCAGAAGGAAGTGATGGGCAGGTAAGGAGATAAGGTGAGAGAGAGAGAAATGGGAATGGGGAATGAAGTGGAGGGGAGTGGGGGAGGCAATTCCCAGAAGTTAGAGAAATCAATGTCCATGCCATCAGGTTGGAGGCTACCCAGACAGAATATAAGGTGTTGCTCCTCCAAACCTGAGTGTGGTTTCATCGCGGCAGTAGAGGAGGCCATGGATAGACATGTGGAATGGGATTGGGAAGTAGAATTTAAATAAGCTTTGTGTATGTTCATAGTCTTCTCATCAGCTTCAAGTTTCAACATGTTGCACATTCATAGATGGTCTTCTGCATACTACTGATGTAACAGTTGGCTATTATGCTGCTAAAGATTATCCCACCTTCCAGGACTTGGGTGGTACAGTGGAGTAGTGGTTAGCACAATGCTTTACAGTACCGGTGATCTGAGTTCAATTCCCATCGCTGCCTGTAAGGAGTTTGTACGTTCTCCTTGTGACTGCGTGGTTCTCTGGTTTCCTCCCACAGTCCAAAGACATACCGGTTGGTCATTGTGAACTGTCCCCTGGTCAGGCTAGGGTTAAATCCAGGGATTGCTGGGCGGCACAGATTGAAGGGTTGGAAGGGGTTACTCCAAGCTGCGTCGCAACAAATTAATGAATTAATTGATTGATTTTAAGCCCATTATTGTCAAGACCAACTATGTACAATTTCAAAATATGCATGGTTTCTTCCAAAAGTGGATTATTTGATCAAACATGATTTATTTGAATTTAGAATTTTAATCACATCACAACACAATCTAACTTCTAAACAACAGTGCCAAAGAGTGAAATTGAACTTGGCCTCATTTCAAGCATGTATAAGGGGTTGTCAAAACACATTCGACTTCATACATTAAAACAAAATGAGAGAAGGAAGGAGGGATAATTATATCTGAGGAAAAATGGACAACAATATGGAGATATCAATGGAAATGTACCAGTTCACAGAAATGGAGGGAGTTTGGATGGAAAAACTTGATAAGATATTTTATTACACCCTCTCAGAAATCCCATTATGATAATAACCTCCCTGTTTGCTGGAGAAATTGTGGAAATCAAAATGCAAATCATTATCATATTTTTTGGGACTGCCCTGTTATCAAAAACTATTGGAGGGGGATACACAATGCCCTACAAGACATCTTTAGATGTGAAATACCCTTGGAGAGTAAGACTATATATTTTGGATATATACCTCAACAATGGTTGAAAAGAGATAAATATTTAATGAATATTCTGTTGGTGGCTGGTAAAAAGACTCTTACTAGGAAATGGTTATCACAGGAGAGCCCAACTTTAAATACATGGATGGAAATTACAATGGACATTTACAAAATGGAGAAGATAACAGCATCTGTTAACCATAAGCCAGAACAATTTGATTCATACTTGGAAAAATGGTTTAATAGGCCTCATAGGCCTGATTTTATTCTCACAAATCAATGAATCAGTTGTAAAAAATAGATCACTCCCTGCTTATATATAGTTCTTTCCTTTTGCTTGATTTTTCTTTCCACTCTTTTCTATAAGTGTATACCCCAGATAAATACTTTGTGGAGATTTGTGATATATATGATTATATGATATATATGTACAATGTCTGAAATACATCTTGTGGAAATGTTTGTTTGATGAACTTCAATAAAAAAATAAATTACAAAAAAAAAAGAACTTGGCCTCCCAGGAAACTACAGGAACTTAAGGAATAAGTAAATACTGGAAAGCTATGTATTTCTATCAGGGACGGTGTTTGGATTTTAAACATTCCTTAAGTGCATAAATAACTCTAAAATCCTATCACTTCCAAATCACATCATGAAAAGCAACTTTTTACCCCTGATACATGAGTCAAACATTTAACTTGCAATCATTTCAAAGCGGAACATGGAGAACTGCAACGAACACACGATACACTCAAAATTCGAGATTCACAATTGTTCAATGGCATTTCCAGCATGCAAGTGTAAAGGAAAACCAAATAATTTTTACTTCATATCCAATGCAGCCCAAAAAACCCACAATAAACATGAATACATAAGATAGCTTATATACATGGATAGGCACAGGTGTGTCTGGACATAAGGCGACTGACAAGTGGCACGGTAGTGTAGCGGTTAGTACAACACTTTACAGTACAGGAGACCCAGGGAAGAGAGTGGAGTAGTGATGTTGGCACTAAACGGCGACTCCTTTGCTGGCATCTTCAGAAACAGCTTGATTTCTATCTTTGATATCTTTTTTTGCCTTTCAAGGTTCTTTTGAAGACCCTGCTCTGGCGTTACACTCTGACTTCAGTTCTTTGCAGGAATGGGACCCACTCTCAGGGCCTCACGACCGGCTGCTTTTCGGTCTCCCAAGGACACGGCCTGGAAGGCCAGCGCACCTTCAGGGTGCTGGGTTTTCGTGGCTCTGGAGGCGGGCAGACCTGAGGCCGGTGCTGCCAACTGATGCGTCAAGTGAGAACAAGGAAGGTCGGAAGCAGGGGGCTCACTGTTGGCTGTGTGTCCGGAGGCACAGAGCTCAGAAAAAGCGATGCAACAGACTTTTAACTCCATAAATCAACGAGTTGCTTTGTCATGTCTCCCCTCTCATTGTGAAACAGGGGCACTTCTTTTTCCCTTATCAGGGAGAGAGAGCCTGTGGTATGTCGAATACCGGGTGAATGAGTAGTCTTTGAAGTATGGCAAGTCTGTGTTTTTGCTGTTGCTTTGCTCATGCTGAAGTAATCGGTGGGGTGCCAATGCTTTTATGCTGGTGGGGATGGGGGTGATCATTGCTTGCTACTGCTTACACGCAGGAGGAAGGGAGGGGAACTGAGGGGGACTTTGGGGTTCTTACATTTAACTCTTGTTCATTCTTTAGGGCACTTCTCTGTTTTTGTGGATGTTTGCGAAGAAAAACAATTTCAGGATGTATATTCTATACATTCCTCTACATTAAATGTACCTTTTGAAACCTATTCAACTGCTGCTGCTGTCTGCGAGGAGTCTGAATGTTCTCCCTGCTCCGGTTTCCACCCGCAGTCCAAAGACATAATATTCGGTAGGTTAATTGATCATGGCAAATTGTCCCATGACTAGGCTAGGACTAGGAGGTGCTGTATTTAAATACTTGTTGCATTTGGAATAAGGTGGACAAACTCGTGGCGCCATTAGAGATTGGTTGGTATGACATTGTGGGCATCACTGAGTCATGGCCATCGTTGGGAGCTTAACATCAAAGGATATACTCTGTATCGAAAGGACAGGCAGGAAGGCATAGGCAGTGGTGTGGCTCTGTTGGTGAGAGATGGAACTACATCTTTACAAAGAGGTGACACAGGGTCAGAGAACGTTGGATCTTTGTGGATGGAGTTAAGAAACTGCAAGGGTAAAAATAGCATTTTGGGAATCATATACAGGCCTCCAAATAATAGTCAGGATGTAGGGTTGAGATTACAAGGGGAGCAGGAAAAGGCATGTAATAAGGGTAATGTCACAATTGTAACGGGGGACTTCAGTATGCAAGGGAATTGGGAAAATCAGGTCGGTGTCGGATCACAAGAGAGGGAATTTGTTAAATGCCTACACGGTGGCTTTTTAGAGCAGCTTGTGCTTGAGCCTACTCAAGGAAAGACTATCTTAGATATTATAATAATAACCCAGATATTATTAGTCAGCTTATGTAAAGGAACCCCTAGGAGGCAGTGATCATAATATGATTGAATTCATACTGCAGTTTGGGAGGGAGAAGCATAAGTCAGAGGTACCAGTCTCACAATGGAATAAAGGGAATTGGAGGCATCAGAGGGGAGCTGGTCCAGGTGGATTTGGAAGAGGATATTGGTGGGGATGACGGCAGAATGGAAGTGGCAGAAGTTTCTGGGAATAGTTCACAAGGTGCAGGATAGACATGTCCCACAGACGAAGAAGTTCTCAAATGGATTCCTAAATCTTTTTTTGATGCCTTAGACTCTATTATTTTGTCATATCTGTGAAAGAATAAGCGCTCTAGAATTAATAAAATCCATCTCCAAAAATCTAAAAAAGAGGGTGGCATGGCTTTACCTAACTTTCGTTTATATTATTGGGCAACTAATATACGTTGTGCTACCTTTTGGTCTTTCTTCCATGGCCAACCCGAGTGCCCTAATTGGGTGGCAATGGAGTTGAGCTCCACTAAAGAATTATCTATCTCTGCACTTCTTGGCTCTGCACTCCCTAGCAGTCTGTCCAGGTTAATAGCTAATCCTCTTGTTAGACACACTTTGCGTATATGGGCTCAGTTTAGGAAATGCTATGGTTTCCATGGTTTTTCCGTTTCCAGCCCTGTTGTACATAATCACCTTTTTTTACCTACCACGTACGATTCAGCATTCCAGGTTTAGTATAGGAAGGGCATTAGACATTTTGAAGATCTTTTCATTGATAATCGCTTCGCTTCTTTTCAGCAGCTCTCTGTTAAGTTCAATCTGCCCAATGCTCATTTTTTTAGATATCTCCAAATTAGACACTTTATTGCTCCTTTAATTCCTAACTTTCCTGAAATGCCTGCAAAAAACTTGAGACTGCACATGAATTAGAATTTGATGCGCTCCACAAAGTAGCATTTTCGCTGTATTAGTGCATGACAAATTGTACAATTCAATGACAATAAAGGTATTTCATTTCATTCATTCGAAATGGCTAAGTTGGTACTGAACTTACAGGGAACTCTACTGAGAGGCTCTATTCATCTATTTACAAACACTGTGCTCCCACACATTAAAAAGAGAAAATCTGCAGATGCTGGAAACCCAAAACAACACGCACAATCAGGACTGAAGGGTCTCAGCTCGAAACATCGAATGTTCACTCTTTTCCCTAGATGCTCCTCCAGCATTTTGGGTGTGTTGCTCCCACACACTGTTGTAGAATGGTATATGCAGAGCCCGGGTTACGAAAGGATTCAGTTCGGAATTTGATGGGCTCAAAAGTTGGAAATGAAGGCAAAGCAGGCACAGAACAGCACGCCCCAGACTCAGTGAGCGAGTGAGCGGATCTGCTCAGCTCCATCCCAGCCCCTGCTTGTCGCAGCTTGGTGGCATGTGGTCAGGAAAGGAAGACTCACAGAAATGCCTCGGCTCCACCCCGCAGGAAACATCTGCAGTTTTGCAGCAGCCAGCAAACATACTCCATTCATCCAGCTGGTCTCCCAACACCTACCTATACATTGAACATTCATAACCCAAGGAGGATTACTATGTAGAAACTTTAGACACCGCAGTGAGAAGCACGCCTGGCCCTACAGGCCAGCCGTCCTTTCATTAGCAACTCTGGAGATGCCCAGTCAATAGCTGGCGGTTTAGGTTCACACAAAAATACAGCACACAACAGCACCTTCAGACCAGCAGAGTTATGGCAACTAAAGTTACCAGCTAAGCTGGTCACATTTGCCCGAGTTCAGCCCATTTCTCTAATCTTTTCCTACCCATATACCAATTGTTTCCAGTAGAATTGTTGTACAAAGAATTGAATTGAACTGACTTTATTTCTTACATCCTTCACATACGTGAGGAGTAAAAATCTTTATGTTACGTCTCTGTCTAAATGTGAAATATGTAATCAAAGTAATTTATAATAATGTATAATTAACAGAACAGTCAATGTAATATAGAGTATTGATCAGCCATGATCACAGTGAATGGTGGTGCTGGCTAGAAGGGCCAAATGGCCTACTCCTGCACCGATTGTCTATTGTCTATTGAGTACACGCAAGTCAGTGTGAGCTCATCAGTCTGGTGGCCTGGTGGAAGAAGCTGTCCCAGAGCCTGGCTTTTATGCTGCGGTACCGTTTCCCGGATGGTAGCAGCTGGAATAGATTGTGGTTGGGATGACTCAGGTCTCCAATGATCCTTCAGGCCTTTTTTCTACACCTGTCTTTGTAAATATCCTGAATCATGAAAAATTCACAACTGCAGATGTGCTGGGCTGTCAGCACCACTCTCTGCAGAATCCTGCGATTAAGTAAGGTACAGTTCCCATACCAGTCAGTGATGCAGCCAATCAGGATGCTCTGTAGAAAGTTCTTAGGGTTTGGGGGTCCATACCAAACCTCTTCAACCGTCTGTGGTGAAAGAGATGCCATTGTGCCTTTTTCACCACACAGCTGGTGTGTACAGATCATGTGAGGTCCTTGGTGATGTGGATGCCGAGGAACTGGTCACCCTCTCAGCCCCAGCTCCATTGATGTCAATAGGGATTAGCCCATCTTCATTCTTCCTGTAGTCCACAACCAGCTCCTTTGTTTTTATGACATTGAGGGAGATGTTGTTTTCTTGACACCATTGTGTCAGAGAGATGACTTCTTCCCTGTAGGCCACCTCATTATTGTTTGAGATTAGGCCAATCAATGTAGTGTCATCTGCAAATTTAATTAGCAGATTAGAGCTGTGGGTGGCGACACAGTCATGGGTATACAGAGAGTAAAGGAGGGGACAGTACACAGCCCTGAGGGTTCCTGTGTAGAGAGGCAGAGGAGTGGGGGCAGAGCCCACTCTTACCACTTGCCGGTGACCTGACAGGAAGTCAAGGATCCAGCTGCACAAGGCAGGTTCAAGGCCGAGGTCTCTGAGCTTCTTGTTGAACCTGGATGGAACTATAGTGTTCCATGTGGCTCACCCATAACTATCTCTAAGCATGAACATGAGGTAACGTGCTCTTACATTCTTAGTGAGGTGGTCCTATAGGATATAGCCAGACAGTACAGGGGGGAAAAGAACCTTTACATCATACAGGTATATTCTTATAATACTTGGGCTTTATGGTGCCTTTCCCGTCATGCAGTTCAGAATACTCCACTTCTTTAGTAACGTGGATGTGTAAATGTGTACATGTTGTTTGTATACTGTACTTAAGGTGGATATTTCTGTTTATTTTCCAACATGATTGTAACTACTTTGTGGAGCGCATCAAATTCTAATTCATGTGCAGTCTCAAGTTAGTTTTGCTGGTAATTAATGGTGGTGTGTCCTGGTGCCTAAACAAAAAGGGGTGGCTTCGCTCTTGGTGGGACAGAGATACCAGCAGTTCACATTGACCAAGTGTAAACGCAGAATTAATATTGGGTTTTCAGGTAGATATCTTTTTGTAAATATTTTTGCTAATTTTTGAGAGTTTGATTTTTGATACATCTAATAAACATCCTGGCATGAAAATGCAGAGCAACTCCAGACACTATTTTACCGGTCATAACCCATGTTTCGTAGCAAGTGCATATCAATGCCGAGCCCCACTTGCTCAGGAGCATGGGCTGTCATTTAAATCAGCCAGTTCTCAGAGGAGGGCATTAAACATAAACAGATCATACACAAATAAGTGTATGAGCACACCCAAAATTACTTAATGAACCTTTGGGAATGGTTGGGTTAGAGGGTAGACACAGACGCCCACCACTCCACACTCTCCAACTATGCACCACCCTTCCCCCCCCCCCACTACAACTTCCATCTTTCAGGAATAACAAATGCATTTATACAACTGTGATGCTGGTGTTGGGTATAATGATTCATAAGAACTGGCAAAACTGAACGCTTCCCTGCAAATTCCTATGGAAATTATAAAATTATTTTTAATTCCAAGTAAATACTACCTCACAAAAAGTACTTGGGAAAATCAACATCAAAATTTACTCAATGCCCTGTGCGTTTTTATACATTCCTGCATTGAGCTATAATCTTCTGAAAGATTCTTCTGCATTTTTCATTACCCATCTCCAGCATTCCCCCTACTTTTTCTTACAGCCACACACACCAACCATTGCTCTCAGCAGGAAATATTGACACTGCCTGAAAACTGCATGGCACATTAATTATTTTCTGTAATATGCCTACTATGGGTATTTAGAACAAAATATGAAAACTCACATACTTTTGATTTTATTTATTAGTAGAAGGGTATAATGAACACAGTACTACATAGAAAATCTTTCACATTTCATAAACTTGTTCTCAACTGTCTGGATTGTCTATAAATTCGCATCCAGATGAAAGTTACGTCTTAATCCTCATTCGATCATCCAAATGTTTCACTTCCGGTCTGTTTCTGGTTTTACATTTGATCGAATTCATAAGACTGAATCCACACTCGCAGTCTGCGCTAGAAACTTGTAATGTTCCAACGATGCCAGCAAGAATTAGCAGTTCTTCAAATCCTTCGTCTTTAAGCACGTAGATCTCCATATCAGTGAATGTCTTAATTGAAACCACCTTAACTTTCTCAGAAATTACAAATTTGAAATCACATTAGCACAGCTAAGTTTTTGAGGCAAAACTTTCATTGTAGTTCATAATAATAGCTGAGTATTTTATTTATCAGTCGTACAACATTGTCTCTTCCACATTCAAAATTGGTTGCATTTGCAATAGCCGAAGGGTCAAAATCTTGCCATTCGCTTAACTCATCATCGGAAGATCTATTTTCCACGTGATGGCACACATATTGAGTGAATGGAATAATAAGCGCAGTATTGATGTCAGAACATATAGACACACACAGATCTTTCACTTGTTCACTGTAATGAATGGTACCGTGCCCCTAACTTGTCAATTTTTGTGTGTGCATACTACTGTGCTTCAATTGTATCCAAGCAGTTTCTCTGAAGGAATTTATAAAGAGATGCCAGATCTTCTAAAACATTCTTAAAGGCATTTAATACTACTCGATAATGTGGACTGGTCAAAATTACAATCATATTAACTTAGATTTCAGAATTATATTAGCATAAATTGAAAATTATATGAACAATATACAAATAAAAATTCAAGCTACAGGGCAGCAAGGTCTATGTGCGCAGAGTGTTTCAGTCTCTCTGAGGCTCCGCAGAGGGAGCAGTGCCCATTTCTGATGTATAAAACTCTGCCTAAAAGTTAAATAGATTTGATACAGAACCCACATATTTATGTGCTCACTGAATTATTCTCCATTTTATACATTAATTGTACGACAAGATGTGCCTTTGACCTTACAACCTTGTTGTAACCTTGCATCTTATTGCCTACCTTCAGTGCTTTTTCTCTTTTACTGTAACACGATATTCTGCATTCTGCTAATGCTTTTCCCTTGATGTTCTGATGTGGTGAAAGGAGCTGTAGGGATGGAAAGCAAAACAAAGTTTGTCACAGTACCTTGGAACATATGACAAAATAATTACCAATACTGGCAGGGACAGTAGGAAGAATATTCTGATAGTACCCATTGTAAATATGTTCAAACACCTTCATTCAAAAAGTGAGAACCTCATTGGAAGATGAAACCATTGCCTGTGATGTGACCAAGCTTCTCGCATTGCAATCAGAAAGTTGAACGTTCAGTCTTCAAGCACACTTCAGTTGAAACCTGAAAAACTAATTTTGGAAACACCCATTTCATTTCTCACAAGCCTGAATAATTAGATCTGACATTTTCATTACATCAAAGGTTTACAGCTTCAACAACTTACCCAGTTCAAAGCTTCCACTTCCCCTTGAATCATACATCCCAGGCGGTAGATTATTTGGCTAATTATGTCTGTGGCTGCCCCAGTCTCCAAATCTTCCTCTGTGGTCTTGCAAATCATTTCTTTAAATATTATAATATTTTCTTTTAAAATTATCTTTGAAACAACTTCCACTATCCTCTTAGGCTGCTCTTCTAAATCATAACCTCACTTTAAATCTTCTCCCACATCAGCATCCGTTCATTAGCATTATAAATAGTAGGCATTTTGAAGAGTTGGAAAGCTGGACTCAGATGTGTATTTAAAAAAATAAAACTACTCTTCGTTATGGCAGAGGAAAAAAAACTGCCAGTTGGAACCCGGAAGTTGTATAAACGGCCCAGTCCATCAGAGGTAAAGCCCTCCCACCAGTGAGCCCACTTACACAAAGTGTTGTCACAAGAAAGCAGCATCCATCATCAGGGACCCCCAGCACCCAGGACACACTCTCTTCTCACTGCTGCCGTCAGAAAGAAGGTAGAGGAGTCTCAGGACTCACACTACCAGCTTCAGGAGCAGTTATCACCCCTCAAACATCAGGTTCTTGACCAGAGAGGATAAACAGACAGCTTCATTCACCCCATCACTGAACAGTTCTCGCAACCTATGGACTTGCTTTCAAGGGCTCTTCAATTCGTGTTCTTGATATTTATTGCTTATTTATTTATTATTATTATTTCTTTCTCTTTGCATTTGCACAGAGTGCTGATTTTTGTACACCGGTTGTATGCCCAAGTTGGTGCAATATTTGATAGATTCCATTATGGTTATTATTCCATTATCAATTTATTAAGAATGCCTGCAAGAAAATGAATCTCGGGTTGTATTTGGTGACAAATATGTACTTCGATAATAAAATTTGCTTTCAACTTTGGCTGTTGAAATGTATGTCAATGAAGAGTGTTTTTAAGGTTTTTAATAGACAGCTCATAATTAAAAGGCAAGGGGTAGATGATAATTAAAAGGCATAGGGTAAGATCCAGAGAATGCCTGAAGGAAAGGAAAAAGACTGGATGGACGTTAGCAGTCTTATCGCAGGTAAGGAAACAAGAACGTGATGAGTTATAAGATCAAATATGTGGGTTGGCTGAACAAGTAAAAACTTTAGCTGAACAGGTGAAAAAGGAAAAGCTTTGAGCAGCAGCCAGTTGGAGAGATCGGAAGCCTGAGGAGACAGCGTTCTCTCGGGTTCACCGATTAAGTAGAAAAGCCGGTGACTTGTGGCCTTCATAAATCAAGGTATTGAGTCCTGGAGATGAGATGTTATGTTGACGTTGTACAAGATGTTGGTGAGGCCTAATTTGGAGTGTTGTCTGCAGTTCTCGTCCCCTACCTACAGGGAAGGTGTAAACAATGTTGAAAGAACACGGTGAAAATATACAGAGATGTTTCCAGGTCTGGAGGACCTGAGTTATAAGGAAAGATTGAATAAGTTAGGAATTTATTCCTTAGAACATAGAAGATTGAAAGGAGATTTGATAGAGGTATGCAAAATTATGAGGGAAATAGACAGGGTAAGTTTAAGCAGGCTTTTTCCACTGAGGTTGGGTGAGGTAGGGGACCAGAACTGCACACAGTACTCCAAATCAGGCCACACCAACATCTTATATAACTTCAACATAACATCTCATCTGCAGGGTTCAAGCAGAGGTCATGGGTTAAGGGTGAAAGGTGAAAAGTTTAAGGGGAACATGAGAGAAACTTCTTCACTCAGAGGGCCATGAGAGTGTGGAATGAGCTGCCAGCGCAGGTGGTGCATGTGAGCTCGATTTCGACACTTAAGCGAAGTTTGGATAGGTACATGGATTATAGGGGTATCCCGGTGCAGTTTGATGAGAGCAGGCAGTTTTAAATGGTTCAGCATGGACTATATGGGCTGAAGGGCCTGTTTATGTGCAATACATCTCTATGACTATGAAAAGGAAGACTGTGATAAATCACAAAATCAGTATGTCAGAGACAGTAAACAGTCTGAAGAGCAAACCTGTGCATCAACTGAGCAAGTGAGAAAACAACTGAATAAGTGCCGGGAGGATACTGAAGTTTTAGAGAGGACGCAGAGCAGATTTACTGGGATGCTGCCTGGATTAGAGAGCATATCTTATAAGGAAAGGGTGAGCAAGCTAGGATGTTATTCTTTGTAGTGAAGAGAGATGAGAGATGGCTTGATAGAGGTGCACACGATGATAAGAGGCATAGATAGAGTGGACAGCCAACAACCTTTTTTTCCAGAGCAGAACTGGCTAAAGTGAGGTGACGTCATTTTAAAGTGATTGGAGGAAAGTATATGCAGATGCCAGAGGTAGATTTTTTTTACATGGAGAATGGTAACTGAATGGAATGCCCTACTGGGCTGGTGCCAGACTCATTAAGGGCATTTTAGAAACACTTGCATAGGAATGTTTATGATAGAAAAATGGATGGCTGCATGGGGAGGAAGGGTTAGAATGATTTTAGCGTAGGTTAAAGGGTTGGCCCAACATCGTAGGCCTAAGCCCCTGTGCCGGGCTGTGCTATACCGTTCTATGTTCAAAGTGTAATCAAATCGAAGTGCAATCAAATCGAAGTGCACTGCACAAAGGCAAGCTGGAGCAGTGTCACAAAACATAGCAGAGACCTCGAGTGGGTAACCCTACCAGCGGCCTACCTCCTTAGGATACACCCCCTCCTATCAGTCAATACTCCAAAGCAGCGCCACCATCTGGACTTGGAACTCCAGGAAGAGCATGACGCGGACTCTACAGCGAACTTCCAGTGACTCAAGTGAAGGTGGCAATGATGGACAATAGGGTTGGCAGCCATGTCATGACTTGCCCCAGTAAAGACTAAGCAAGCGAAGACATGGAGGAATGCAGATGGGATCTATGATAAGTGACCAGTGGTTGCTTACCAGCTATCTGAGCCAGAAAAGATTGATAAATGGTCCAAATACGTTTTGTATCTTAAAAATGGCAGTTCGAAGACTTGGACTGCATGTCAACATATTAAGAACGTATACAGCCTACACCCAAATGATTGCATCCAAATCCTGACTACTATGTTGTCCCTCAGCCATTTTTCCGGACAGTTTGGGATTGGAAGTAGCTAAAATGGGTAAGGCAGCTAAACAAAATTGGTAAGATAGTGGAAACCACCAAACAAATGGAATAAGACATCAAAGTTCAAATAAGATTGTTACATGCAGGGCTGTTGTCTGTTGATGAACAGCCATTGTCTGCGGCCTGTGAGGAGGCTGAGTTAGGAAAGACAGCATCAGTGGTTTTTGCAGACCTTTGGGACTTCTTTCAGTTCATCCACAAAACAGCTTATCTTTCTTCTCTTATGTCTTCCTTTTCTTTGCAAGGTGGCTGGGGTTCTGATGGATTCAATGATCTACAGTTCAGCCTACGGGTCTTCACAACTGGTGGGTTTTCAGACTGCCTGAGTGGCCTACTGCTTCACTATCTCCAGGATGAGCTGGGAGACATGCACCCTCGAAGAGCGGCCCTGTGAACAACACACTTCCTTGCTGATTTCACCAACCGAAGTGTCGTGGAGATTGAAATATCGAGACATTGATAATCACCAGCTGCTGTCAGAAGAAGGTCCCTGTACTTGAGCGACCCCTCTCACTCTCTCTCTCTTTTGATGGAGACTGAGAGTCTATTGGGCCTTGAGTCAGGGGGTTTGGAGAAGCGATGCAGAGGATTGTAACATCAGAACAGCGAGCTGCTGGTCTCTGCTGTCGTTGTTGCAGGAGTGACCTCTCTCCCTTGCTAGAGGGAGAGAGCCTGTCTGAGATATCAAAGTACTGGGTTATGGACTGTAGCTTTGAAGGACTCTGGATCAAGTCTCCCTGTATTGGCCTCTGCTGTTGCTTGCACATATGGGGTGTGAGGAGAGCTGGTGCTTCTGCTGGCACGAGTGGGGTGGAGGGGAAAGGCCAATGCTTGTGTGAAGGGAGGGGTGGGGGGGGCTTCAGGGCTTTGATGTTTCAATCGTTCTTTCTATGGGGTTTCATCTTTCGTGGGTGTCTGTGAAGAATAAGAGTTTCAGGTTATATACTGTACACATTCACTAACATTAAAATGAGCCTTTGAACTTTTGAACTTTGAACAGTCGTTGACCATTGGCCAACAATCTTTGCATTCTAGTCAACAGCTATTACCTGTGAATTAACAGGTAACACCCATTGACAAACAGAAAAGACAAGGCTGTGGCCCAGTATGCTCACTACAGCCTCCCCTGTTCAAATCTGAGCCACATCACTAAGACCAAACCTCTAGAGGAACAAGTCATTATTGTGATAAAAGAGGATATTGAGCTAGAAATCGTTGGATTAGAAGACAGGATTGACAGCAGAAACTGGCTTAGCAACGAATTCAACCAAATGCCCCATTAATGTAGCAAGTCTCCAACCTGACAATAAATTTTCAACAGACATTTTCAGATGTGTTGAACATATTGTTGAGATGAAAAAATTAGCCCTTGCCTGAAACCGTTGCTTCCCCTGACAAAGCAAAAGCCAGACAGCATTATGTGTTACCCTACTGACTGGAAACAAATGTGCTGAATATTCTGACTGGACGCAGGAGTTGAGCTAACTAAAACCATTGCTTAGAAATGAAAAATACCATTGACTAATATCCGCAAACGCGGATATGGTGCTGGAGAACAAGGAACAATTTTGATGAAAATCAAACCAGTCGGCATGCAGCTTGGTCCTCATCTGCAGGAAATATAATCCTGTGCAGGAGACATCTCACATCCTCTTCTTGAAATGGATGTCTTGTTGACTTTAAATTCTACCCTTGACTTAACGGAAGGAAAGATCACCCAGAACCTCAAGCCGTTGGCCAAATCTGAATTAGCAAATTATCCAATTGGTTGAAAGATAATCATGACTGTGTTCTACAGGAAATGAACCCTATTAAGTTTACTGGAAAGATGCCTCCATGTACTAAACAGTATCCTCTAGCACAGGGGATCCCAATCTTTTCTTATGCCATGGAACAATACCATTAAGAAAGGGGTCTGTGGACCCCAGGATGAGAACTCTGTTTAGTAGAACATCTATAGAACATATTGTTAACCAGCTGGAAGAACAAGGAAACCTTGTTAAAGCTCACAATCCATTGAACAATTTTTTTTATAAGAAAGCAAATGTCATCTGGAGATGGATTACAGGGCAGCTAATCAACATATCAGCAAATTATTCCCTCTCCTGGCCAATCCATCACTATTCTCAAAGCACTGAAGCCAGCACATAAGTGACTTACAGTTGTGGATATGACCAATGGATTCTGGGCTGTACTACTGGTACTAAAACATCAACCTGTTTGGCTTTTAATGGACAACAATATCAATGGACGATTCTACCACAATGACTCCACAACAGTCCCACATGTCTAGCACATGGCAGATAAAATTTAGGTGACTTACCAAACTTTGGTTCAACTATCATACAATGTGTAGATGATATCTCAATTGAATCTGAGGCTGTAGTCCGGCACAATGATATGTGCTTTATTTACTTAATTGCTCATCCTCCAAGAGTCTTAAAGCAAATTTGGATGAGGCACGATTTCAACAAGAAGTAATTCACTCGGGACAGTAAATTTTGCAAGGGAAGCAAGAAATCACTGAGGATTGTGCAAGGGCATCAAGTCAGCAAAACCATCTGCAACAGTTCAACAGCCCTGATGTTTTCTGGTTTGTGTAACTATAACATCAATTCACGCATTGAAATTGCACAACCACTCAACAACCTGCTGAAAGGCAATAAGTGCTTAGGTGAACTTGTGACTCTTAATGAAGAACACTTGGAAACATTTCAAACTTCAAAGGCAACAATATGTATTAGAAATCCCTGGCATGGGTAAACAGATTACCCTGTTCATGTCACAACAAATAAATGATGGCAGCTTGTTGAATTTAATTATAAATTTAGCTAAACATAAATCTACTCGTTTTCTAGGCTTCTCAACTACTAAAAAAAAAGTTGAACAATCATACATCATGTATCCTGTAACTGACCTCTCAAGTGGTGATCACACATTTTAAACATGGGATTCAGCAGATGCTGGAGATCCAGAGCAGTGCATGCAAATTGCAGGAGGAACTCAGCATGTCAGGCAGCATCTATGGAAATGAACAAACAGTCGACGTTTTGGGCTGAGACCCACCTTCAGGATTCAGATTATTCCGCGAGAAAGCAAGAGTATGATAGTACCATTCAGCCCCTCGAGCTTGCCCAACCATTTAATCTGAGTATGATTGATCTCATCTGTCTCTTGTCGATTCCTCATGCCTGCATTTGAAGTGTTGTGTGCAGATTTGATTAGGGAAAGGATGTAGAGGCTTGACTGGATGTTTCCTGGGTTAGAGTGCTTTAACTATAAGGGGAGAGTGGACAGATTAGGTTTGCTTTCTCTAGAGATTCGGAGACAAGGGACATTAGGGATTGAAGTATTATCAGGGGAACAGACAGGGTAGATAGTTAGAGGGGTTTTTTTGGGATAGAAATTTCAAAAAATAGAGGGCATTGCTTTAAGGTGAGGAGGGAAATTGTAAAGGATGTTTACAAGCATGTTGTTTTACACGGAGAATGATATGTGCCTGGAATGCACTGCTAAGGCAAATGGAGGAATTAGATGTGGTAAGAGGTATTTAGACAGGCAGAGAATGGAGAGATACAGACCATGTGTGGGCAGTTGGAATTAGTTTGGATTGGCACCATGGTGAGCACAGACTTCATTAGCTAAGGGCTAAGCTGTTGTATTTCCTTCCAAAGCCATATCTTTAAAAGCCACTAGCCCCCAAGGCAAAGAATTCCAGTGATTCACCACGTATCCCATGAATTAGCCTAGTCAATCTCTTGTGGACTGTCTCTGATACCAGTACATCTTTTCTTAAATAAGGGCAGCAAAACTGTGCACACAGTTCCGGGTATGATCTCACCAGCACTACGAACAATTCTAACAATAATTCCTTGTTTCTGAACACCAACACTTGTAATAAGGCTCGGTATGTCAATTCCCTTATAAACTACTTGCTGCACCTGTCTGCTACCAGTTTGATATTCAAACACAAGGACACTAGGTCCCTCTGCAGTTTTCTCTATTTAAGTAATAGTCTGATTTCAGATTCCCCTCGATAACTGCATAAGCTCCCACTTTCCACACTAAACTCCATTAAAAAGTTTTTGCCTGTTCATTCAACACTTGTGTGGAAGTGCAAGGTTGAGTACAAGTTTGTTGCAGTAACAACGTTGCACTCAATATCAGCGAGACCAAAGAGCTGATTGTGGACTTCAGAAAGGTTAAGACATGGGAAGAGGCACCAGTCCTCATAGAGGGATCCAAAGTGGACAGAGTGAGCAATTTCAAGTTCCTGAGTATCAACATCTCTGAGGATCTATCCCGGCCACAACGTCTTGGTGCAGTTACAAGGGAGGGACAACAGCAGCTATTAGGAGTTTGAGGAGATTTGGTAGAAGCACGGGCGAATTTCTATAGATGTACCTTTGGAGAGCATTCTAATTGGCTGCATCATCTGGTATGGGGGGTGCAGTACAGGGGTGTTTCTATGCAGGATTGAAAAATGCTGCAGAAGGTTGTAAACTCAGTCAGCTCCATCATGGGCACGAGCCTCCTTAGCATCCACGACACCTTCATGGAGCAAAGCCTCAGATAGGTGGCATCCAACATTAAAGACCCCCATCACCCAGATCATGCCCTGTTCTCATTGTTACCATCAGGGAGGAGGTACAGAAGCCTGAAGGCACACACTCAGTAATTCAGGAACAGCTTCTTCCTCCTCTGCCATCTGATTTCTGAATGGACATTGAACCCGTGAACACTACCTCACTACTTTATATTTGGACTCATCATCACCATCAGGTGCCGTGCCCAGTTTGAGTTTTGACTGCCATGGCCCACACACTCCTGTTTCAGGTCAAGTGGATCAATTCATTGGTATTCATTTCCAGTTCTCTGGCTGCTGTCTCCATCATCATTTGTCTTTGCCTTCCTCTTGCTTTCTTCCCTTCAATCTTTCCCATAATTACCATGCATTCTAACTCCTCTTTCGTAATCACATGTCCAATGAAGTTACGTTGCCTTTTCATGATCTCATACATTATTTCGCTTTTTGTGTATGTTCTGTTCATGATGGCAAAAGACACCTTTACGAGAATGAAGAGTATACTGACCAACACTAAACGAGGCGTGACAACCCGCCTCAGAGTACTGAAATATTTGGATGACTTACTTAATTTAAGTTCACAGTTAATTCACAGTTTTTATTATTATGTATTGCTTTGAACTGCTGCCACAAAGCCAACAAATTTCACAACATATGCCAGTGATATTAAATGTGATTCTGATTTGCTGCCAAAATGTTTAATGTCTATTTCTCCACTGTGTTTACTGAGGAGAATATCATAGATGCCAAAGAAAGGACAGTAATAATTTGAACGGTATTAGAAAATATGCATATTACAAGGAAGGTTTACTTATGGCCTTAAAGGTATTAAAGTGGGCAAATCTGCAGGGTTTGTACTAACTACACCACCTTGTGCACCTTATAGGAGGCTAGGGAAGAAATCATGCAGTCCCTGGTAGAGATATTTACTTTATGAATAGCCTCTGGTGATGTTCCAGGTGATCAGAGGGTGGCTAACATACCAATCTGTCAGTGCTGGTTGGTTGGTTGGTTTGTTACTGTCACATGTACAGATGTAGCGAAAAGCTAATTTTGCACGCTGTTCATACAAATTAAAGTCATTACACAGGCTGACCAAGGTAAAATAATACAATGCATAATAAAGTGTAAAAGCTACAGAGAGAGTAACCCAGCATTATTACTGGTCATTATTAATTCATTCCTGGTCAGCAGATGAAGGCAAATCAGCTTGGGTCAGACTCAGGAGTGCAACTTGCCTCACGTTGGGTCAGACACAGGAATGCAACTTGCCTCACGTTGGGTCAGACACAGGAGTGCAACTTGTCTCCCGTTGGGTCAGACTCAGGAGTGCAACTTGCCTCACATTGGGTCAGACACAGGAGTGCAACTTGCCTCACGTTGGGTCAGACACAGGAGTGCAACTTGCCTCACATTGGGTCAGACACAGGAGTGCAACTTGCCTCACGTTGGGTCAGACACAGGAATGCAACTTGCCTCACATTGGGTCAGACACAGGAGTGCAACTTGCCTCACGTTGGGTCAGACACAGGAGTGCAACTTGTCTCACGTTGGGTCAGACACAGGAATGCAACTTGCCTCACATTGGGTCAGACACAGGAGTGCAACTTGCCTCACGTTGGGTCAGACACAGGAGTGCAACTTGCCTCCCGTTGGGTCAGACTCAGGAGTGCAACTTGCCTCCCGTTGGGTCAGACGCAGGAGTGCAACTTGCCTCACGTTGGGTCAGACGCAGGAGTGCAACTTGCCTCACGTTGGGTCAGACACAGGAATGCAACTTGCCTCACATTGGGTCAGACACAGGAGTGCAACTTGCCTCACGTTGGGTCAGACACAGGAATGCAACTTGCCTCCCGTTGGGTCAGACACAGGAATGCAACTTGCCTCACGTTGGGTCAGACACAGGAATGCAACTTGCCTCCCGTTGGGTCAGACACAGGAATGCAACTTGCTTCACATTGGGTCAGACACAGGAGTGCAACTTGCCTCATGTTGGGTCAGACACAGGAATGCAACTTGCCTCCCGTTGGGTCAGACACAGGAGTGCAACTTGTCTCACGTTGGGTCAGACACGGGAGTGCAACTTACCTCACGTTGGGTCAGACACAGGAGTGCAACTTGTCTCACGTTGGGTCAGACACAGGAGTGCAACTTGCCTCACATTGGGTCAGACACAGGAGTGCAACTTGCCTCACGTTGGGTCAGACACAGGAATGCAACTTGCCTCACGTTGGGTCAGACACAGGAATGCAACTTGCCTCACATTGGGTCAGACACAGGAGTGCAACTTGCCTCACGTTGGGTCAGACACAGGAATGCAACTTGCCTCACGTTGGGTCAGACACAGGAATGCAACTTGCCTCACGTTGGGTCAGACACAGGAATGCAACTTGCCTCACATTGGGTCAGACACAGGAATGCAACTTGCCTCACATTGGGTCAGACACAGGAATGCAACTTGCCTCACGTTGGGTCAGACACAGGAATGCAACTTGCCTCACATTGGGTCAGACACAGGAGTGCAACTTGCCTCACATTGGGTCAGACACAGGAGTGCAACTTGCCTCCCGTTGGGTCAGACACAGGAGTGCAACTTGCCTCACATTGGGTCAGACTCAGGAGTGCAACTTGCCTCACGTTGGGTCAGACACAGGAGTGCAACTTGCCTCCCGTTGGGTCAGACACAGGAATGCAACTTGCCTCACGTTGGGTCAGACACAGGAGTGCAACTTGCCTCCCGTTGGGTCAGACACATGAATGCAACTTGCCTCACGTTGGGTCAGACACAGGAATGCAACTTGCCTCACGTTGGGTCAGACACAGGAGTGCAACTTGCCTCACGTTGGGTCAGACACAGGAGTGCAACTTGCCTCACATTGGGTCAGACACAGGAGTGCAACTTGCCTCATGTTGGGTCAGACACAGGAGTGCAACTTGTCTCCAGGGAACGATAGAAGAAGCACATGCACTGCTCCCTCCCCCTACCCCCACCACAACAACCCTTCCTAAAGACAATGACCAGATCTTTTATTTTGATGACAAAGTTGTTCCATTGTTCAAGAAGGGTAGTAAGTATCTTCCAGAGAACTACAGGCTGGTGAGCCTGACTTCAATCAAAGAAATTTATGGAAGAAATTCTGAGGGACAGGATCTACCATCACTTGGATTGTCAAAGTCTGATCAGGATCGGGTCAGGCTGACTTTATGCATGAGAGGATATGTCTGATGAACCTTTTGGAGGTTTTTGAAGTAGTAAGTGAAGAGGTAGATGAAGATAGGACAGTGGATATTGTCTATATGGACCTTACTAAGGCCTTTCACTGGGTCCTCTGTGGCAGACTGCTCTGGAAGATGAGGTTTCCTGGTGATAGGGGAGGGGCTAGTGAGACAGATCCAAAATTTTCACAATGATAGGAAGCTGATGGTATTGATTGAAGGTCAATTCTTGGACTGGATATCTGTAACTAGAGGGATGCCCCAGGGTCAGTGTTGGGACCTCTTTTATTCATTATGTCTTCTCCTTCTTGGTTCCTGGCCTTCATGTGTGGCTTAGCTATTATGCCCAGCAGAACCATTTCTCTGGACAGAGGAGGCAAAGGCGGGTTACTGGCACCTTAAAATGAGTCCCTTTGGGCAGACGAGGCTCATCAGCAATGGTAGGCAGCTCATCTAGGAGAAAGAAAACTCTGATCTCAAACCTCTGCTGCCTTGCAGCTACACCCACTCATGGGGACAGCTTCAAGAGTAAACCCTGAGGAAAAATCCAGAGTTGGAGACTCTAAGGCAGTCCTACGTTGAGTTCAACACTGACTGGCAACTCCTGCAACGAGGCTGGTACCAAACTGTATCGGTCTCTGCTGTTCCTTTGGATTCATCAGATGTGTGGAGAGGGGAAGTTTGCTATGTGGGCAGCAGCTTGCTCTCCATTCGTACTGCCCAGACTTGCATATCTAGGCAACTAGGATGCAACATCCATGGTAGACCCTGACTGATGGAGCCCTCACCTCACCATCTTCTTCTTCTTGGGTCCTTACCTCCCAGTGGAGCTTAAGCCATTGATGACCTCCCGTCTCCATCATCCAAAGTTGATGGTACTGTTGGAGTTAATCAATGTTTCAGTCATCCATTGTATCCCCTGTACAAGGGATTGGCCAATTCAGCTTCACCAGAGCCCAGTTGGCCAGCCTTACCAGTTTCCACCTCTCACAATGGGGACATAGGATTGGACTTTGAGAGGCTTATTCATTATGAATTTAAATGAGAATATCCATCATTAGCCAATTCGTTGATGATCCTGAATTAATGGTCTTGCTGATATTAACATAGGTTACAATGAATCACAAAGAGATATTGATCTTGATCTCAGATAAGGAGATAGACTGAGCAATAGCAAACAGAAGATTATGCAGTTTAATATGTGACTAAGGAGTTGGTGTGGGAGGGAGGAGTTGGATCATTGGGCTCTCTTCCAGGGAGGTGGGACGTATGCAGAAGGGACAGTTTACTCCTGAACTAGAAGGGGACTAACATCCTAGTTGGAACATCTGTTAATGCTGCATCGTGGGGTTTAAACTGGAGTTGCAGAGGGATGGGAACCAGAGCACCAGAACAGTTAGTGGAGAGGTTCCGTAGGCAGATGTTGGTAAGACTTCAGACAAGTTAAGAACCAAAAGGTTGAGCATGGTGTGACAAAATCAAAAAGGGTGAATACAGGACAGAGGGTGTTGTATCTGAATGCTCAAAGTGTAGAAAATAAAGTATTTGAACTTGCAGCACAGTTGCAGATTGGCAGGTATGACGTAGGTATCACTGAGTCACAGCTGAAAGATCATAGCTGGGAGCTTAATGTCCAAGGATGCACTTTGTATCGAAAGGCTAGGCAGTAGGGCTGAGGGGGTGGCGTTGCGCTGTTGGTAGAAAATTAAATCAAATCACCAGAAAGAGCTGATGCAAGATCTGAAGTGTTGATCATTGTGGATCGAGCCAAGGAGCTACAAGGGTAAAAAGACCCTAATGGGAGTTGTATACAGACCCCCAAACAGCAGTAAGGATGTGGCCTACAAATTACAATGTGATATAGGAAATGCATGCCAGAAGGGCAGTGTTACAATAGTCATGGGGGATTTCAATATACAGGTAGATTGGGAAATCAGGTTGGTGCTGGATTACTGGAGAGGGATTTTCTAGAGAGCCTACAAGTTGGCTTTTTAGAGCAACGCATGATTGAGCCTACGAGAGGATCAGCTGTTCTGGATTGGGTGTTGTGCAGTGAACCAGAATTGAAAGAGCTTAAGTAAGAGAACCCTTCAGGGAAAGTGACCATAATATGATCAAATTCACCCTGAAATCTGAGGAGGAGAAGCTAACGTCAGACGTATCAGTATTACAGTGAAGTAAAGGGAATTACAGAAGCATGAGAGAGGAGTTGGCCAGAAGTGATTGGGAAAGAACACCGGCATCGATGATGACAGTGCAGGAATTGCTGGAATTTCTGGAAGCAATTCGGAAGGCACAGGATATGTATGTTCCAAAGAGGAAAAGGTATTCTAAAGAAAAGATGACACAACCGTGGCTAACAAGAGCAGTCAAAGCCAACATAAAAGCCAAAAAAAAGCATATGATAGTGCAAAAATTCATTTTAAGTTAGAGGATTGGGAAGCTTTTAAAAACCAACAGCAGGCAACTGAGAAATTAAGGTAAAGATGGAATATGAAATTAATCTAGCCAATAATATTAAAGAGGATACCAGAAGTTTCTTCAAAAGAGAGGCGAGAGTGGATATTGGACCATGGGAAAACGATGCTGTTGAGGTAGTAATGGGGGACAACAAAATAGTGGGTGAACTGAATAAGTATTTTTCATCCGTTTTCAAGGTGAAAGACACTAGCAGTATGGTGGAAATTCCAGGTGTCAGTGGTCATGAAATGTATGAAGTTACCATTACTAGAGAGAAGATTGAAAGGTCTAAAGATGGATAAGTCACTTGGACAGATTCAGGATTCTGAAAGAGGCGGCTGAAGAAACTGGGGAGAGATTACTAATGATCTTTCAAGAATCACTAGGTTCTGAAATGGTTCCAGAAGAATGGAAAATTGCAAATATCACTACACTCTTCAAGAAGAAAGCAAGGCAGAAGAAAGGAAACGATAGGCCAGTTAGTTTGGCCTCAGTGGTTGGGAAGATGTTGGAGTCGATTATTAAGTCGTCTCAGGGTACTTGGAGGCACATGATAAAATAAGCCGTATTCAGCATGGTTTCTTCAATGGAAAATCTTGCCTGACAAATCTGTTGGAATTCTTAGAAGAAATAACAAGTAAGATAGACAAAGGAGAATCACTTGATGTTGTGTACTTGGATTTTCAGAAGACCTTCGACATGGTGCCATACGTGAGGCTGGTTAACAAGCTATGAGCCCGTGGTATTTCAGGAAAGATTCTTGTATGGATAAAGCAGTGACTGACCGGCAGGAAGCAAAGAGTGGAAATAAATGGAGCCTTTTCTGACTGGCTGCTGGTGACTAGTGTGTTACACAGGGGTCTGTATTGGAACGGATTCTTATTACAATATATATCAATAATTTGGATGATGGAATGGTTTGTTGCAAGGTTTGCAGGCAATACGAGGACAGGTGGAGGGGCAGGTAGCTTTGAGGAAGTAGAGAGGCTACAGAAGGACTTAGACAGATCTGGAGAATTGGCAAAGAAATGGCAGATGGAATACAGTGTCAGGAAATGTATGATCATGCACTTTGGCAGAAGAAACAAAAAGGTTAACTATTTTCTAAATGGAGAAAAAATACAAAAACCTGAGGTGGAAAGTCAAGTCAAGTTCAAGTTTATTGTCATCTCAACCACAAACTGCTGGTACAGTACACAGTAAAAATGAAACAACGTTCCTCCAGGATCCTGGTGCTACATGAAACACAAAACTACACTAGACTATGTGAGACAGCACAAGGCTACACTAGACTACGTAAAACAACATAAAAACTGCTGTAGGCTACAGACCTGCACAGGACTACATAAAGTGCACAAAACAGTGCAGGGCAGTACAATAATTAATAAACAAGACAATAAGCACAGTAGAGGACAAATTACAATATAATGATAAATGATGTAGATGTCAGTCTAGACTGAGTATTGAGGAGTCTGATGCTTGGGGGAAGAAACTGTTACAGTCTGGTCGTGAGAGCCCGAATGCTTTGGTACTGTTACGGATTCAAGCAACAATAAATATGAGTTAGGCAGGGGTTTTTATAACAAATAACACGTTTATTAAACACTGAAAACAAACCCCCCCAAAAGTTATCAAATCTCTAACGTAACCGGAAATTCACTGCTGTGCGGCAGCTTAAACAGTTCTTAAAGCGATGTTGCAAAAACAGTTCTTCAAAGTAGTATTACAAAAGCTCAAAATTCTTAGTCTATGTAAGGGAGAAAATTTTAAGACGATTTAAATTCTCTTTCACCTCGTGTTGTTGCAATTCCCAGTCGAACTACTTTTCCCACGAAGAATTTTACGAAGATGATATGTAACGGCTTAAAGGCACTGACCCTTCCTTTACAAAACTGTTCCCAATCCTTTCTGCTATTCACAGGGATTAACATGAGAACAGTCAACGAATTCCTTCCGAATGAGGATCAAACAAGGTCGAACCTGTTTCACCGTCGAAATCGATTCTCCTCAATCTTTTAACTCCCGAACTCCGGACTTCACTCTCCACTGATTCTCAACTAGCAGTATTATAAAGAAACTGCTGTCAATGACCTTTTAAACTTTAGGCATTAGATAAAACTTCATCTTTCAACTAAACTGGGTCATCACATTAAATCACGCAGTGACATGAAGTCAACATGGCAAATCCAGCCATGAACTGCCCCTCCTCACAGGGAGGGGTCCTCCTTTTATACCCTGTAAAAAAAATATGTCACATGACCTCTACTGGCAGGAAAATGACGTCACTCCACCATCACAAGACCATTACATCAAGTCCAGTATAGCTTCAACAACTGTCACGTGACAAGTACACCACTGTCACGTCATGGGTACATAACAGTACCTTTTGCCAGATGGCAGGAGGGAGAAGAGTTTGTGTGAGGGATGCGTGGCGTGCTTCACAATACTGTTAGCTTTGCTTGTGCAGCAGGTGGTTAAGTGTCTGTAATAGCGGGAAGAGAGACCCCGATGATCTTCTCAGCTGACCTCACTATCCGCTGCAGGGTCTTGTGATCCAAGACGGTGCAATTCCGGAACCAGGCAGTAATGCAGCTGCTCAGGATACTCTCGATACATTCTCTGTAGAATGTGGTGAGGATTGGGAATGGGAGATGGACTTTTCTCAGGCTTCGCAGAAAGTAGAGAGTCCTTGTGCAGGTTTGTGTAAAGGTTAATTTGCAGGTTGAGTTTGTGGTGAGGAAGGCAAATACAATGTTAATATTCATTTCAAGGGGACTAAAATATAAAAGCAAGGATGTAATGTTGAGGCTTTATGAAGCACTGGTGAGGCCTCACTCGGAGTATTGTGAGCAGGTCTGAGCCCCTTATCTTAGAAAGGATGTGCTGAAACTGGAGAGGATTCAAAGGAGATTCACAAAAATGATTCCTGGATTGAATAGCTTCTCATATGTAGAGTGTCTGATGGCTCTGGACCTGTAATCATTAGAATTCAGAAGGATGAGGGGTGACCTCATTGAAACCATCGAATGGTGAAAGGATGATTCCTACAGTGGAAGAGTCTAAGACCAGAGGACACAGCCTCAAAATAGTGGGGTGTCCTTTTAGAATGGAGATAAGGATGAATTTCTTTAGCCAGAGAGTGGTGAATCTGTGGAATTATTTACCATTGGCAGCTTTGGAGGTGATGCACCATCAATAACTCTCAGAGACGTGAGGCGAGATAGGCTTTTGTTTGCTGGAAGAGAGCAGTCAGCAGCAAGAGACCATCACACAACATCCTGGAGACTGAGGGAGGAGCAGTGCCTCCAATCACCTTTATACAGGGGTCTGTGGGAGGAGCCACAGGAGCAGTCAGCAGAGGGGTATGTCCAGACAGGTATATGTAGTTCACCACAGGAGGCCAAATCATTGGCTCTGTTTAAGACAGAGGTTGATAGATTCATGGTTAGTCAGGGCATGAAGGGATGCAGGGAGAAGGCAGAAAATTGGGGCTGAGAGGGAAATTGAATCAGCCATAATGAAATGGGGAGCAGACACGATGGTCCAAATGGCCTGATTCTGCCCCTATATCTGATGGTCTTATGACTCTCCTGTGGAGACTCAGGTATCTTCATTGCAACATTCCCTCCCCTATGTGTGTGCCTTGACCTTCTAAACTAGCTTTTGTGAATAATAAACAAAAGAAGGTCTGCAGATGCTGGAAATCCAAAGCAAAATGCTGGAGGCCAAGCAGCATCTATGGAAAAGCATAAACAGTTGACATTTTGGGCCCAAGACCCTTCTTCAGGACTGAGAGGCGAGGGAGAAGATGCCAGAATAAAAAGGTGGTGGAGGGAGGGTAAGGAGGCCAACTGGAAGGTGATAGGTGAAGCCTGGTGGGTGGGAAAGTTCTAGGAATGGCAAAGAGGGAATCTGATAGGAGAGGAGGGTGGACCATTGGAGAAAGGGAAGGAGGAGGGGACCCAAGGGGAAGTAATAGGCAGGGCAGGAGAGATAAAAGGTCAGAGTGGGGAATAGAGAAAGGGGAGGGAACATTTAGTTACCAGAGGAGAAATTGATATTCATGCCATCAGGTTGGAGGCTACACAGATGGAATATATGGTTTTGCTCCTTTACCCTGAGGGTGGCCTCATAACAGCATGGAAGGTCTGTAGTAAGTTATTTTAGAAAGGTTATATTGATCCAGCTAAGGCACTGTATATACTGTATGTTAAATAACTGACCCTTCAAAATTTGGCCTGGCAATGAAAATGGAAATTAAAGAAAAATGTAAGGAAATTTTTTTTAAATGTGAATAGCATTAGAATAAGATAACATGGATTAAAATAAAAATATAAATTCATGACAACCACCAAGAAGTGTAGTGACCCAATGCACAAGTCGGAATCGTCACCTTGGGGATTAGGAAAGGAAACAGGTGACATCATTAAAAGTAGTTCTTGTTCAGCAACATTAGGGTTTCTTGTTCTTGATATTTTTTTATTTCCTTATGTACTGGGGCAGGGCATGGCTCATCGCAGCTGCATCCTTATTCAGGAAAAACATATCCTCTAAACTTGTCACTGTGGAGGAATAATGACTCCTGCATTATATTTACTTCAGGAGTTTCCTGTTAATTAATGCTGGAGGAGAAAAAATTCTCGAGCAACTGACCTGTGATGGCAATAATCAGTAACAGGTCCATTCTGTTGGTGGCCATTTGCCTTTGTCTTATGATTCGCAGTTATACAGAGCATGCTTGTCAGCATAGATGAGGAATTTGTTGGGAAAGGACAAATAGAAGCCATCAGTAAAATATTAGCATCACTCAGAATCACTGACTGTTTCCTGAAACCTTCCACCATTCATGAATATTACAATAATCAGAATAATACATTGAGATGAGTTTGCTCCGTATTTGGAGTAATTCATAATTGTGCAAAGTACTTGTGCTAACTCAGGGCGCTCTGAAAAAGAAGCTTTTTTTTGGTAAAATGGTGATCTTCTGTAGCAGCAACACTCGACTGAGAGTGGAAGTGGTCTGGAATTAGGTTCAGACAGCTTTGTACACAGCTACTTCAGCAGAACTTCCTCCCTTTAAGGGATACTCCCCCGGCAGGCAGCCAGCGGCACTGTACTTTGGAGACAGAAAGTACAGTGGAGAGGAAAATGCTGGCTTTTCAGTTGACCAGAGTCAGCATGAGCACACAATGAAATTTAAACCACATACAATTACACTTGACTTACATTTTCTCCCTCCAACACCATGAGCCACAAGAGAGGGAGGAGGAGGAGATGAAGAAAGAACAAGAGAAAAGAGAAGGAGATCCATAAGACATAGGAGCAGAATAAGCCACTTGGACTATTGAGTCTCCTCCACTGTTCAATCCCTTTCAACCCCATTCTCCTGCCTTCTCCTCATAACTGTTGGCACCCTCACTAATCAAGACTCTATCCTCCTCCAATGAAGAAAGTGCTTTGTTTCTCCTGATGCTAGTTGAGACACTTGAAGTATTAGCAGCATGAGGTTGGAGCGAGATGCAAATGATAGAGAGAGTTGACACTCGTAGACCGAATCCATGAATCCACATGGCTTTGATGGGACAACTTGTCTGATTCACTCTAACCAATGCAAAAAAATAGAAAGACACATACGTAGAAGACTGCCTTTAGAGGAAGTTGCTAACAGCCAGGAGAGCATCATCTCACTCTTCTGTTACCTTGTAAGAATCTGTATGAATTCCCTCACAAAGCATCTACTGGCTGAAGTGGCAGCTGGTATGGAGACACATGCTGAAGGCCACTCAATGTCTTTACTGCCTATCTGCACTTTTACATCAATCCACCCACGTGCTGAAGGACAAAAATCCAGATGCCACATTCAGCAAATATGCTCCCTCATGAACAAAGAGATTCTACTTCAAAAAGGGTTCAATTTAGTATCAGAGAATGTATACAGCATACATCCTGAAATTCTTACTCTTCACAGACATCCATGAAACAAGAGACCCCATAGAAAGAATGATAGAAAGATCAGAACCCCAAAGCAGCCTCACGCACAAGCAGCAGCAGAATCATTGGCCCTCCCCACACTTGTGCCGGCAGAGACACAAACCCACTCCCCAACCCACCACGCAAGCAATAGCAAAATCTCCAAAGAAACCTTGATCTCGAGTCCATCAAAAACTACAGTCCATCGCCTAGCACTTGGGTATCTTGGACTGGCTCTCTCCCCTGTTTTATAATCTTCTGTGTCTCTTCTCCGAGCACCCCCACCCCACCTGACTCGAGGACCAACAGGCTCTCACTCTCCATTAGAAAGAGAGAAAGCAGATAATTGTTTTAGTCAACAAAAAATAGTCTCTCTTGGCAACTTGGCAATCTTGATTATCATTGATCAGAGAGATGTCACTCAACTTGGATGCCAAAAGCAGCTTACTGTTCTACAGTTACAGAGAGATGCCACTTAACAGCAGCTTGTCTTATTCTACACAATAACTCCTCCTTCTGGGCTCCTGTCTGTCAATCCATTCTGTGAAGTTTAAGCTCCCGCACATGAAACACTGCCACTGTTATGACTACCTGCTAAAGTATGTCCTGGGGATATTATATAGTAAAAAAAAACACTGAGCATTGGCTTCAAACTCTGAGCATGTTGACAGGTGTTAAACTTTCTTTGGAACTGCCTTCTGAAGCCCGACTTTGTTAATTAAGTCAAGTTGCACCTGTGATCCCAAAGCATTTTTCAATCACAAGGTTGAGATTTCCTGAATGCACAGATAATTTTGAACAGAACTAATGCATCCTTATGAATAATGTCATGCATCAAGGAAATTTTCTTGGCTCTTTCATCCTCAGGCAGTACACAACAACTGCTGCATCTTTCCATCCAGAAGGACAACTCCTGAGTTCAGGCTTCATCTCCTGCACCTATGGTTTCGCTCTCTATCTGGTCTCCTGGAGAGCTGTTGGGCAGAATCACAACATTATCCACTGTAACGAAGAGAAGCATTAAGGGGAATAGGGCTGCACCAGAGTGAATGACCAGGTTTAAAGGGAGCAGGTACAAAAGTCAAAACAAGAGAAAAGTTCTCTTGTAACACTCAGCCACTCAGGTTGGAGGAACAACACCTTATATACCGGCTGGGTAGCCTCCAACCTGATGGCATGAACATTGACTTCTCTAACTTCCGTTAATGCCCCTCCTCCCCTTCTTACCCCATCCCTGACATTTAGTTTCTTTTCCCCCTTCCTTTTTTCCCTCTCTTTCTGCTCATCACTCTGCCTGTTCTCCATCTCCCTCTGGTGCTCCCCTCCCCCTTTCTTTCTCCCTAGGCCTCCCGTCCCATGATCCTTTCCCTTCTCCAGCTCTATATCTCATTTGCCAATCACCTTTCTGGCTCTCAGCTTCACCCCACTCCCTCCGGTCTTCTCTTATCATTTCGCATTTTCCCCTCCCCCTCCTACTTTCAAATCTCTTCCTATCTTTCCTTTCAGTTAGTCCTGACGAAGGGTCTCGGCCCGAAACGTCGACAGTGCTTCTCCTTATAGATGCTGCCTGGCCTGCTGTGTTCCACCAGCATTTTGTGTGTGTTGCTTGAATTTCAAGCATCTGCAGATTTCCTCGTCTTTGCTTTTGAAAAGTTCTCTTGAGTAGATTGCTAGCTACATAAATACTGGGATGGACAAGAGCACAAAGTAACCAAAAATAAAAATAAGCCAAATGTTTATTGCTGACATGGTAAGTAATGATTCCTTCTTTCAAAAGGGAACTTGACTAGTTCTTGAGTTTGGTACTGTTGCTTTTGTTTCCTATGGAAACCCCTCAACCATATGTGTATTCATAGACTTCACTACTTAACTGCATTCCTGGACAACCTTTCTCATTCCATCCATTTGCTGTCTATCATACAAGTTCTTACAATGATATGGATCACATCATATTCCTTTCATGCAGTTCCTTGAGGTCCTGGGTGACTTGCTACCATCCCAGTAGAAGAGTTCTTAAGTGCAGCAGGCTCTACCACAGAATGGGAAGGAGGTACTCAACAAGGCAAACGGGTAAAGTAGTATTGCAAGTGTTGCTCACCTCCCTGGGTATCTGTATGCTCCCTGCAATGAGACATGAGGTTCTCAGTCCCTTCCCAGATGTTCCTTCTCCATTTTAATTGGCTATAGGCCAGCGACTTCCATGTTGTGAGAATGTTACAAAGATTCAAAGTATATTCATGATCAAAAATGTAAAGATTATACAGCTTTGAGATTCATCTCCTAGCAGGCAGCCAGGAAGCAAAGAAACCCAAAAGAACCCATTGAAAAAAGACTGTCAAACACCCAATGTGCAGAGAGAGAAAAAAAAACAAATTATGCAAATAGTAAACACAAGCAAATAGTGTTTTGATGGCCATAGAGAGTCTGTCAACAGCAACAGACCCTTGGTTCAGCACAGAGCAGAGCATCCAACTGAACTGCTCTGACCCTCACCTCAGCTCTGACACCCTGTCCTTTTCAATCTGGCCCGGCCAAGCATCAGGTTCAGTCACTTCAATACGATCTAGAGCCTGGATCCCTCCTCCTCGATTCTGCCTGTACCCAATCTTTCCAATTCGGCCCGGTGTTTCAATTGATCAAATCTTGGGTCTTCCTCTCTTGGCAATGGGCCCACCACCTCGCTTCATCTCGGTTCTGCCACATCGTATTGTCTCTGCATCCAAAGAGAAGCTAAAGGCTATTGTTTGTGATGATCATTTGCCATAAAGAGTGATTAGCAAAGTATTTAGTAGTTACCTTTGTTTCATTAGCAACCTGCCAGGTCACTGAGGTTCACCAGCACCATCTTAAATCTGGCATTTCTCCAAGTAAGTTTGAGAATGCTCTTGAGTTGCTGTCTCTGCCCTCCCCTTGAATATTCTATGTCCCCTGTAGCCATTGAAGAGATCAGCATTTGGGACTAAGGATGGGTCTAGAGAAATTCCAGGGAGATAGATCTGTAAACCTGTATTGTCAGTCATGGTGAATTTACATTCACTCATTAGCTCACACTGAATGAATACATGAAGCACTAATAGAAACAGAACCAACAGAATGGAATCAGCAAAGGACTGACAAAAATATGATCAATGAAAGAATGTACATAGAACAAACCTTAAAGTTGCATTCACTTTCAACTTCCTGTTATGCAATTTCTGACATTCACTCCTCAGTTACCATGGTTACCACAAAAAGGTTTCACAGAAGATGCAATAAAATGGGATGTGCACACTTCCTCTACAGCTTGCACCACTTCCAATCTGTTTATTGCTTTAAATGCACTGATGTAACCATCTGAACCTGTTGTACATATTGATGCCAAGGAAAAAGGATGGGGCCCTGAAGAGTGAACACAGGAAGCAGGACTTCAAAGGCAGTAATTTCTAGACAGCTGCCTGTGCCATGCACCAGAGAGGGCAAAAGCAACATATATGGCAGATGAATGTGTGGCTGAAGTATTGTTGCAGGGTCCAGGGTTTAGAAATGTGGATCACTGGGATTTATTCTGCACAAAAGGGACAGGTTAAACTTAACCCTGAGTGGAACCAATGGCCTTGCAGAAAAATTTGTTGGGGAGGGTTTAAACTAAGTTGGCAGGAGGATGACAACCAGAGTGATAAATCAGAAGCTGGAGCAGTTGGTTTAAAGGTAGAGGCAATGTATAGGTGGATAGGAAGGATAGGTGATGGACAGGGCATGAAAGACTGAGGGAGGACTGTAGTCAGTAGGATGGGTCGAAATGTGTTTCTTTTGATGCAAGAAGTATTAGCGACATTAGCATTGATCACTTCAATTCATTTTGGCTCCTTTAATATCAGAAAATGAACAAGGTATGCAACCTGAAATTTGTACTCTTCACAGACATCCATGAAACAAGAGACCCCATAGTATGAATAATGGAACATCAAAACACCAAAGCAACCCCTCTCCCCACTCTCTGCACAAACAGCAGCAAAAGTATCAATACCCCCCACCTGCAGAGGTACCAACCCCCTCTCACCCCACCCCCAGCACAGGCACTGACCCCCCCCCCATCCCACCCCCACCACCGGCAGAGGGACTGAACCCCCCCCCCCACCTGCAGAGGCACCAACCTCCCTCATCCCACCTTCCACCTGCAGAGGCACCAACCCCCCTCACCCCATCCCAACCCCCACCTGCAGAGGCACCAACCCTCCCCTTTCCACCCCCCCCCCACCAGCAGAGGCACCAGCCCCCCTCATCCCACCCCCACCCACCTGCAGAGGCACAGACCCCCACCATGCAAGCAACAGCAAAAGCACCAAGGAGTCATTCATTGATCCAGAGTCCCGTCAAAGCTACAGTCCATAACCCAGCACTTGGGTCATCTTAAATGGGCTCCATCTCTCCAGTACTTGAAGCTCTGATGTTGTGGCCATTGCAGAAAGTTGGTTGTTACAGGGACAGGAATGGCTGCTTGGTGTTCCAGGGTTAAGGTGTTTCACAAGGTTCAGGGAGGGAAGGAAAAGAGGTGGGGGAGTGGCATTGCTAATCAAGGCTATAGAAAGGGAAGACATCATGGAGGGATTGTCTACTGAGTCAGCGTGGGTGGGAGTCAGAAACAGGAAGGGTACAATCACTTCACTGGCAGTATTCTCTAGAACCACCCCCCCCCAATAGCAACAGGGACACCGAGGAACAAATAGTAGGTCAATTTTGGAAAGGTGCAAAAATAACAGGGTTGTTCTCATGGGTGATTCAACTTTCCTAATATTGATTGGCAACTACTTAGTGCAGGAGGTTTCTATGGGGCAGAATTTGTCAGATGTGCCCAGAAAGGATTCCTGACACAATCTGTACTCAGGCCAGCTAGAGGGGAGACCATACTGGATCCATTTAGAACAGAGATGAAGAGAAATTATTTTAGTTAGGGGGTGGTAAATCTGTGGAGTTTGTTGCCTCGAGTGGCTGTGGAGGTCAAGTCATTGGGTGTATTTAAGGCAGATTTAGATAGGTTCTTGATTAGCCAGGGCATCAAAGGCTATGGGGGGGGCGGGGGAAGGCAAGAGGAGTGGGACATGACTGGACGAATTGGATCAGCCCATGAATAAATGGCAGAGCAGAATGGATGGGCCAAATGGCCTACTTCTGCTCCTATATCTCATAGTCTTAAATCTCTTGATAGATGAGCATTTCAAAGGCAGTGACCATAACTCCCTGAACTTTAGAATAGCCTTGAACAAGGGTAGGAGCAGACTACAGGAGAGTATTATATCAGGGAGGGCTAATTATGATACTGTTAGACAGGAACTCAGGAGCATAAATTGGGAACAGATGTTTTCAGGAAAATGTGGAAAACATTTAGGGAGAACTTGCATAGGCTTGTCCATTGAGGCATGGAGAGGATGGTAGAGTGAAGGAGGCTCAGTTGACAGGGGAAGTGAACAATTAGTCAGGAGGACTGACTGGGCTCTTGAGAGTTATAAGGTAGCCAAGAAGCGACTTACAAGAGCTAGGAGGGGATGTGAGAAGGGCCTTGGTGAGTAAAATTAAGGCAAACCCCTAGGTGGTCCAAATATACAGGAGGGTAACTAAAATGAGGGTAGGATTGATCAGGGAAAAAAGGGGAAACAGGGTGTCTGGAGTCAGAAGAGGTTATTAATGAATTATTTGGAGTAGGGAAGGGATATTAGTGAAATATTTGGAGTAGGGGAAGTTATTACTGAATTATTTGCTTCAGTGTTCACCAGATGAATATAAGATCGGCGTACAATGTGTTTAATGTGCTGAAACATGTCACGGTTAAGAAAGAGGAAGTTTTGGAACTTTTGAAAAACATTAACATAGTTAAGTCCCCGAAGCTAGATGTTATACAAACCAGGTTACTATGGGAAAAGCAAGGGAAGAATTTGCTGCAATGTTGGCATTGATTTTTGCATCATCACTGGCCATGGGTATAG